>NC_140171.1:99966863-100381863 GCF_963971535.1 Notolepis coatsorum
TAATGAATCTATGGACTATCTAGCATTAACCCAGTACAGTCATTGCTTCTAGGTTAATACCAATCAGTCCACAAGAGCCAGCACCAACCCCTATTTACCAGACTGACACTTTGTATTACAACTATGATTTAAAGCTTTATTACTTAACCAGTTTGACATTCCTAAAATGGTATTCTTCTTTGTAAGTTACTTTCTAATAGGTTACTATGATCTTGTTATTATTCCAATATTGTTTTTCATTCTAATCTAGTATAATGTAATTATATTTTCTGTGACCTCTAATCTCTTGTTAGACCAGCTGCTCTCTCTACTAGTAGAGTGAGTGACCGTCCCCTCTGTGGGGTGTGACTTATTTTGACATAGTCTTGGTTCTTCCCTGATTACATCTGTTAGCGTGGGGGCTTTTATGACCTGGAACTGTTCTTCTCTAATACAGTTGCGTAAACAGTCTTACCCTGAGAGTCCATGTAATGCTATAGTTCAATATTAAAGCATTATTTTGAATGAACTATTATAACAGATATTTTCAGTTTCAGGGTTGATCTAACAGTCTGCTCAAGTCAATATACCATACTCTCTATATAAACGTAACTAGCTATTCATATCAATCCAAATAACGTTCATCTCCGCGAGCCAAAGATTTGAAGTGATTCGAACTTGTCACCAACTGACCATAGACTCCACAGCAAGCTGACAAATGAGTTGAGCTAACCATCGATGTTAAAACTGAGTAACGAATGTAGTGGGGAGTGAAACAGTGATTCAACCCCCCTCAATGTACAGTGATTCAAACCCATAACGTTATGAATAAAACGCATATAACGTTATGTTATATAACGTTTATGAGTGAATCTGGTAGAGTGAATCTGGTAGTTGTTTTGATAAATATGTACATTCCGCCGATTAACATTACATTTCCTCAATGTACAGGTTGAAGTATATGTCTCTGATGTCTTGGTATAGTGGGCAGGTTGAAGTATATGTCTCTGATGTCTTGGTATAATGGGCAGGTTGAAGTATATGTCTCTGATGTCTTGGTATACTGGGCAGGTTGTTAAGAAGTGTAGCTCGGTTTCCACCTCTTCTTGTGTGCAGTGGGTGCACAGTCTGTCTTCTCTTGGGAGCCAGGTCTGCCTATGGCGGCCTTTCTCGATGGCTAGGCTGTGCTCACTGAGTCTGTACTTACTACTACCTAGTCAAGGATCTTCTTAGTTTTGGGTCAGTCACAGTGCTCAGGTATTCTGCCACTGTGTACTCTCTGTTTAGGGCCAAATAGCATTCCAATTTGCTCTGGTTTTGGGTTGATTCTTTCCAATGTGTCAGATCGTTTTCTTTTTGTTTTCTTATAATTTGGTTTAGTTCAGTGTGGTTTCTGTCTGGTGGCTCTGCTTGTGTTTGTGAACCATCTGGCTGAGTGAGCATCTCTCAAGGGTCTCTCTGTAGGTGAGGGCTTTGTTATGGAGTGTGTCTCGTCACTTTCTTTTAGGTGATTATAGAATTTAAATGCTCTTTTTTGAATTTTGATCATTAGTGGGTATCTTCCTAGTTCTGCTCTGCATGCATTATTTGGTGTTTTCCGTTGGGTGCGGAGAATGGATTTGCAAAATTCTGCATGCAGAGTCTCAATTTGGTGTTTGTCCCATTTTGTGAAATCTTGGCTTGCAAGTGGGCCCCAGACCTCGCAACCATACAGGGAAATGGGTTCTATGACGGAGTCTAATATTTTGAGCCAGATTTTTATTGGAATGTCTAGCTTGATGTTCCTTTTGATAGCATAAAAAGCCCTTCTTGCTTTGTCTCTCAGGTCGTTCACAGCTTGGTTGAAGTTCCCTGTAGCACTGATGTTTAGGCCGAGATAGGTGTAGTTTTTTGTGTGTTCTAGGGCAATTGTGTCTAGGAGGAATTTGTGTTTGTGTTGTTGTAGGCTGGGTCTTTTTTGGAATATCATAACTTTAGTTTTGGTTAGATTTACTGTCAATGCCCATGTCTGGGAGAATTTGTGCAGAAGATAATGGTGCTGCTGGAGCCCTTCTTTTGTTGGAGACAGCAGCATCAGATCATCTGCAAACAGTAGGCATTTTACTTCTGTGTTTGCTAGGGGCATGCCAGGTGCTGCAGTTTGTTCCAATGTTTTTGCCAGTTCATTGATGTATATGTATGTTGAAGAGGGTTGGACTCAAACTGCACCCCTGTCTAACCCCATGGCTTTGAGGAAAGAAGTCTGTGTGTTTTTCCTCAATCCTCATAGCACATGTGTTGTTGATGTACATTGACTTTATGAGGTTGTAGGTTTTCCCTCCAATGCCACTTTCTAATAGCTTGTTAGAAAGTATAATTTGCTTTTATTTTTATTTATTTGGTTGTCTATTAGGGTGCTGATGGTGAGAATGTGGTCTGTTGTACGGTGATTTGGTAGGAAGCCAATCTGTGATTTGCTCAGGGCATTGTTGTTTGTGAGGAAATGTATGAGTCTGTGGTTGATGATCATACAGAGGATTTTTCCAAGGTTGCTGTTTACACAGATCCCACAGTAATTGTTGGGGTCAAATTTGTCTCCCTTTTTGTGGTGCGGTGTTATGAGTCCTTGGTTCCTTGGTTCCTTGGTTGACTTGTCGTACAGAACTTGTAAGTCGCTTTGGATAAAACCGTCAGCTAAATGACTAAATGTAAATGTAAATGGTTCCAAATATTGGGGAAGATCCCGGAGCTAAGGACAATGTTAAGGAGTTTTAGTATAGCCAATTGGAATTTGGAGTCTGTGAATTTGATCATTTCCTTTAGGATACCATCCGCACCGCAGGCCTTCTTGGTTTTAAGTGATTTTATTTTGTCCTGTAGTTCTTGTAGTGTAATTGGGGAGTCTAGCGTGTTCTGGTTGACTCTAGACTCTAGTAAGCTTTGTAGTTTATCTTGTATGTGTTTTTGGTGTGCATTGTTTTGTATTGGGCTAAAGAGATTGGAGAAGTGGTTTACCCATACATCTCCATTTTGGATGGGTAGCTCCTCGTGGTGTTGTTTGTTTAGTTTGTTCCAGTTTTCCCAGAAGTTGTTTGTTTTTATGGATTCCTCTATATCCTGTAGCTAGTTTCTAACTTGTTGGTCCCCTTTTTTCCTGACTGTGCTTTTGTAGTGTTTCAATGTTTCACTGTATTGAAGACGTGTGTTCTGGTTGTCTCGGTCTCTGTGTTTTTGGTTTGATAGGTTCCTTAATTTCTTTATTTTTTATTTTTACAATCATTATCATACCATTTGTCATGCATATTTTTTATTTTTCGTTGCTTTCCTATTTGAGGCATTTAGGTTGGATGTAAGGTTATCAAATATGTTATTGAGGTTTTCTACCGCCCCGTCTACACTTTTGCTGTTGTGTTGGAAGTTTTTCCCCAGGAATTGGTCTAATCGTGATTGGACCTTTTGTAGCTTGCTAGCAGTTTGGAATGCTTCTATACTACTTTCTTTCCATTTGTAGTATTTTTTAATAGTGTGTAGTTTGTTTGGTTTTGATACTTCCAGGTTGGGTGTTGATCTGTTCAGATAGACAGTGGTTTTTCTGTGGTCTGACAGGGGTGTTAGCGGGCTGACTGTGAATGCTCTGAGAGACACTAGGCTGAGGTCAGTGATAAAGTAATCTACTGTACTGTTACCCAGAGATGAGCTGTATGTGTACCTACCATAAGAGTCCCCGCGGAGCCTACCATTAACTATGTACAGTCCCAGCGAGCGACAGAGCTGTATAAGTTGTGACCTATGTTTATTTGTTGTTTGGTCATAGTCTTTTCTGGGGGGGCATATTTGGGAGGGGGTGTTTTGTCCTGGAAGGTGTTTGTCTCCCTGTGTGCTGAGAGTGTCAGGTTCTCGTCCTGTCCTGGCATTGAGGTCCCCACAAACTACAATTTGACCACAAGCCTGGAACTGGTTGATTTCGTCCTGTAGGATGGAGAACGTGTAATGTCTGATATTATCGGCCGATATCGGCATTAAAATGTGATATCGGAAAATATCGGTATCGTTTTTTTTTTTTTTACATTTCTACATTTTACATATTACATTTTACCCAGGCAAGCAAGTAAGAACAAATTCTGATTTTATTTATTGTCAAAAGTATGCATAATGTTGTGTTAATTCCACAACAAGAGATATGTAATGTTAATTACCTGAAATTATTCCGTTTTTGGGGGGGGGGGGGGGGGGGGGAACCCTGCATATATCGGTATCGGTTGATATCAGTTGATATCGGTATCGGAAATTAAGAGTTGGACAATATCGGTATATCGGTATCTGTAAAAAAGCCAATATCGAGCATCCCATGCAGATTCGATTGGGGGAATGTAAGTGGCACACAGGAAGACATCTTTCTCGGTTGAGGTAAGTTCCTTATTTATTTTTAACCAGATGAAAAAAGCTCCGGTTTTGATTAGCTTAATTAATGGAGTGGGTTAGTTCTGATTTGTACCATATATTTGTACCTTAACATACCTCTCTCTCTCTCTCTCTCTCTCTCTCTCTCTCTCTCTCTCTCTCTCTCTCTCTCTCTCTCTCTCTCTCTCTCTCTCTCTCTCTCTCTCTCGATCCCCTCACTTACATCCTATTAGCAGCATCACTGGGGGGTCTCATCACTCTGCTGCTGAATAATAGATTATCCTTAATTAGTTTATACAATGCTTTGCCTGGATCGCCCGCCCCACAAATGGACATTTGTATCAACCCCACATTAAATAATTAATTTCATAATAATTAAGTCCACATGGAATCACAAACCGGAAAGGGTCATAAACATAAACAGAGACATGCTCAGTGATGACCAGGTTGTACAACAACATAGAACACAATCAGGCAGACGACACAACAACACAGAACACAATCAGGCAGACGACACAACAACACACTGTGCAGTATTCACTTCAGGGGTAAAGAGAGCACCACTCCACGCTGCAGGGATGCCAGTGACAGCAGGTACAGCCACCGTAGTCTCCAAAACACCATCTTGCATTTGACTGCGTTAATGACAGCTGTCACCGTGGAAAAATATGATGACACACACCCAGAGACACAGACCTCCACAGCTACGTACACACACACACACACACACACACACACACACACACACACACACACACACACACACACACACACACACACACACACACACACACACACACACACACGCACGCACGCACACACACACACACACACACACATACATGCACACTCATACACTCAAATGCATATACACACACAAAAACTCCAACCATGGAAAGCATTCCTTTCTTTCTGTCAACCAATCCTTGAGCATCAACCATGCTACTCTACAATCCCCTATGCAATTGCTCTTCATCACGCAGCCTGAACCAGTTTGACGGTGAAAGGTGGTCCAAATCCGTTCCCATGTTTTATCCTGTATTATCTGACAAGGTCTTTACAAACACCTCTAACTGAACTACTTTTTATTCATTTAAAAGGTGCTGTAAGTGGTATTTCTTTGTTAAGATAGCTCTACATTCCGATAGCCATTACTGATATAGTGTTTGGACAGTAACATGGCCCAGTCCCTCCACTCTGCATTAAACACAAAATATATTTTCAGTTTACTGCACTGTAGATTATTTGACATGTCAAATAACTAGTTTTTATTTCTTATGTTTGAAGTGTGGAGTTCTCTCTCCTGATTGGATAAAGTAGGAACGGGATACCAGAAAATGTATTCTCTGTTTACTGCATAGCGGAGGGACTGGGAGACCTATGTCATTGACCAAACACTATAACAGTGATGCCTGTTGGAATATAGAACTATTATTTTAACACTTAGACCACTGTGACGAGCCTGGTGGTGTTCAGACTCGTCACGGTTCAAAAACAAACAAATTCAAATGTCCACACAAGTGCAATATCAATCAATAAGAATATTTATTGATTTCAGACAGAATATAGTTTGATGGGCAAATAGAATGGTCGTAATACAGTCCGATGGTCAAAACACAAAACAGGCTCTCGTTCAAAAAAAGGGATTGTTCAATACTCAGAGTAGTCGTCCGGTCCAGGGTCAGTACACAAGGGGGTTTCTCAGCCAGTCTAGGGTCCAGTACACAACAAGAACACCTTCTCGCCTTCACCTCTCCTCTCACTACCTCTCACCTCACAAAACTCTGAATATAACAATCTCTCTCTCAATGCACCAACTCCAACCTCACCTCCACTCAACTCAACTCAACTCAACTCAACTATCTCTATCCTAGTGTATTTGTAGTGTGTGTGTCTGGGGTGTGTGCGTGTGAGATGTGGGTGAACTAATGATGCACAGGTGTGTTCTATCAGTAGTACTAATCAGCTACCTAATTTTTTCCACTCCTTCCGTGGCAGAAATATCTCCCGTCCTTCACATATCCATGAGAGGGGGGGGGGTGATATCTGCCACACCACTTATTTGAACAAACAAAATACCACTTGTAACTTGTGGCTTTCTCCTTCTCTTATTCAGTGTAACGGGTGGTCTGTCTGTTGGTCTGTTCTGACAACACCCGTTCTGCTCTGCGTTGTGTTCTGGGGCCCCACAGTGTAACTGGGGTGTGACTTGTTCCTGTTTGCGGACGACTCAGCCCTGCTGGTCTCTGACAAGAACAAGTTACAGGTTGAAAAAGCCCTCAGCTCGGAACTAGGCAAAATCTGCATATGGCTCGCCGACAACAAACTATCATTACACATGGGCAAAACAGAGTCCATTCTCTTCGGCTCAAATAACAAACTCAGCAAGACCGACGGCTTCTCGGTTACAGTGGGTGACAATATTATCACAAGGAAAGATGAAATTACCTACCTGGGTTCCATCCTAGAGGCTAATCTTTCCTGTGACAAAATGGCATCCAATGTAATAAAAAAAGTCAACCAACGAACGCGATTCTTGTACCGGATCTCCTCTCTGGTAAACAAGAATACCCTGAAGACTCTAGCAGGAGCACTCATTCAAGGGTACTACGACTATGCTTGCACCTCATGGTACCAAAGCACCTCAAAGGCACTAAAAAACAAATTACAAACATCTCAAAACAAGCTAGTCAGACTACTACTTGACCTGACTCCTAGAACCCACCTCACCCCTGCCCACTTTGACAACCTAGGATGGCTTAGAGTAGACGACAGAGTACAGCAACTTGCAATGGGCCTGGTCTACAAGATACACTACGCGACCAAGGTACCCATGTACATGTCAAAATACTTCCCAAAGGTCAGTGAATACCACGATCACAACACCAGAGGGAGCTCCACAAATCATGTAAAACCCAGATTCGGCTCAAACAAGGGACTAAACACGTTTCGCAATTATGCCACATCAATGTGGAACGCCCTGCCTAAAGCTGTAAAGGAATGTGAATCACTACCCACCTTCAAAAACACTCTCAAAAAACACCTACGTGAGACTGCAATTCGAAACTGGCCCCTACAAATGTCCTAACCTAGTTGTACAGTAAATGACCAAGTAAGGCTTTGTCAATATTCCAATGTACAGTGTAAAATGTGTGTGTGTCCCCTACCCAACCCCCCCCCCCCCCCACCTCCAATGTACAGCCCTCACCCAACCCACCCAACCCCACCCCACCAACCTCCTCCAATGTACAGTTTCTACGCCAAATGTATATACACTCCTTTTCTGGACACTTTTGTATCACAAACAGTACTGTATTTGCAAATCTGATATGTCATAAATGTATAGATGTAGCAGTACTGTCTATCTGTATGTCATGTATGTCATATATGTTATGATGAATTGAAAATGGGGGACCCTGGTGGAAACAAGACGAAAGTCTTTCTCTGGTCTGCATCCCCTTAACAATTGTATGTATTGAGATGTACTGTACTGTACCCATTCTGCAATCTGTTAATAAACTTTTCAATCAATCAATCAAACATCATGCAGATAGACTGTGTAGATTCTGCCCTGTACAATCTGTACACAGTATTTGGAAAACGAACAAATGGAAACAATCTGGTCAAGTCTCTGGTTAGCGGTCCACAGTCTCTCAGCTGAGCGTCTGGCGTGAACTGCCTGCTACGTCATGAACAACTCTGTATGAACAACCGCGTGGCCTAGCCACATTTCATACGACAAACTAACGTGAATAACATACATAAAACATGAATCACAAAACAAGTACAGCAATGGATTGACAATTAAATAATACACATACCTGTACACAGTATTTGGAAAACCAACAAATGGAAACAATCGTCAAGTCTCTAGTTAGCGGTCCACAGTCTGTAGACAAAAGGAACAACGAATAACTGTAGCTAACTGGGAATTTCACTGACTGACAAAGACATCCATTTGTACACTAAAGTTTACATGATAGATACTTTCGGGGAAGTATCAGGGAAGATACTCCACTCCTTCTATTCCGGGGCTGTAGAGAGCTTTCTGACTGGAAACATCACTGCCTGGTTTGGAAACAGCACGGCACAGGACAGGAAGGCCCTACAGAGAGTGGTGCGCTCAGCAGAGTGTACTACGGGTATTGCACTACCACCCCTGCAGGACTTATATAACAGGAGGTGCAAATCCAGAGCCTGCAGAATAAAGAAAGACCCCCACCACCCCAACAACAGCCTGTTCAAGCCGATGCAGTCAGGCAGCTTCTTCCCGCAGGCCATCAGAACACTGAACACTGAACTCTCCACACACAAGTACACATGAGCACACACACACACACACACACACACACACACACACACACACACACACACACACACACACACACACACACACACACACACACACACACACACACACACACACACACACACACACACACACACACACACACACACACACACACACACATGCTGCAATCGCTTTAAAGGCCAACCTTCATGTTGTATTTTTGTTCAATAAACAATGTGGACTAGGCCAACGGTGACTTTCATGAAGAAGGAAAAAAAAGTATTGAAATTGACGCAGTTTTAGCGTTTTTATCAAACATTTTGTCTGCCCAACACAATCACCACGCACGTGCATATTTTAATCAATGGTTCATAACGTGCGCGTGTAATCGAAATGATGTTGTCACAGGAGGTGCAGGGCACCAGGGGGCTCACCAGGGGGCGCTGAGAGTCACACACAGCTAGTGGCAGGCACTGCAGGCAGAGAGCCTTGCTACTACTACTACTAGCCGAATGAAAATGTATCTGTTTCACCTAACAACATTATTGCTCCGTGATCATAGCCATCCATCTCTAAAGCTAACCACTATTTGTAAAAGCCACAACCACGTTACCATATTTGTAATAATGTAAATCATTGTGTCGTTGTACATATTGTGTTTGTGTATACACCATTAGAAGCTAACATAGCTTAGCTTGGTAGCTATTGTGCTAACAACATATCCCGACATCCGGCTCGCTGGCCGGCATGAACGGCCGACCCAAAATGGTTCTCTCCTCTCTGTACACCCCCGTCCCCACGGGTACCCCGCCGGGGAGCCCACGGATGCGACAACGGCGGCAGCCGCAGGGTGCTCGAGCCCGCAAAGGCTAGTGGTACACGATAGCTATGAGCTAACTAACGCTACAGGCTCAAACACCCTACGGCCGCCGCCGCCGTCGCGTCCACAAGCTCCCCGGCAGGACACCCGCGAGGACGGGGGCACACAAAGAGGAGAGAACCACCACACAGGTCTGAGAAGAGGACCTGCACATGATTTTACTCGTTCCCCAAACTCCTCTACATGCCCCGATCTCAAATGGTTCACGACAGTAGACATAATGCTAACGTTAGCCAGCGCCATATATCGAGTAGTACTATGACCCGGACGGGCAAGGCATACGTTTCCTGAAGTGACGTCACGGCCGTGCTAGCGTCTGATAAGCTTTTAGATTCGGCTCATTAATATGCACCTGTAGTGACGTCTGCGTTTGATACGCTTTTTTGATTCGCGCGTGCATGTTATTCATGCGTGGACCTTTTTAACTCTTTCGGAGTGGCATTTCCGGTGTCAAATGGAAAAAAATAAAGAATGAAATTATATACCAATGATGTAAACTACCCATAATTGATCAGTAGGGTTTAACCTGGAGGTTGGGCTTTAAACAAAATGTCACTTTAAACAAAATGGAAAAGTCACTTTAAAAGTCCTAAAAGTCTGTGCCGACCAACTGGCCCCGGTATTCACTGACATATTTAACCTGTCCTTACAACAGGCTGTCATCCCCACCTGTCTGAAGAAGTCCACCATTATCCCTGTACCCAAAAAATCTACGCCCGCTTGCCTCAACGACTACCGCCCTGTAGCTCTCACCTCCATAGCCATGAAGTGCTTTGAGAAGCTAGTGAAGGGCTACATCTGTTCCTCCCTCCCCATCAACCTGGACCCCCTGCAATTTGCATATCGCCCCAACAGGTCCACGGAGGACGCCATAGCCCATGTGCTGCACACAGCAGCATCACACCTGGACAAGAGGCAGGGGAACTATGTGAGAATGCTGTTCATCGACTACAGCTCAGCATTCAATACCATAGTCCCCTCCAAACTCATAGCCAAGCTCAGGGACCTGGGCTTGAACTATGACCTCTGCCAGTGGGTCATGGACTTCCTGACGGGTAGACCCCAGGTGGTGAGAGCAGGAAACTGCACCTCCTCATCCATCACGCTCAACATAGGGGCCCCCCAGGGCTGTGTTCTGAGTCCCCTCCTCTACTCCCTGTACACACATGACTGTGTGGCACAGCGGAACAACAACACAATCATCAAATTTGCTGATGACACAGTAGTGGTGGGTCTGATATCTGCCAACGACGAGAGGGCCTACCTGGAAGAGGTAGAGAATCTGTCGCAGTGGTGTCAGGAGAACTGCCTCTCCCTGAACGTCAGCAAAACAAAAGAGATGATTGTGGACTTCAGGAGGTCGGGGGTCAGGGACTACAGCCCCCTCAGCATCGACGGGGCACCGGTTGAGAGAGTGAACAGTTTCAAGTACCTCGGAGTCCACATATCCGAGGACTTGACATGGACCACACACATTGACAGTGTTGTGAAGAAGGCACGGCAACGCCTCTACTTCCTCAGGCGCCTAAGGAAGTTCCAAGTCAGTCAGAAGATCTTTTTTTTTTGAACACATTTTTTTATTAATTTTTTTGACATGACATAAAACTAGACACACAAACATTAACAGTAAATATCCACAATAAATCACAGGACTATACAGTCCATTATTTGGATCAATATAAATGTAGGTTACAAGATATATACATAATACTTACAATACAATACAATACATACATATGCTCTTGTTATGTACCACGAGCCTGATCACTCCTGTGTCACTGTGCAGGCAGGCCTGATCACTCCTGTGTCACGGGGCATGCAGGTGAGGGCTGCCAATTAGCCAATTAGTGCTGATTGGTTACCTGCTGGGAGTATCTTTAAAATCAACACTGGTAACACACATGCAGGGTCGGTGTTTAGAAGAGGTGGTTAACAGATAGATAGTCATGTTCTTCCAGTCCTTATCCTTTAGTTTACACTAGTAATTCCTTAATATAGTAGCACTTTGAGTTAATACACAGGTTTTGGTGTCGGTTGCACATAGGTTGCGTGCCTTTGAGCCAGGGTCGTAACAGTTGGGCGCTCGTCCGGGATCTTTACCCCTAGAGATTTGTTTGGTGGTTTTTTTTTTGTGTTACACGGGGTGTCATGGTATTATGGTTTGGGTGGTGTTCGTTACATATGGTGTAGCGTGGGGGCTTGAGCCATTTCATCAAACAGGTGAGTATGCCGTAATTGTTTGTAATTTGATGTGACTACTTATGCTGTTAAAATATATAGTTTAGTGGGCACCACATGTAGATAGGGACATTATTTTCTGGTTGTTGGTTAGCGTCCTGTGCACCACGTACTCCTGGGGCAGTCAGAGAAGGGATTAGCACCATCTGCTTGTCTGGTACCGTATCATGTACTGGACGGGTGGATGGTCAAGTATGATCTTTGACTGGTAGCAGGTGTGGTTGAAGATGGTTAGGTCTACAGGGCATTAGTTTAAGGGTAGGTAGATTAGGGCGGCCAGAAAACACAGGTAGTGTGGTAGGGCTTGATTTAGTGTTTCTTAGGGTAGACATGTGGTGGGCCGGTTTTGACTGCAGTTTAGACGTAGAAGCATATGTAGTCACATCAGGTTAGAAGGCGCACCTGTTTGGGATTGTTTGTTGGATTTATTTTGTTTGTTTGAGTGTTTGGTGAGCATACCTGGTAGCACCTAACACCCTGCGTGTATGACACGTCTATTTAGGGTGGGTGTGTTTTATTTTTATTTTTCTTTTTTTTTCTTTTGCAACCTAGAAAGGTGCGCTCCGTAGAGCTCACATTTCCACCGCGTTCCCTTCTGGTTGTTATTATTGGCATTTAGCATTCTTCAGTGGTTCTTCAGTGGTTCTTCATGGTTCTTCAGTGGTTCTTCGTGGTTCTTCAGTGGTTCGTTGGGGGGGTCTTTGTGGTTCGTTAGTGGTTCTTTGTGACTGTGAGGTAGGGTGTGTAGCTTGGGGTGGCTGGTTCAGTGACAATGGTTTCCATCAGGGACTTTGTTGATCGCCCGTCTCATGACTTGTTAGAGAAGTTTTCCAAAGAACAACTGCTAGAACTTGCTGTACACTACAGGGTGGAGCTTTCTGCAGGGGAGAAACGTTTGAAGCCGTCTGCCTTGAGTGCGTTAAGGGTGTTACTCGTTAGGGAGCAGGTGCTTGAGGAGAGGGTGGAGGAGCCTCCTTCGTCTGGCGCGTCTCCGCTATTACCTGGTGTAGAGGGTGAGTGGAGGATAAGGGAGTTGGAGTTTAAGGAAAGGCAGCTAGAGCGAGAGCGTGAGGAGAGGAGAGAGGAGCGTGAGCTTAAAGAGAGGAAAGAGGAGCGTGAGTTTAAGGAGAAACAAATGTTGTTGGAGCACGAGCGTGCACAGAAGGAGCTTGAATATAAGCATGCTGCCTTGCAGGCGGGTGCTCTGCATCCAGAGTCACGTTCAGGTTTTGATGTAGGCAGGAATATTAGGATGGTACCTCCATTTTTTGAGAAAGACGTGGAAAGATATTTTCCCCTTTTTGAACGGGTGGCAACCACATTGAAGTGGCCTGATACCGCCTGGACACTGCTGCTGCAATGTGTTTTAGTTGGTAGGGCACAAGAAGCCTACACTGCTCTGTCCCTTGAACAAAGCGCTGATTATGAGCTGGTTAAAGCTTCCATTTTGAGGGCTTATGAGTTGGTCCCCGAGGCCTATCGTCAGCGTTTTAGAGGTTATCGCAGGTCGGAGGGGCAGTCGTATGTTGAATTCGGAAAAGAGAAGGAGAACCTGTTTGACCGGTGGTGCACCTCGCAAAAAGCAGAGTCAAGGGAGCAGCTTAGACAGTTGGTTCTCCTAGAGGAATTTAAAAGATGTGTTCCTGATAACGTTTCCACACATCTAAATGAGCATAAGGTATCGAAGATAGGCGACGCTGCTGTCTTGGCTGATGAGTTTGTGTTGACACACAAATCTGTCTTTGTAGAGGAGGGCCGTGTGGAGTCCAGGGGTAGTAGGCGTCCTTTTCAGGGGAGCCGGTTCCCGGCACCCGTGTCTGCTGGTCGGTTTACTTCGACTCCTAGGCAAGGTGGCTCTGCTAGTGTATTCCCAGAGGGGGTTATCTGTTTTTACTGTAAGGAGCCTGGTCATATCGTTGCTGGGTGCCCTGTGTTTAAGCAAAAAAATTTAAAAACTGTGGCTCTGGTAGAAATCATGGACAGGACACCTATGCCGACATTAGAGGGTGGGGTGCGAAGTATCAAAGGTGCAGACAGGGAGTTAGAGGGCTCCTCAACGTTTATGATGGATGGATTTGTTTCACTAGTTGGTGCATTAGGATCAAAACAGGCTATTACTATATGGAGAGATACAGGAGCTTTCCAGTCTCTCATTCTGGATGGGATTTTGCCATTTTCGGAAGATTCTTCATTGCATTCCGGTGCCATTGTTCAGGGCTTTGGAGGAGGCTTTGTGAATACTCCTTTGCATGAGGTCTCGCTAAACTCTCCCTTAGTATCAGGCAATGTTGTTGTAGGAGTGTGTTCTCACATCCCCATAAAGGGGGTGTCCTTCATTCTGGGGAACCATTTGGCCGGTGGCAAAGTACTGGCTACTCCAGTTGTAATTCCCGTCCCTGTAGTTTCTGAGGTTCCTGATGAGCTCGCACAGAAGCATCCAGGAGTGTTTCCTGTGTGTGCGGTAACACGCGCAATGTCAAAGGTCAAATGTGACACCCATGATGTTGTTAACTCAGATTGTGATATGACACTTAGTGACACGTTCTTTGTTGAGTTGAAAAGTGGCCCTGATGAGGGTTTTGGTAAGGTGATACCGTCTCATGAGCAGTTGGTACTAGAGCAAAACAAGGATGTCTCCTTGTCGTCCCTCTTTGAATAGGCGGTTTTAGAGGATGCAATGATAGATACGTCTCAAGGATACTTTGTTAGCAATGACGTGTTCATGAGAAAGTGGACACCACCTAACCTGTCCAGTCTGGATGACTGGGGCAGTGTGTTTCAGATTGTTGTTCCAGCCGTGTATCGTCCTGATATACTGCATCTAGCACATGATCATGATCTTGCTGGTCACATGGGAGTCAGGAAGAGACATTGTGCTGAGACATTTTTGTTGGCCTGGTTTGAAGTCAGATGTGGCACAATATTGCCGCTTGTGCCATGTGTGTCAGGTTGTTGGTAAACCAAACCAGAAGATCCCTCAGGCTCCTCTGCAGCCTATCCCTGCCGTTGGGGAACCTTTTGAGCGGATCCTCATTGACTGTGTTGGTCCCCTCCCTCGAACTAAGACAGGGAACCAGTACCTTTTGACTATTATGTGTGCAGCGACCCGTTTCCCTGAAGCCATTCCTTTACGCAAGATCACAGCCCCAGCTATATCCAAGGCTTTGGTTAGGTTTTTTTCGACGTTTGGCTTACCAAAGGTTATTCAATCAGATCAAGGGTCTAACTTCATGTCCCGTCTCTTTGCTCAGGTCCTCCAGCAGTTTATCCAACATTGCCCTTCCTTTGCCTATCATCCAGAGTCCCAGGGGGCGCTGGAGAGATTTCACCAGACTATCAAAACAATGCTGCGGGCATATTGTACGGAGTTCGAAAAAGACTGGGATGATGGAATCCCTTTGCTTCTGTTTGCTGCTAGGGAGGTAACCCAGGAGTCTCTTGGATTCAGCCCGGCTGAGCTGGTGTTCGGCCACACAGTGAGGGGTTCTTTGAAACTGCTGAAGGAAAAGTGGTTGGCTGACCGGACTCCTTCCTCTACTAATTTGTTGGACTATGTGTGTGACTTCAGGCTTAAGCTTAGTAGAGCATGTGAACTAGCGAAAGAGAACCTAAAGGTAGCCCAAGGAAAAATGAAGGTGTGGTATGATAGGCGGGCCCGACATAGGGTGTTCTCACCGGGAGACAAGGTGTTGGTTCTCTCGCCTATTCTTGGGTCTGCATTACAGGCTAAATACAGTGGGCCATACTCCATTGAGCGCAAAGTTGGTGAGGTCGACTACTTGATTAAGACTCCCGACCGCAGGCGCAAGAGTAGATTATGTCACGTCAATATGTTGAAGGCGTACAATGATAGGGCTCAGATTGACCAGTCAGGGGTCAAGCCTGTGGCTGTTCTAACAGTTTCTGCATCTCCTATTGTATATGTTCTGTGTCGAAGGAGATTTCTCAGGGCAGGTTGCCAAACACCCAGATACTAGGTGACTTGGACTCACACCTGTCGTACTTGCCACTTCCTGAGCGAACGGATGTGGTGCGCCTACTTAGACAGCATATACGTTTGTTTTCTGATGTCCCTAGTCGTACTAATGTACTCGAGCATGACATTGATGTTGGTAGTGCAGGGCCAATTAAGCAACATGCCTACAGGGTGAATCCGGAAAAACGACGGATCTTGAGTAAGGAAGTAGACTATATGGTGAGACATGGCATTGCGGAGCCCAGTTCTAGTGCGTGGAGCTCCCCCTGCCTGCTTGTTGATAAGCCAGACTGCACTCATCGGTTCTGTACTGACTTCCGTAAAGTTAATGCAGTAACCAAGCCGGACTCGTACCCTCTTCCTCGGATGGACGACTGTATCGATCGGGTGGGTTCAGCAGCCTTTGTAAGTAAATTGGATTTGCTAAAGGGATACTGGCAGGTTCCGCTTACTCCGCGAGCACGTGAGATATCCGCTTTTGTCACACCAGAGAGTTTCTGCCAGTATACAGTGATGGCCTTTGGCATGCAAAATGCCCCAGCGACGTTTCAGCGGCTAGTGAACAAGGTCCTGGCCGGGGTAGCGTTCTGTGAGGCATATCTGGATGACCTGGTTATCCACAGTTCCTCTTGGTCACAACCTGTGGAGCATCTGGCCGAAGTGTTCAAGCGGTTGGGTGATGCTAACTTGACAGTTAACCTTGCAAAATGTGAATTTGGACAGGCCACGGTTACCTACCTGGGTAAGGTGGTTGGACGTGGGCATGTGTGCCCCATTACAGCTAAGGTGGAGGCTATAGTGGGCTTCCCTGCTCCCATCACCAGGCGGGAGTTAAAGCGCTTCCTAGGTATGGCAGGGTACTATAGGAGTTTCTGTAGGAACTTTGCTTCTGTTGTTGCCCCTTTGACCAATCTGCTCAGTCCTAAGGTACCTTTCGTGTGGACTGAGACTTGTCAACAGTCTTTTGAGAGCATCAAGGGTATTCTGATTAGCGCTCCCGTTCTGTCAGCTCCCGATTTTCAACTGCCATTCAAGTTGGCAGTGGATGCTAGTGACCTCGGTGCTGGAGCCGTCCTCCTGCAAGAGGATGCATTAGAGGTGGAGCACCCAGTGTGCTACTTTTCTAAAAAGTTTGACAGGCATCAACTGCACTACTCTACTATAGAGAAGGAGGCGCTCGCTTTGGTTCTTGCCTTGAACCATTTTGATGTTTACGTTGGATCCTCCAGTTTACCCCTTGTTGTGTATACAGACCATAACCCTTTGGTTTTTTTTCGCTGCATGGTGAACTCGAACCATCGTTTGATGCGATGGAGTCTGTTCCTCCAAGCGTATAACTTGGATATTCGCCACATTCGTGGGAGGGACAACGTGCTAGCAGACGCCCTCTCACAGTCATAGTACCGGTGTTTGTGGTAGCCACTATCGCTGTTGTGGTGGTGGCCCTGACAACTAATGGGTCACAGTGTTTTTTTTGTTTTTGTTTATGGGTTGTTGTGTGGTGGTTGCTTCTGGGGCAACCAGTTTGGTGGGGGAGGTGTTATGTACCACGAGCCTGATCACTCCTGTGTCACTGTGCAGGCAGGCCTGATCACTCCTGTGTCACGGGGCATGCAGGTGAGGGCTGCCAATTAGCCAATTAGTGCTGATTGGTTACCTGCTGGGAGTATCTTTAAAATCAACACTGGTAACACACATGCAGGGTCGGTGTTTAGAAGAGGTGGTTAACAGATAGATAGTCACGTTCTTCCAGTCCTTATCCTTTAGTTTACACTAGTAATTCCTTAATATAGTAGCACTTTGAGTTAATACACGAGTTTTGGTGTCGGTTGCACATAGGTTGCGTGCCTTTGAGCCAGGGTCGTAACAGCTCTTGCTCGTTCTTCTTACTGTAAATTGTACCTAAATTGTACCTCATCCCATTTCTGCTTTGTACTGTATAGTATATTGTATTGTAACTCAGGTACTTCTACTTTGCATTGTACATTGTATATATGTATATACTGAACACTTTTGTCTACGTACTTGACTTCTATTTTATACTTGCTATACTTATTTTGTACTTATCTATTTTGTCTAGGACAGTCTCTGGAGCGTAACAGAAAGAAGCATTTTGTATAAAAGTATTCTGTACTTCTGTATGACAACTAATAAAGAAACTTGAAACTTGAAACTTAAAGGAATGAGGAATTTAAAAGTCACTTTAAGGAAAGAACAGATGGGGGGCAGGTGGCGCACGGAGATTACGTTCGTCACCAACACCGGGAGACACTAGGATTCGCCTGTTCGAATCCAGCTCCCGGCGTTGCTATCAGCTTGGCTGGCCTCTCACACTGATACAATTGGCTGTATCAGGGGGTGGGAAAGCTGAAGGGTGGGTCCTGGGCGTTGTGGACAGCAACCCCTACAGTTCGGTCGGGGCGCCTGCTCAGCGAGGGTTGGAACTGAGGAGAGATAGTGTGGCCTCCCACACGCTACACTCTCCCCGGTGAGAACCTGCACGGCCAGGTTGGCCTGCCCCAGGCTGCACATGCGTCGGAGGAAAGCATGTGACAGTCTCCGGTCTCCCGGACCAACAGTAGGGGAAAGTACGCAACAACCAGGAAGGGTGGGATGGGAGAAAAATCGGGAAAAAGGAGGGGAAGAAAGATTAAAAAAAAAAAAAAAAAGGAAAGAACAGATGTGGTTCTTGTATACCGTATAGTTTAAATATAGGAAGTATAGCATAATGACAGAGTTAAATTTGTATATTGTATAGTAGTGTACATAGGAACCAGTGCCTTCTCAGGAATTTAGCATGTCTATTTTTATCATGCACATCTTATGTCTTCTTATTACCTGTTTTTTTTTATGTCTATTTTATTATTGTATTAAGGCGAGACACTGCAGGTGAATAGTCAAATATACTTTTTTTGTTGATTTTGAGATTTTGTTATATTTTGCTTCCTAAAATATGAAACTTTCTATGAAACTAGTGACAATAAAACGTCAATAACACACATTTAGTTGTTTATTTTACATCATTTTGCCTTATTGCATCCATAAATGTGCATATATTTAATGGGGAAGTGCCTCATTTGCATATATAAACATAAATTTCAGAAAACTTGCAATATATTTTTTCTTAGTTTATATGTACATAACAAATTGGGAAAGTTTCATAGTGTATCTATTCAAATATTTTTTTCCTATTAGGGGGTACTACACTGTACTACACTGTTTGTAGCCTGTGTGTAGTTCTGTTCAGTTCAATAACATCATTATTATTATTATTCAGTTATCAGACATGTGTTTAGGTTGTCTATTACTAATGGTTTGATTAGGTATTGTGTTTGTAAATATCTGTTTAAAAAAAAAGTATGGCATTTTACAATACAGAACTTTGAATGCGTTTTCCCAAAAATGAGTTTTAAGAGTTTTTCCTCATACTCTGAGCCAGAAATCTCCACTTCAGTAGCACTCACATACACCAAAACTTCCAGTTCTATTCATATCTATGTTCTGAAGGTATTTACAGAAGGGTTTGTTGATATCGCATTCATACCCTGATTTATATCACATTTTATTCCTAAAAACATGGCGAAATATGGAATTTTACCATAAAAATGGACTGAATGGAGTATTTTCTGATTTATGGAGTGATAAAAAGAGATATCCAAAATCCCCTCTGTAATAACCTTTGGCTCTAATATGTCAACAAAATGAAACTATCATTTTGAAAATGGCTTTATCCAATGTTCAGATTTCTGTCCTGGAATTATATGCAAATTAGTGCATATTTAAGTAGATTATGCCTCATTTGCATATTTAAACATACAATTTCAGAAAACTTGTAATACAAAAAAGTCTTGTCTTAATATAAGTAATCAACTGGGGAAGTTTCATTGTGATATCTATTAGTTAACTTTTTTACCCTATTCACCTGCAGTGTCTCCCCTTAATGCACAATCGATGCAGGCATGACTACCCGCATTCCACTGTATGCCTATATGTATTTGACAAATAAACATCTAAACACACACACACACACAGAATATGTGTGTTGAACCACTGGTATAACCCTATGTGGTCAGTTGGGTTGATACAACTTAAATCGGTCCATTTTCTACAGTGTAATGTAACCTTAATCTGTATCTGAGCAATTAGTTAATGGTCCATTGTCTCTACCAGCCAACATGCAAACTTAAGAGGGAGAGGAAGGGGGGTTGAGAGAGAGAGAGAGAGAGAGAGAGAGAGAGAGAGAGAGAGAGAGAGAGAGAGAGAGAGAGAGAGAGAGAGAGAGAGAGAGAGGGGCAGGTGGGGTGAGGGGGCATTACCATGTGATCTGTATGGAATATAACCAGGGAACAAAATAAGCACCCGCCAAGCGTCAATGGCGTGTAGATTTAAGGTTTGGCGAGTAAAAATGAGAGGTCTGCCCGCTACCTGGCGTGTAGTTCATATCGATACTTGTAGCTGAGGGGTACAATTCCCTGACTGTATTGTTAGATATGATATTTAATACCACTACCTCATGTACTTTAACTTCTGGCCACCCAGTACAAGATATAAGTATGATGAACACTTTCCCACCTGATGAAACGAACCAACACAAATGGACCAAATCGAATATTTAATACAGCAAAGGGTGTACACAATATTCACTTAATTACATTTATGATTTGAAATGTTAAGTATGCACTTTTATGGCAAATGAGTATTCGTAGGTAAATCAACATTGAATGTCCAATCTCTGGTTGCGCAGGGAGTAAGTATACAACCTGGAATATTTAGGAAACGATAGCGATAGTACTTAAATAATTATAGCTGGATACACTAAGGGGGGGGGGGGGGGGTCCCGCTGGTTGTAAGACAGTAGGAGGGGGGGGTTAGAGAAGTCGCTGGCGGTATCCCATCTGGCCGACGGTGTCTTGGGAGAATCCAAAGTCTTAGACCCAGTGCCCACAGAACCTCGGGCCGTAGACGAACACAGCTGGACCCTCTGTGGAACGGTATCTGCCGGTCCACAACGGAGAGACGTGGTGCGACCTCACGTGTAGAGCGCCGCCTCACCTGTAGTCCTCTCCGGGGGGTAATTCCAACACTCGACAGTGTTGGCCTTTATCCATGGAATAATCAAAGCACATAAAGCATAATCCAAGAGCCGTGGAAGGCTCGCCGTCGTCGGGTAGAGTAATCCAATATACAGGTCCAGTCGCTCTTGACCCGGAGCTCCTCGGATGCAATCACCACTAGGGGTCTGACCAGCCTGGATAAGCGTCCAGATAACGTCAGGAACGATGGGGGTACTGATAACTGTAGAACTCGAACCGAACGATGCACCATACATAAATAGACTATTATTAGCTTAATAGAATACGTCCAACTCGACGGTATGGTGCCAAACTATGACCATTCAACTATTAATCTACACGATATCTCAATGCCTATTCTGGGCCAAGTAGGCCCTACTACACCGCACGTGCTTCGTGGGGAGGCTTTTGCGTCTGTCACTCTGTTGGAGGGTAAAGAACTGGACTAAAAGAAAGTTCTACTTTACGAGCGTCATATATATATGCGCTATGAACAAATAGTACCACACGTATTTCGCCCGGCGTATTACTGCGCGGAACCGGGGGCTGCCTCGACATGTTAGGCGGCACGATTGAACTTGAACCTAGGGGTATGGCAACCTGGCGCCAGGTTCTAGTCCAATGGTAGAATGAAACTATTATGGGCTGTTTAGTAGAAACGGGGATATTCAATGCATATTGTACAAGGAATATACAGGGGATATCAAACGATATACAAATACAATTAAATATATATATATAAATAAATATACATATTCGGTTTAATCTGATCCTTCACAACAGCCGCCCCCTAATTAGTCCCACCTAATTAGCTAAGCAGAGACAGATTAACCGCACTGTCCTCCACTCAAGGTCCGCTGTAAGGTCAGTCAACTCACAAAGTCATAGGGTCATGGTCATCATCGATAGTATCTGGGAGTCGGGGCAGTTCTATGAGCCTCGCCACGGGCCGTGTGTAGGTGCGCCCTTGGACGAGTACTTCAGCTGCTCGGACCTTGCCATCGGCACCGGTGATCACTTTGCTTACGCGGCCAGCCGGCCACATAGCTCTGGGGAGTGACTGGTCAACTATCATGACGACTGTTCCTTCTGTCAAATTGTCTCTCTCTTTTACCCACTTCTGGCGGGTCTGTAGAGACGGTAGGTAGTGAAGTAGGAAGCTGCTCCAAAACTTGTCAGCTAGTACTTGGCTGTACCTCCACATTCTTCGGCCGTTCGCTTCTTCGGGCCTGTACATTGTCTGGGGTAGCGCGGGGTCCAGCCGCCCCATTAGGAGTGTGTTGGGGGTGACTGGGTCGACATCTGCTACATCACTGGAGACGTAACCGAGGGGTTTGGAGTTCAATACTCCCTCGATCTCCGTGAGGACTGTCATTAGGACTTCCTCTGCCACAGTCTGGGCTCCGAGTACGGCATACAGGGCTGTCTTTATAGAACGTACTTCTCGTTCCCAGGTTCCACCGAAGTGGGGTGCGTTCGGGGGATTAAACTGGAAGTCAACCTGGGCTGGAGCGAGGTGGGTCTTAAGTTCTGGGCCCATAGCTTGGAAGCTCTCTCTCAGCTCTCTTTCTCCGCCTTTGAAGTTGGTCCCGTGATCAGACAACAATGTAGACGGTTGTCCTTTCCGTGATATGAATCTCCGGAAGGCCATAAGGAATGAGTCTGTGCTCATGGTCGGAAGGAGCTCGATATGTATCGCTCTGGTGGTCATGCATTTGAATACAATACCCCACCGCTTCTCGGTGCCTCTTCCTCCTTTTATATACAACGGGCCAAAACAGTCCATGCCTGTGGAGTGGAATGGATTGTCGCCGATTCGGAGGCGACAGGGGGGTAGGTCAGCCATCCGTGGTATGCTGGGCTGCGCGCGCCACTTACGGCAGTCTAGACAGGTTCGCTGGAAGCGCCGTACTGCTTCTCTCCCTTGTAATATCCAATAACGACGTCTGATCTCCGCGAAGACTCTCTCTGCTCCGGCGTGGTGCACATCCTCGTCGTATTTCTTTATGATCAGCTCTGTGACCTTGTGTCGGCTGTTCAAGATGATCGGGTGCTTAATGTCATCTGGTAGATCGGGGGCTCTCCGCAGGCGACCACCCACTCTGATGAGATTATGTGCGTCACTCTCTGGTGCCAGGTGAATCAGTCTGCTGTCTGATGGGACGGGGTTTCCTCCCTGTAGACAGTCTATCTCATCGGGGAACGAGTCTCTCTGGGCTCGTTGTAGTAGAAGAAGTTCTGCTTCTTCGTAGTCAGCTGCTGACATGTCAGTGGTGGACTGAATCTCTGGGTGGTGCCGCAGGAATGTCCTTTGTTGCGCACTCTCTAGGGTAATGCAGTCATCTATGTTCGGGTCTGTGGAGGCGACAGTGCTCAGTCCACAGAACATAGGCTTCTTGTTCTCAGCCTCCTCTCTACTTGCTTCCCTCGGGGTGGGCGTAGGCCAATCTCCTTCCGGGAGCTGGAGGAATGCTGGTCCGTCACTGTAGATGTTGTGACGGGTTAGGTCATCCAGGGACATTCCCCAGGTGATGACGTCAGCTGGGTTGTGTTTGGTATCCACATATCTCCAGCTTGCTTCTTCTGTTAGTTCCTGAATCTCGGTGACTCTGACTCCCACGAAGACTTTGTATCTGCATGAATCAGACTTAATCCATGTGAGTACTGTCATGGAATCTGACCACAAGATTGTTCTATGCACCGGAATGGTGAGTTCACGTTGGATTAACGTGGCTAGATGCGCTCCTGCGAGGGCTGCGCAGAGCTCTAGACGTGGGATAGATTGTTGCTTACGTGGGGCTATCCTTGAGCGGGCCAGTATGAAAGCAGTGTGTATCTCTCCTCCCATCTCTTGTGCACGCAAATAAGCAACCGATCCGTAGGCTACTTCGGAGGCATCGCTGAAGACGTGTAGCTCAATCTCGCATGTCTCTGGCCTCACTGTGGATGGGAAGTAGCTGCGGCGTATGTTGACACCTGGGAGTGAGCGGAGCTCCGTCTCCCACTCTCTCCATGTTGAGGCAAGGTGTGCGGGTATTGGGTCGTCCCAGCCCTGGTCCTTGTCCCATAGTGCTCGTACAATCATCTTTGCCCTGGTGGTGTAAGGTAGAATACATCCCAGCGGGTCATATTGTCTGGCGAGTGTTCTGTACACACTCCGTCTGGTGGTCGGTATCGCCGCCGACCTTCCTTGCTCTGGAGCCAAGGGTTTGTGTCTATAGTGGAGCGAGTCTGTTTTGAAGCGCCAGACTAATCCTAGTGTCATTTCTTGGGCTTCTCCTGGGATTGTCGCCATCCAGGTCTCGCTGCTGGCAGCCTTGTCTGCGGAGGAGAGGCTGCGCAATACGTGCGGGTCACTGCTGGCCCACTGCCTGAGATCAAAGCCTCCTTTGATTAGGGAGGCGCGTAACTTGATTAGGAGAGCCTCGGCTTCTTCTTGAGTCAAGACGCTTTGTAGACAGTTGTCTACGTAGAAACTGTTCTTCACACTGTGTTGGACCTCTTCATCTGCTGCTGGGTCCTCTGTGACGTGTTTCTGTAGTGCAAATGTAGCACAGCACGGGCTGCATGTGGTTCCGAAGGGGAGTACTTCCCACTGGTAGATGGATGGGTTCTCATCTCCGATCTTCTCTCTCCATAGGAACCGTAGCAGAGGCTTGTCCTCCTCTACTAGTCTCACTTGCAAGAACATCCCTTTGATATCCCCGCTTATAGCCACCTTGTCCTGGCGGAAGCGCAGTAGCACGCCTAGTAGGGAGGGGCCGAGTGTGGGGCCAGGCAAGAGCTCTTTATTCAGATTTTGGGATCCGATCTGGTAGCTGCAGTTAAACACAATGCGATCCTTGCCATTGTGATGGACCTTGTGATGCGGCACGTACCATGATTCGGTCGTCTGATCGGCCTCTTTAATGTCAATCTTTGTTACGTGTCCCGCTGTGATTAGCTTCTCAATCTCAGCTCGGTACACACTCTGTTGAGCGGGGTCTTTGGCTAGGCGCCGCTCTGTGTTCAGTAGATAGCGCTCCGTGGCGTCTTTCTTTGCGTGAAAGGGGGGCATTCCCTCTCTCCTCAGGAGTGGAGTTGCGTATCTCATCACTCCGCCGACTGTGACTCTCTTTGTCCCCTGCTCGAGTAGGTCGATGGCGTAAATGTCTTCTTTAGAGCGAATGTCTTTCTTTTCGTTCTTAAAGGGCATTGTCTCTAGGGTCCATAGCCTCTCGACATGCTGCAGGAGAGTGGTGTCTTCTTCTGTCGTTCGGGAGTGGAAGCAGCTAGTGGCTGCGGTTCGGTTGAGAGATTTAGCGAGGGGGCCTTGTAATGTCCATCCTAAGCGGGTCTCGACGGCTGCAGGACAGCCTCGGGGACCGGTATGGACCCGGTCAATCGGGACTATGAGTTCTGCATGGTCGGAGCCTATCAACAGGGTCGGGGTAGCGCCGTTTATGAGCGGGATAGGTAATTGGCGCAGGTGCACATATTTATCCATCAACTTGGTGACAGGGTAGGTGTACTGCGAGAGTCCTATTTCTTGGCTGGTGAAAGCATTTGTGTTCTTGTACTGTCGCTCTGGCTGCCCGTTGGCTGCGATAGTGAAGGAGACATTCTCGCCCTTTATCGTCTTCAAATCTCTTCTTATTGTCCGAATCGTCATTTCGTTCTTGCTCCCCCGCAGTCCCAGTTGAGTCGCAGCGGAGGCGAGCAGAAGGGTCTTCTCTGACCCGTCATCAAGGACGGCGTAAGTGTCCATGACTTTATCCTGGTAGCTCAATGTCACACGGACTACCTTTAAGAGCACTTGAGCTCCGTTGCTGCTGGCGGGGTCAATGTACATGACACTTGCCTTGGTGCCGCTCCGTGGTGCAGGTGTAGGCCGTCTTCCGTTACTATCGTGTAGTATATCTAGATGGGCTCCATCGCACCGGCTGCACCTTTTCTTTAGGCGGCATTCGGCTGCCATGTGGGGCCGCGCACATCGATAACAGCGCCGGTTGGACTTTATCCATTGGCTCACTTCTTCTGCATTCATCTTTGTGAATGTGTCACATTGTGACAGCCAGTGTTCTTTCTCACAGTAGGGACACACTATCTTCCACTTCTCCTTCCTCGAGGGGGTGCTGTGACTCTTACTGCTCGGTACTGACTCTGATTGGTGCATGACAGTCACCGATCTTCTTCCATCATTTATTCTCCTGGGTCCCTCTCTGGAGCTTGGCGTGCTCCGCCCGAAGGTGTCCAGTCGTAAGCTGCTGACCTCTCTCGCCAGGAAGTCGGCCAGATCAAGGAGGGATGGCTCGGGGCCGTCGGGATCTCGGTAGTCCCTCTGCCGCCGAAAGCGCTCCTGTCTTGCGGGTGGCAGCTTCTCCAAAATCCTCTCAACGTTAGAGTTGGCGTACAGCTCATGCCTGCCCTTCTCCCGTTGAGCTCCCAGCATCCCCACCAGGGACTGCACTTTGATTGACAGGTCATCTAGTGAGCGATTGTCTGTGGCTGGGGGTAGGCGGTCAATATGCCTTATCTCCTGGATTATGTAATCCCATATACGTCCATATCTTTGATCCAGCGCTGCAAGGGCCGCTGTGTATGGGGTCGAGGAGGTAGCATAGGCTAGCGCTATATTGTGTGCTCGCTGTACTTTCAGGTGCTTCAATAATATTGCATACTTGTGGCGTTCATCAATGACATCCGCCAGCATTGTCTCTAAGCACATCCGGAGCTCCGTGTACTGTGCTCGACTCTCATAGGCGAAGTCTGGGATTGATGGCGTGGCGTTGTATGACGCCGTGGATGGCGAATACATCGGCGAGCGTTGGGGGAGAGACCTCCTGGGCGAGTCCCCTCTTGCGCCTCGCTGTGGGCCGGTACTGGCAGGGTACCATGGCCCGCTGGTCCAGGTACTGTTCCTCGGGGCTGGTCGTGCGTCGTGCTCACCCGTAAATAGAGTCGGGGGTCTGTAGCGCAGCGCCGCGGGGGTATAGCCTGGACTGTATGGGACCTCCTGGTCCGGTGGAGTACTGTGCTGTCGTCGGGCTTGGTTCTCCTCTTCTCCCTCTTCTTCTTCTATCAAATCTTCCAGATCTTGTAATCGTTTATTTAGCTTCTCCGCAGTGTAGGCCGCTCCTTCCTTGTAGCTGGGTCTCGCTTGGACCGGTATGGGAAGGGGGTCTGCGGGGGGTCTAGACTCGGTCTGTTGGTCAAGTTCAGGGTCGCTTGCTCGTTGCGGTGACGCTGCTCTTGACTGCTGTCTCGACGAGTTCCTTGAGCCCCTGGCGAAGGGAGAGGGAGTTGTCCTTTTGATCAGCTGCTCTATTAGTTGCGCTTGTAGTCTGTCGCGCTCTGCGTCTCTTTGGGCACCGGCAGCGGTGCGCTGGGCGTCGGCGCGGTCTCTTGCCATATTCTCTTCCATCTGGAAGCGTCTCATCTCCAGACTTGTGCGCTGTTCTTCGCTCCGTTGCTGTGCTTGGAGGTGTTCGCGCTCGCTGGTCGCCTGGGCTTGGAGACGTTCGCGCTCGCTAAGCGTCTGTGCTTGGAGCCGATCGCGTTCGGTAGAGGCTGTCAGGCTGACGAGGAACGCCTGTTGTAGTATCCTCTCCGCTTCGCTGGGGGAAGGCGGTAGTGGAGGTGAGCCGCTCCTGCGTGAACCGCTCCTGGGGGTACTCGTTGGGGAGTCCTGGAGCTCTAGTTCCTCGGCGCTCTCCTCTTCTTCTTCCGTGCAGAGTTCTCTCTCTGTAGGGTTGTCTTCCTCCTGGGGCGTGTCGGGGACTACTTCTTTAGTAGTGGCGGGGGGTAAAGGCATGTCAATTCCCTCCTGGTCTCCACCGTGGGCTTGGTCAGTTACATTAGGACCTACTAGGGCCTCTGTGGTCGGGGAAACCTGGTCGTTAAGGTCAGACATAATTTTACTTTCTACTTTTACTACGTTTACCGTTTGTCGAAGGCTAGGTAGTTGACTGACAGTGTAAGCCTCTAAGTACTGAGGTGTCTGTCGTCTGCGCCGCGGGCGTTCTAGGTTAGGAGGATCGTTTCGTGGAGTGTTCATCATAGGCCATTTCGATATTAATAACACTATATTAATATTACACTAGTTACCATCCGGCTCGAAGGACCAATTGTAGCTGAGGGGTACAATTCCCTGACTGTATTGTTAGATATGATATTTAATACCACTACCTCATGTACTTTAACTTCTGGCCACCCAGTACAAGATATAAGTATGATGAACACTTTCCCACCTGATGAAACGAACCAACACAAATGGACCAAATCGAATATTTAATACAGCAAAGGGTGTACACAATATTCACTTAATTACATTTATGATTTGAAATGTTAAGTATGCACTTTTATGGCAAATGAGTATTCGTAGGTAAATCAACATTGAATGTCCAATCTCTGGTTGCGCAGGGAGTAAGTATACAACCTGGAATATTTAGGAAACGATAGCGATAGTACTTAAATAATTATAGCTGGATACACTAAGGGGGGGGGGGGTCCCGCTGGTTGTAAGACAGTAGGAGGGGGGGGTTAGAGAAGTCGCTGGCGGTATCCCATCTGGCCGACGGTGTCTTGGGAGAATCCAAAGTCTTAGACCCAGTGCCCACAGAACCTCGGGCCGTAGACGAACACAGCTGGACCCTCTGTGGAACGGTATCTGCCGGTCCACAACGGAGAGACGTGGTGCGACCTCACGTGTAGAGCGCCGCCTCACCTGTAGTCCTCTCCGGGGGGTAATTCCAACACTCGACAGTGTTGGCCTTTATCCATGGAATAATCAAAGCACATAAAGCATAATCCAAGAGCCGTGGAAGGCTCGCCGTCGTCGGGTAGAGTAATCCAATATACAGGTCCAGTCGCTCTTGACCCGGAGCTCCTCGGATGCAATCACCACTAGGGGTCTGACCAGCCTGGATAAGCGTCCAGATAACGTCAGGAACGATGGGGGTACTGATAACTGTAGAACTCGAACCGAACGATGCACCATACATAAATAGACTATTATTAGCTTAATAGAATACGTCCAACTCGACGGTATGGTGCCAAACTATGACCATTCAACTATTAATCTACACGATATCTCAATGCCTATTCTGGGCCAAGTAGGCCCTACTACACCGCACGTGCTTCGTGGGGAGGCTTTTGCGTCTGTCACTCTGTTGGAGGGTAAAGAACTGGACTAAAAGAAAGTTCTACTTTACGAGCGTCATATATATATGCGCTATGAACAAATAGTACCACACGTATTTCGCCCGGCGTATTACTGCGCGGAACCGGGGGCTGCCTCGACATGTTAGGCGGCACGATTGAACTTGAACCTAGGGGTATGGCAACCTGGCGCCAGGTTCTAGTCCAATGGTAGAATGAAACTATTATGGGCTGTTTAGTAGAAACGGGGATATTCAATGCATATTGTACAAGGAATATACAGGGGATATCAAACGATATACAAATACAATTAAATATATATATATAAATAAATATACATATTCGGTTTAATCTGATCCTTCACAACAATACTCTTATTTTGAAAATCCTGTGCGGGTCTCATTTCCGCCCCAAGCGCAGCTCCAGTCATAATATCTCTGGCTCCGTCAGCTAGCAACGTTCGGTTCATATGATACTCTTATTTTGAAAAAACCCTGTGGCAACTCGACGAGTCATATCCGCCCAGTCCGTGCTATTGTCTGCGGCGCAGGTCGGTCAAGCAGAGGAGCAGCGCTACACAGCAGTGCGGCTATTTTGCGATCCGAAATAAGTCCATGGTGTTTTTGTTCTTCTCACAACGGGTCAAATACATCTAACACGCTTTGCATCGTCGCCATTCCTTTATGCCCACATCGCCCGAAATGAACGCTAAGTTAGCGTAAGCTAACAAGCTAATCCTGATCAGAGGCAGAGCCAGAGAACAGCAGACAGTGTGGACTGGGGAAAGGGTGTGGGTGTGTACGTGCGTTTGGAAAGACGATGAAGTCAGTCAGGAGTATATTATGGTAAACTGAGGATTACTGAGGATGGACAGATAATGTTGATATTCAAATATAAAAAAGTTTCGAGAGGAGTGGAAGTTTGAAGACAGACTAGACTACAATATGGGGTGGTGAGTTGAAACAGTGTGAATGAATAAAAACTTTATTTAACAGATTGCAGAATGGGTACAATACAGTACGGCTCAATACACACAATTGTTAAGGGGATGCAGACCAGAGAAAGACGTTTGTCTTGTGTGTGTGTGTGTGTGTCCCAACCGACCCCACTTCTATGTTTCAATAATTTATTTGCATTTAAAACTATTAACGCTGACTCATTCCTTCAGTCCACTCAAAATTATGCTAATATTCCTTATGTTGTTTATGATATTAATTGAAAATAGCATATGAGAGTATTATAGTAATAATAACACATGGCGATATACTAAAAAGCTATTTATAATTTTTGGCTGGTAAAAAATCTGCCTGGCTGGTAGTTTTTAAAATCTACCAGCCAAATGGCTGGTAAGTCAAAAAGTTAAGTTTGTTCCCTGAATATAACTATTGTCAAACTGTGTTCCCCCCTCCGACCTGCAATAGAGGAGGTGGGGCAGAGAGAAGAGACAGAAAGAGATTACCATGTGATCTGAGTGTCTACTTCCAGAATTTAAAAGGAGTCATTCTGTCGTAAAACAAATAAATCCAGATCAGTATAAATTAGGTTAACTGGAGCTGCATATTGCTGGCTCTCATATTTGCGAATGCAACAGCGTTCACCCTGATGTAAACAAAACAAGTCATTGATAAGCGACGGCCATATTAGACACATAGCCATAATTTAAGATATAGTTTATGCATTCGCAAATATGAGAGCTCTGTCATTGAAGGGGCTTGTCGCGGCTCATGCGCATGCGCGGTCGTAAGCGATAACTGACGGCGATAAGGGGGGCATGCTAGCGTAGGGTCACGTGGGCTTAGTGGCCAATCAGAGGAACCCGGAAACCGAACAGCGTTGTAGAAAGCATAGACGCCTACTGTACTGTACCCATTCTGCAATCTGTTAATAAAGTTTTCAATCAATCAATCAATCAATCAATAGAATTGTCATCTTTCCATCTTTCATTCATTCATTCATTCATTCATCCAACCAAGATTTGATCTCGTCAACGTATAGCCACCCTAATTATATGTTTAGATTTAGGTCATAGACAGTATCAAAGAGTAGCCTCGCAAACCAGAAAGAATGTAACTATGTTTGTATTGCGACACTAACCGCCAGGGTGTTTAGGACGCGTCTATGCCAAATACAACGCAGTTCGGTTTTTACGGGTGTCGTGAATTTATCTAAATGAAACATAGAAAAACTGAACAAAATACTTAGTGATTAAAACAAGGTTAGAGGTTACTTTCCCAGACTGCATCCCAATCAAAATCTACAGCCAACTCCAGGACAGATCTGCCGTCAGGGCTAAGCACAGATGGTGGTTCGCTGATAAGGCCAAGGACTGTTTATGACTTTATGGTACATTCTACCAACGGTTCAGAATAGCACCTTATCAGACGAGGTTAGCAGCTGTGTTTAGAAATGGCCATCTCAAACAGACGGAGGTAAGGAGGTGGTTTCTAGCATAGGGAACAGGAACTGTGGCTACAGCCATAAGTCGTAAAACGCGATCGTGTTATCCTGAGAACTATCTACAGTTGGGGTAACAGGATGAATAGCCCCCAGCTATCCCCCGGTCGTAACGGAGGAGGGGGTCAGGAAACAGAGTAAACAGACTGTAAACAGAGCCCTCCAGCATGAAGATATATGACTCAGTTTGCACCCAAGTGGGACCAGGTGTTCAGTGCATCAAGATTTAGAAATTAAGCCCTGCCTAGCAGGGGCAGAGAAGGAATTAAATTAAGTGAAACAACAAGCTGAGATTAGCACCAAACTAACTCAGAACTGTGAAATCTGTGTTCTGTTTAATAATTTGAGTAACTGGATATTAAAAACTGGTTCAAAACGACCAAGGATAACAGTAAAACAATAAGAATGCATTTAATTGGTAAATATCAGAGGTTAAGGGTTAGACCATTTGCAAAATGTGGTGTTTCATGGAGACTAGAAAATTGTCCTACACTGTGAAAATCAAATTACATGTGGTGAAATGACTTCTAAAACTGTTTTCAGCCAAGACGACCATTAGCATTGTCAAGAAAAGTGTCCATGTGTTTGGGTTCAAATATTATGACTTGATTTGCTGATTCTAAAAGCAATTAAAGTATGGTAAAGTGTTTGTAGAGGGAAACAGCTCATGTTCTATTTTCTGTTCACGGAGAGAGGAGCTGGAAGGATCCCCCAAATAAGGTAATGGCTACTGTGTAACGTTGTGTCGCGAGACCCAGGAGGACGTGTCACTCACAGAAAGAGTTCCTGCTAGAAGGAATTTGGCCAATGGGGAAGCCCGATCGCGGGGGTGACGTCACCTGACAGGCAGGGGAAAGGTCTTTTCTATCTCATTAAAAGGGCTGATGGAGATGGAGACCTGGAGCGAGACGGACACACAAACAGACCTGGAGCGGAGGAGAGCGCTGGAGCGCTGGAGACTGGAGCGCGCTCAGACGAAACAGAGATAGACGGAGAAACCGGAGACTCGAGAGCCAAGCCGGAGACACACAGAGCCACTGACACCAGATGACAGAGGAGAGGCTCATATCAGAGATCCGCCGAGACGAAATCAAGCGCCCCCTGCCTGAGCGCTGAGACTCACTGAGACCAAGGTTGCCTTGGCGACCACCAACCACAAAGAGAAGCCGCGTGTTGTCCTGGACAACCCGAGACAGAGAACCACACCGGAGAAAGCGTTGATCGGCCGCAGCTGATCAGATAATGGACAAAACTGCCACATCAAAGAGACGATTAGATATGAAATGAAGATCTTGTACTTGTTTGACGCATAGCTGTGTTTTATTAACAATGGAAATAAACACCCCATTTGTTTGATTTCAGACCACCTCGTCTGCGTTTTCCTTAATAGAACCGAACACCAGAAATATAAACAATGCAGAGAGAAGGGTAAAGACTATACGATCACAGAACTTAGATATAAATGAAGAAAGATACTTCACGGGTTCCTCTGATTGGCCACTAAGCCCACGTGACCGCAGCTAGCACGCCCCCCTTATCGCTTGCTGCCGCGCTGTGAAGCGGAAGAGCCAGCGAGGCGACGCGAGGCGGTGGTTTCAGCAGCAGCGGCCGTCTTCTTCCGAGGCGGCTTGTTCTTATTAATCCCTAATGTCATGTATGTTGTGTATGTCATAAATGTCGATATGAATTGAAAATGGGGGACCCTGATGTAAACAAGACGAAAGTCTTTCTCTGGTCTGCATCCCCTTAACAATTGTGTGTATAATATAATTAATAACATTAATTAACATTAACAGTCAAATGTATATCAGCAAATACATTTACGTCCGCGCAGTGTGCAGTGTGAGTGCTGCAGGGATCCCCACTGTTCTTGCCGGTACAAAACGGATACAGGGAGAAGGTACATCTCAGAGAAATCGGTCTGTTCATTCCAAGTGGTTCAAGGACCACAGATGGCTAACGTTTTGCCAAACAAGAGCAAAACTGTTCTGTACACAATGTCATCTTTGGACAATGAAAGGACTCGGTTCTGGTTTAAGCAAAACCAACGAGAATGCATTTTCAGTGCTTGGATTTCAAAATTGGAAAAACGCTGTACATGCCTTTAAAAAACACGAGAGTAGCAAATACCACCAGGTACACGTTTCCTACCAACGCCCTACCAACTTTTGGAGTGTAAAAAAAAAAATTATAATAATATTTTTTTATTTTAAATAGTTTTTAATTAATTAATTAATTAATTAATTAATTAATTAATTGGCCATACCTATTCCAAATGCGTTCCGCGGTCCATGCATTGAGTAACAATACTGTGATGTGAATGGGCCGAAGTAATGACGTCAGGAGCAGGGACTCAAGTGGCTTCATTATTGAACTCAGGTGTTGCTGATTGTGTGCGGGGATGAGACGCTGAGACTATTGATAAGCCAGTGGGACTCAGATATCGGGGTTGGAGCACGCAAGCAGTAACCAGACTCTGTTAGGGCCCGGGGGGTAAGGTCGATCGTGGAGAGTTATCCACCGGCGATGAAGATAAGTTAGCCAGCCGTCCACAGGTACCGGTAGCGTAAGGAGGGGAGGCTTACCCTCCTGGAGACAGATAGGGACAGGACATAGAGAGTACTGAGTTACATCGCTCCCAAAGACCTTATACTTGGAACGTCCTCGCGGACACCGGGTACGATTACCAGGTTGCAAATCAAACTATCACCTGGAGGACCACCGTGTGCCGGAACATTCGGCCGGAGAGTTGGACGGGGTCGAAGCTTCGACCCTCGGGGGGGTCGCGCCGTGCGGCGAGTTAAGTCCACTGTTACCCACATTGCACTTAGTATAGGATTTTGTATTATGATCTATTTTTATAACGGTATAGGCCTACTGTATATATATATATATTGTATATGGTATATTGTGTATGTTCTAGTTACATTATCTGTATGATATCGTGCCCTTAATTAACCTGCATATTGGCTAGTCCTTTATATGCCCTATTTATTATATAGCCCAGGCTGGTATATGTTGTATTTATATTGTGTGACCAATTGAAGGGGAACAGGGGAAGCAAGAGGGAGGGGTAATTAGGACCTGGGGAGTCTTCCATAATTAGTGTGTACAGTTGATCTATTATCTATGAGTGCCTATTTGAGAGTGTGATTAGCGGGCCGTGTGTGTGATTAGGCATCTACTTTGTATAACGCGCAGTGCCTCTTAAGGAGGGTGTTTTGACGTGTGTCACTGTGATAGGATATATGCATGTTCACAATTGCGTGCCTCATATAGAGGGTGACTGAGTTACGTCTGCAGACGACCTTTACGGTGCCCGATTAGTCCCCCCAATTAGAGACCCCTAGTCCCCTGTATGAATTACTTAGGTGTTGTAATAAAGTGTCCTATTGGGCATGAGGCCGTACCAAGAGAGAGGGGTGGCGGAGGATTTACAGCGAGAGAGTTGGCTGGTAGCGGGAGGCGATGCCCTAAATATTCACATGGACCAGCTGGTCGGATAGAGTGTGTGTGTGTGACTATTGTAAGTGCATTGTGTATGTACCGTACCTCATTCAAACTAAGGGTTGTTGCCCATATAAAAGTGTGCTGTGAGATGTGCTCTACCTAGAGGTGAAGGGTTTACTTATATAGAAGTGCTGTAATTTATAGTGTGCTTAACTTAGAGGTGATATAATTTACCTAGGGGACGCCTGGCTATACCTGCTGCATTCTCTGGTTCTGTTAAACCCTGTCATGTCTCGGAGGGGAAATTCGTATCGGCTTCATGGCTCATAGGTTTTAATTAATAGATCTCGTATCATTGTTTAGCATAGGACCTTGATGAAATAAAGTTGGTATTCCTTGTAACCCGGTTGTGCAGTTGGTTATTTCAGGCATTTGGATAAATAGCAGTTTCCCTGCTACATAGCAGTTTCTCCTGCTACTGGTATAACTCACATATTTATTACATTGGTGACAGCGGTGGGATATAGAATAAATATGCCTGGAGATAACCAACCGCCGGCTGAGGCCAGCACAAGTCAATCAGCCGCGTCTCCTTCCCCTAGTAGTAATCTGGCTATGTCCCGACCCATTTTTATGCCTGAGACTTTCACTGGTGCCGGCCGGGAATGGTCTGATTGGGCTGAACAGTTTGAAATGGCCGCTGGTGTTAATAATTGGAGCGAATCATTGAGACTAAAATGTATGAGTCTTCTCTTGTCAGGTCGAGCCCGAGAGGTATATGGTGGGTTATCTGCCGCAGCTAAAGCTAATTATGTCTTACTGAAAGAAGCAATGGGTAGATGCCTAGAACCATGTGATAGTGATGATTGGAGCAGGGCCACCTTTTCTTCTCGTAAGAGGCTACACAAGGAGAATATCCGAGAATTTGGTATTGCGCTTCGGAGGCTGGTTGTTAAAGCGTACCCCTCAGCGGACGCCCACACCCAAGATTTATTGGCTAAGGATAATTTTATTTCCAATGTTGGGAATGGGGAATTGCGAGTTAGCCTTCGCAGTGCCAAACCTACAACCTTAGAGGATGCCATTAATCTTGCTGCAGAATTGGAGCTGATTAGGGAGTTGGAGGGTAGTAAATTGGCCTCTGATGCACAGGTGCGTGGAGTCACTGAGCAATCTGGGCGTGACAAACAAATGGATACGCTGCTTGGGGTCGTAGAGGGCCTGCGGCAGGAAGTTAAGTCTCTGAAAACCGCTGTACAGACTATAGCCAATTCAAGCCAATCTGTTCCTAAACCTACACCTACCGTGTCTGCTCCCCTTCCATACTCTGTTAGTGCCCCCATTCCCCTGACTAGACGTGAGGGAGAAAGAGAGAGGGGTTGCTGGGAATGTGGGTGTAATCGTCACTTCCGACGAGACTGTCCTTATTTACAGGAAAACTAGAGCGGGTGTGCACAGAGGGTCCAATGCCCGCCCCCATTTCTGAGTCTACTGTGGCCCCTGACAGCTTGAAGGGTGGTTCGGGATATCTCCAAGCTAAGATAGGTGGGTTAGACTGTCATGTACTTGTAGATACTGGAGCTTCTAGCTCTGTCATTCCTAAACAACTGTGGCTCTCTGCTACAAAAGGGGGATGTGATCTGTTAGATTATGTTGGGCAGGCTACAGCAGCTAATGGGGGGGGGATGAGCATTCTGGGATGCTGGCAGACGGTATGTCAACTGGAGTCACTCGCGCTGGTAGCAACATTTTTGGTTGCTGACATTCCCTCTGATGAGATTTTGCTTGGATTTGATTTTCTTTCAACATATGGTGCAGTGGTTGATTTGGGAAAGAAACAATGTCAGATAATGGGCAGGAAATTTCCCCTGGTTGACCCTAACCCATCCTTAGAGCCTCAGGCTGTGATAGTGCTGTCTGACACCCTGGTGCCCCCACGCAGTGAAATTATTATTTTGGGTCAGGTCCAGAGCAGATGGGGAGATTATGCAGCAGCAATGCTGGAACCCTCCACTTCCATTTCCAAACAGTGTGATGTTTTGGTAGCTCGGGTGGTATGTAGAGTCCAGCAGGGCATATTACCGGTGAGGGTTATTAATGTCACTAATGAGGATATTATGCTAAAGCGTGGCATGAAAGTAGGCACCCTATTCACTGATATTGAAATAGAGGAAGGGGGGGCGGAGCTGCATGACGAGAGGGAGGGGGGAAAAACCTTGCAGCCTTGGACAGTTGATACACTCATGCGTCAGTTTGGCGTGGGGGAGAGGAGTCTTGCCCCTGATGAGTTAAAGGCAGTCAGGGAGTTACTGCATAAGAACCTCACTGTGTTTAGTCAGGGGGAGACTGACTTAGGCAGGACTCATCTGACCCCGCATGAGATTGATACGGGGGATGCAAAGCCAATAAAGATGCACCCCAGAAGGGTCCCCCTCCATTTACAGCAAGAGGTGACGAGCCACTTGAAGCAAATGCTCGATTGTGGGATAGTTCGGCCATCTTGTAGCCCATGGGCGTCTCCCATTGTACTGGTAAAAAAGAAAGGGGGTGGGCTCCGGTTCTGTGTTGATTATAGGAAACTCAATGAGGTTACTAGAAAGGACGCATACCCCCTCCCTAGGATTGATGATGCCCTGGATAGCCTTTGTCATGCTTGTTGGTTTTCCACCCTGGATTTAGCGAGCGGCTATTGGCAGGTGGAAGTAGACCCGAAAGACCGCGATATAACTGCATTCACCACCCGTCAGGGGCTATTTGAGTTCAATGTGATGAGTTTTGGCCTTTGCAATGCACCCAGCACTTTTCAGAGGTTGATGGACCTAATTCTGGCTGATCTGCAGTGGACTACCTGCTTAGTGTATTTGGATGATATAATTGTATTTGGGCGCACTTTCCATGAACATCTAACACGCCTGATTGGTGTGGTGGAAAAACTTCAGCAGGCCAACCTTAAGGTTAAACCATCCAAGTGTGACTTGTTTTCAACGAGAGTCCAGTACCTCGGACATGTAATCTCTAGTGAGGGAGTGATGCCAGATGCTGCTAAAGTGGAGGCAGTCAGAGAGTGGCCTGTTCCTACCAGCCAGACTGAGGTTAAGAGTTTTTTGGGACTAGCCTCATATTATAGGCGCTTTGTGAAAGGGTTTGCTGACATTGCCCGGCCTCTGCACCAGTTGACAGAAAAGGGGAGGCACTTTCGCTGGAGTGAGGACTGTCAGGGAGCCTTTGAGCAGCTCAAGTGTAGTCTGATTACCACCCCTGTTTTGGCTTATCCCGACCCCAGTAAACCATTTATCCTGGATACGGATGCAAGTGATGTGGGGATTGGGGCAGTATTGTCTCAAGAGGAGGGAGGACTCGAGAGAGTAATAGCATATGCTAGCAGGGCTCTTACAAAACAGGAACGTAAATATGCCACCACTAAGAAAGAACTTTTGAGTATGGTAGCGTTTACCAAATACTTCAAGCACTATTTGTTGGGTAGGGAGTTTGTGTTGCGAACTGACCACAATTCTCTCCGTTGGCTTCATAACTTTCAGGACTTGGAGGGGCAGTTGGCTCGTTGGCTTGAACAATTGGCCAATTTCCAGTATAAAATTGTGCATCGTCCAGGCAAGCTACACAGCAATGCTGATGCCCTTTCTAGGCTGCCGGCTTTTTTGGAAAAAGAAATATCTGACAAGAAGGCCTCTCAGGCAATAACAGACAGGGCTGCTGTAAGGATGTGCGCAGTACAGGAAGCTCTGCCTTCTGTAGTGTCCAGTGGGGAAAAAGAGACTGATGAGTTAGCCGATGCACAGATGGCCGATAGTGAGTTAAGACAAATAATTAGCTTTAAAAATCAGGTTGGTTCTGGTTCAATACCGGTAGACGCTGGCCTGCAGAATTATGCTACTGTGTGGAGTCAGCTCCAGGTGCAGGGGGATAGGCTGGTGCGGATTCCTCCTGCAAATTCCGATGCAGCCTCTCGGGTACAGGTGGTGCTCCCTCAGTCAATGGTGCCTGGGGTTTTAGAGCAGCTGCACAATGTCTCCACCGGGGGGCACTTGGGGGTGCAGAAGCTGCAAGGGAAAGTTAAAGACCGGTTCTATTGGCCAGGCTGGTTTGGCGATGTCAAGAGATGGGTTAGAGAATGTGTCGATTGTGGTTCAAGGAAGAGTCAGGGGAAGCGGCCATGTGCACCCCTACAGACATCCAGGGTATCTAGGCCTTTTGAACGGGTGGCACTCAACATTCTTGGGCCCCTCCCCGAGACCCCTGGGAAAAATAAGTATATTTTGGTTGTGGGGGACTATTTTTCCAAGTGGACAGAGTCTTTTCCATTGCCTAACCAGGAAGCACGGACAATTGCCAAAGTCTTGACCGAGGAGTGGGTGTGTCGTTTTGGTGCGCCAAGGAGTATCCACTCCGACCAAGGTCGTAACTTTGAGTCAAATCTATTCAGGGAGTTATGTAGGCTTCTGCACATGCAGAAAACAAGGACATCCCCCTACCACCCCCAGTCAGATGGCCTGGTGGAGCGCTTTAATCGAACCCTTTTGTCCATGTTGTCTCTCTTTGTGGAGGACAATCAGTTAAACTGGGACACACTGTTGCCTTATGTTATGTTGGCCTATCGTAGTAGTGTGCATGCTAGCACCTCCTTCACCCCATATAAAGTACTGTTTGGACAGGAAATTGTTCTGCCAGTGGATATTATGCTGAAGGTGGGCAATCAGGAGTCCTGTGACTCGGTGGACAATTATGTGTCTAGGTTGCGGGATACATTGTCCATGGTGGTGGAAGCAGTTAAAAGGCACCAGGCCAGGGCCTCGGAACAGCAGAAAATGTCCTATGACTTTAGGGCCAATTTTCAATACTATTCCGAGGGGGAATTGGTTTGGGTTCAGAATAAGGCCAGGAAGCGTGGGGTGTGTCCCAAGCTCCAGAGGCGGTACAAAGGTCCCTTTAGAGTGGTGGAGAGGGTGACCGATGCGCTTTATAGGCTAGTGCTAGTGGAGGGAGGGCCAGAGAGTGTGGTTCACTTCAACCGACTCAAACCTTTCACCTCTTCTTTGACAGCCCCGTTAAATCCAGTCCCAGCATCCAGGAGAGCTAATCCGAGGAGTGGGCCAAACCTGGCTAGCCGGCGTCAGTCCTCTGGGTCCCCGTTTGGTGCCAGTTGGGTCGGCCATCGATCTTCCAGCCGGGATGGCTCTGCGGGGGGGAGGCCACCACCGGAGGACCGGACAGGCGGTGATCGGGGGCCGGAGGACGCAGAAGGAGCACAGGAGGGGCCAGTGGACCGGATCGGCGGTGATCGTGGGCCGGAGGACGCAGAGGGTGGACCGGAGGACTCAGAAGGAGCACAGGAGGGCCCAGGAGACCAGACCGCCAGTGATCGTGGGCCGGGGGAGGCAGAGGGGACACAGGGGGCTCCTGCTGCGACGGAAGCTGCGCCCCAGTCGGAGGTGGTTGTGTCCAGTCCGGGGCTGCAGGAAGGTCGGCCTGCAGGGTCTGTCGAGGAGGGACGTCCAGTACGCCAGCGGAGGGCACCTTGTTGGTCTTTAGACTACGACATGTCGGCGTAGGACTCGAGGACGAGTCCTTTCTTTAAGGGGGGGGGGAGTGTGATGTGAATGGGCCGAAGTAATGACGTCAGGAGCAGGGACTCAAGTGGCTTCATTATTGAACTCAGGTGTTGCTGATTGTGTGCGGGGATGAGACGCTGAGACTATTGATAAGCCAGTGGGACTCAGATATCGGGGTTGGAGCATGCAAGCAGTAACCAGACTCTGTTAGGGCCCGGGGGGTGGGGTCGATCGTGGAGAGTTATCCACCGGCGATGAAGATAAGTTAGCCAGCCGTCCACAGGTACCGGTAGCGTAAGGAGGGGAGGCTGGCTTACCCTCCTGGAGACAGATAGGGACGGGACATAGAGAGTACTGAGTTACATCGCTCCCAAAGACCTTATACTTGGAACGTCCTCACGGACACCGGGTACGATTACCAGGTGGCAAATCAAACTATCACCTGGAGGACCACCGTGTGCCGGAACATTCGGCCGGAGAGTTGGGACGGGGTCCAAGCTTCGACCCTCGGGGGGGTCGCGCTGTGCGGCGAGTTAAGTCCACTGTTACCCACATTGCACTTAGTATAGGATTTTGTATTATGATCTATTTTTATAACGGTATAGGCCTACTGTATATATATTAGAGGTGGGCATAGATTATTTTTTTTAATCTAGATTAATCTATCTGCAATCCTGGATTTAATCTAGATTAATCTAGATTAAAATGGCTAAAAAAAAAAGAAAAAAACCTGCCGAAGGCATTCAAAATATGTGTGTTCTACCCAAATAATGACCAGAAGTAAGTCCTTACTTTTTCTTTCCTCCTTATGTTTCTCAGGCCAGGTGGCCCATTACACCATGAGCCCATCTCCCGTTTCCAAAATGCATTACAGACTGTTTGAAAAAGCTGTTTTGCTATGATAATTGGTAATGAAATATCAAAATAATGTTCATTAAGATGTACTTGTGTTTAATACGTTTTTTTTTTTTTTTTTAAACTCAATTTTTATTTGCATTTATATTCACAAACATACAAATAATAACATCTTTGATTGTCAATCTTCCACCGTTTGGCTTTTCAGGTGGTTACACAGACAGTGTACATCGCCCTTATACAGGCCTAAACCATAAAGAGACAATTAAAAAAAAAATATATATACAAAAATACCGTTCTTGCAGAAAGAAGAATATATACAATTATTGACTAAGTCATTCTTTGAATAGTAATCGCACATTCGTTGGCCTGTACAAAATCCAATGACGATATGTATATCTTCCTTGAACAGGGATATATAGAAACGTTTTAAACTCAGTTTACCTTGCATTTTGTTTTACATACATATATACCCCATCATCCTTGGTTATTAATCCCACATCAGTTGGTTTCCCAGATACTTGGTACTAATACTTAGTGTATGTCGTCCTTAAACTATCATATCAAATTATAATACTTTCTCTAAAAAAATTAAATTCTGACTCAGGTAAATATGCGTGTCATGGGTCCAGGGACCCTCCTTGAACCTCCTTCCTCCCGTATCCTTCTATTTCCTTTAAACCTCCCTTTTCTTCTAGTACAATATTTTTATTGGGTTTTACAGTACACATTTCAGGTTTTCATTGTAGTCAGTTATTCTTAATTCCTTTTCTCCACAAGATTATACATATACCCACATACCCCCCTCCCCCTCCCCTTTTCTCTCTCTTAGCATCTTTGGTTTTGTTTTTACTGTTCTCATACAGAAATAATATGTACATTCATTGGTACCTCCATTAGAATAGCTCGTACACAAATATAAATATTTGAAAAGAGGAAAAGAAAATGTACGTAAAAATAAAAATAAATAAAGAAATAAAAATAAATGACATCTTTACAACACCTTCACTGACGTGTCTCCGGTCTCTCCCGGGGTCCGGGTCACGGCTGACCGCGGGAGAGAGCGGGGGGACTCATCCTATAGCAGCCCTCCTATATCTTCCCTTCTCAGATATTCATTAAATGGTTTCCATATATCCTCGTAAATCTCTATATTGTTCCTGAGGATATACGTTATTCTCTCCATAGACATGCATTGTGCCATGTTTTTAATCCAAGCACCGATTGTGGGTGCGTCTATTTTCTTCCAATTGAAAGCTATTTGTTATGAAGGATCAGATTAAACCGAATATATATATTTATTGATTGATATATATTGCATAATATTTGTATATCGTTTGATATCCCTTGTGTATTCCTTGTACATATACACGGAATATCCCTTTAGCCTAGTACAGACCATAATATTTCGTTCTCCTATTGGACAGCGGTCCATTAGGCGCCATTGCCATACCCCCAAGGTCTGGTTCAAAGTCACCGCCAAAGACTTGCCTGGACATGAACGGTTCTGCGCAAGGATATGAGACAGGAATAAAGCTGGTACTAGTATAAATACGGCGCAGGTGAATACAGAAGTAGAGTTACTCAATAAGTTGAAGCCTCACCCACGATACAACGTGCGGTGAAGTATGGCCTGTTTGGCCCCAAATAGAGCATTGAGACCGCGTGCGAATTAATAACTGAAGTATCAGAGTTTAACGCTGTACCGTCGAGTTCGACCTATTCTATTAATTCAGTAATAGTCTATTTATGTATAGTGTATCGTGCGGCTACCGTTCTACAGTGACCAGCATCACCAACGTTTCCTCGTACCAGCTAGTGTGCTTATCCAGGCTGGGCTGCTTACCCTGGCGCTTTCACCCGAGGAGCCCTAGACGAGGACTGTGTGGATCATGTACACTGGATAACCTACCGACGACTGCATAGCCCTTTTCGGCTGGATTATATTTGCTTTTGGTCCTGTAATTGATGGAGCGGAGAATCGCTTACACCCACAATTGTGTGGGATTTACCCTGTGAGGAGCCACGTCGAGCCCGCCTCTCAGAAGCCTGAGGCCGGCTAGCTTTCTTCCATGCGGAGCTGCATGCTACGGAGAACAGCTGTATTCGTCTGCGGATCAAGAGATTATTGCACTGTCTCCTGTACTTGGAGTCTCTTTATCATCGTTGACCCAGACTCTACTACCGACAAATCCTCTCCCCTTGCTGGCTTACGACCGGAGGGACCCTACCAGTATCTCCCGCTATCTTACCAGAGTACCATAGATATAATTCCTAAGATTCAGGTTGTATTATTATCTCCTGCGTAATATGAGAATGGACATACGTTATTGATTTGCCTACGCACATTCCTTTGCCTTATAAGCGCATCCAAAGTAAAGTATATTATGTACTATCATTGCTGCTAATAAATACTTAAACCCAGTTTTGTGTGGAACCGAGTCATTGTGGGAAGTGTTCATCATAAGATACCTGTGTACTGTATGGCCAGTAGTAATGTACATAAGACAGTAGTGGTTTAATGATACCATACTTATTAATACAGTCAGGGAATTGTACCCCTCAGTTACACTATTGTTCTTTTTGCCTGTAGTATAGCAAAATCAATAAATTTTAATTGTTTGGTTCTCAGGTTCAGATTTATTGGATATAAATGTAACAATATCATTTTGGAGTCTAGTGGGATATTCACTGACAGGATATCTTTGATTTTATTCACCACCTCCCCCCAGAACTTCTTGATTTTGTCACATTCCCAAATACAATGTATAAAAGTTCCCCGATCCTTGGTACATTTAAAGCACCTATCTGGTGTGTTGCTGTTGTATTTATTCAGTTTGACAGGGGTTATATAAGTCCGCATCAGCCATTTGTATTGAAGTAGTTTTAAGCTAGTGTTGGCTGTTTGTGTCTGAGCCTCCTCGCATGCTCTGTTCCAGTCCTCATTTGAGATCTCCTCTCCCAAGTCCAGCCTCCATGACTCCAATCTAGATAATGACGTCTCGTCTGAACCAGATACAATCCAGTTATAGAACATTGATAACAGGCCTTTGCTATTGCAGTTCTTGATGATAATTTTTTCTAAAGATGAAAGTGTAGGAATTGCCAGTTTTGTAGAGAGGAAATGAAACTTCTCAGTTGCAAGTATTTAAAAAAATGCTTCCTTGGGATGTTGTATTTTATTGATAGTTCCTCAAAAGGTATCAAGACCCCATCTTTGTAAAGGTCAGATATTTTACTTATTCCTTCTTTTGTCCATAGTTTGAATCCGGCATCCAGTTTGCCTGGTTTAAATGAGACGTTTCCCCAGATTGGGCTGAATTGCGACATGGAGTTGTTTATTTTCATAAATTTCTTTACCTCATACCATACATTAATCATGTTGAGCACTATGGGGTGTGTAGTATGTTTTCTTAGATATTTTGGCTCAGCTGAATACATGTATAAATGTAGTGGTAGTTGCATTGGGTATGCTTCCACTCCCATCCATGATGGTGGTTCTTCCTTAGAAAAATAAAACATTACAGTTCTCAATTGTGCAGCCAGGTAATACCAATGAAGGTGGTTAGGACAGGTCAACCCCCCTGCATCGAATGGAAGATACAACAGAGATAGGCGGACTCTAGGACATTTCTTGCGCCATATACATTTTGAGATGAGAGACGCAATCTTTCCGAACATTCTTACCGGTGGTGCCAGAGGGATATTTTGAAATAAGTATAGGAACTTTGGTAGTATGGACATCTTTAGTATGTTTATCCTCCCTATCACAGAGATGGGCAAGAACATCCATCTCTCTATGGATTTGAATACAGAGTCTATCATAGGTTCATAGTTTATTGATGCTATATTTTCTATTTGGGGTATTATTTTGATGCCCAGATAAGTGAAGCTGTTCGAGAGCTTGAAAGGACATTTTTGTTGGTCAGCGGTTTTTCTCTCGTTGTCATTAAGCAGCATAAGTGATGATTTTGAGGCGTTTAGTTTATATCCAGAGATACTACCGAACTGATCAATTATATCGAGCAGTGCAGGTATCGATGTATCTAGGTTTTTTAGGAACAAAATGACATCGTCCGCAAAAAGGGCTATTCTGTGATCGTTATTACCGATTTCAATCCCATGTAGCTGTCTGTTAGCCCTGATTGCTATTGCTAACGGTTCGATAGCTAAAATGAACAGGAGCGGTGATAAAGGCAAGCCTTGAGGGCACCCCCTGGTGATATTAAAGGGTTTAGATGTCACTTCGTTTGTTTGTACCTCAGCTACAGAGTTTAGGTGTAGTATTTGATCCAGTTACAAAAGTAATTTCCAAATCCAAATCGATCAATAACATCAAAAAGATAAGCCCATTCCACCCTATCGAAGGCCTTCTCCGCATCGAGCGAGAGAAGACCTGTGTCCCTCTCTCCTTTTTGGTTGTATAGGATGTTGAAGACCCGTCTAACATTGTGAAATCCCTGTCTCCCTTTTATGAATCCATTTTGATCATCTCCCACTATCTCTGGGAGTACGTTCTCTATTCTTTTGGCCAAGATTTTACTAAGGATTTTGGTGTTGTTGTTTATCAAACTTATAGGACGGAGGTTCTCGCATTTAGTATAAGAAGTTGTTTTATTCAGAAGTTAACACAAATAAATAATATTACCAGTACAGTACAGTATCTAGCACTCTCAGGAGCAAAACAGAAAGAATCATTTCAAACTTGAACTATGTGACATGGCTTGAATCAACTGCTCCAGTGGAGTTGCTCAGTGGCCAATGGTGTCAACTGTGGTTGTACTGGGCAGCTCCCAGGTGTGAATGGAACTGTGTGAATGTGAAGCAGGGCGTTCCTGAAAAAGAGCATCTGCGCTCAGCGAACTTACCCTGGGTAAATAAAGGTAAAAAAAAAAAAAAAAAAAAAAAAAATTTAGATTAATGCGTTAATTATATTATCGCGCGATACTAGTATAGCGTTAACGCAGCACGTTAACGCCGTTAACGGCCCAGCTCTAATATATATATATTGTATATGGTATATTGTGTATGTTCTAGTTACATTATCTGTATGATATCGTGCCCTTAATTAACCTGCATATTGGCTAGTCCTTTATATGCCCTATTTATTATATAGCCCAGGCTGGTATATGTTGTATTTATATTGTGTGACCAATTGAAGGGGAACAGGTGTGAGGATTGGTTCTTTCCCCACCACAGGCTTCTTAAAGTACTGTGATGATTGGTCCGTTCCCGGCCACACGCTCCGTTCCTTTAAGGTACTGTGAGGATTCTGTGATGATTGGTCCGTTGCCGAACGCACACTTCTAAGTCAAGTATCAATTGCCATCACGCACCTGATGTGTGTTCTAATCAGCGCCCCAGAGGCTTCATATACTCTGACCTTCTGTCATTCGATGCCGGGTCGTTTTGTGTACTACTGCTCTGAATACTCCTGCATTTGCCTGCCTTCCCCGTCGCTGTTTGCTGTCTTTTGCTCTCCAGGACTTTCGTGGAGAATCCCTGTGGAGAACCTGGTTTCCCGTTCTGAGCTGCGCCTCGTTATCTGCCCGCTTTACGCGTTGCGCTCTGGTGAGTTTTTGGAAACAGTTCTTTTGGATCATCAGTTTTTTGTGTGTTTGTGAAACACCGAAGAGATCCCGTTTTTGTTTGTACTGTTCTCACCTGTTTTTGTGTTGGATTTACACTTTGGATTACCGTATTGTTTTTTCTCTGGACTCTGCTAACTGTGTGTGGTACACCGAAGATCAAGTCACTTGGATATATACTGGATCAGTCACCTCTCTGTTTCTGTTGTGCGCTGGGCTAACTCAGATTTCTCTCTCTCCGTTTCCACCGGGAGTGAAAGCTGGGAGGATCTGCAGAGCCGCTTCAGACGTCACAAGCCAATTCCTCACCACCACCTACTGGGAGTATCTGCAGAGCCGCAACAACCTTCACATGCCAGATTCCCCGTTTGTTCGGTTGCTCAACTTCATTCCATCTTGTAACTCTGAAAATAAATACGCCCTTGCTTTGGCTAACTCTGAACAACTCTCTCTGTGCCGTTGCGTTTGAGGTCGGTTACAAACCCTAACATTACGACCCGGCCAAGAAGACCAGGCTCGCCGGGACCCCGGGAGATCCTGGTAAGCCGTTTTTCCTGTTCCCCCACCCGTGCACCACCTAACCGTCTGGCGGACGTCACCCTAGCCTGGGCGGACCAGCGGGCGACGGTGGGTGCACTCATTGACTCTGGTGCTGATGGGAGTTTCATGGACGTTGGGTTTGCCACCCGGGCCAACATTCCACTTGAGGACCTCGAGAGGCCCTTGGAGGTCTTCGCGCTGGATCATCGCCGCCTGGCTGACGTCACTCAACGCACCTGTCCAGTCCTTCTCACCATTGCTGGTAACCACGTTGAAAGACTCCAGTTTTTCATCACCAGCTCTCCTCTTGTCCCTGTGGTCCTGGGCAGGCCTTGGCTCGCGCTGCATGAGCCCCACGTCGCCTGGTCCTCCGGCACCATCAGGGGGTGGGGCCCCTCCTGTCGTGCCCAGTGTCTTCAGGTGCCGTCCAGCCCCCTCACCGGGTCCCAGTCCCCGTCTCCGGCCTCCCTTGCCGGTCCTCTGTCCCCGTGCCCGGCCTCCGCTGTCGGGCCCCAGTCCCCGTCTCCGGCCTCCCTCGCCGGTCCGCTGTCCCCGTCTCCGGTCCCCCTCTCCGGGTCTCTGTCTTTGTCCCCCTCTCCAGTGCCCCTGATCGCCGGCTTCCTTCGGTCCCGTCCGGGCAGGCCGGGGCCGAGTGGGTCGCCGGGTGGCTCCCGTGGAGGGGGGGGGTACTGTGAGGATTGGTTCTTTCCCCACCACAGGCTTCTTAAAGTACTGTGATGATTGGTCCGTTCCCGGCCACACGCTCCGTTCCTTTAAGGTACTGTGAGGATTCTGTGATGATTGGTCCGTTGCCGAACGCACACTTCTAAGTCAAGTATCAATTGCCATCACGCACCTGATGTGTGTTCTAATCAGCGCCCCAGAGGCTTCATATACTCTGACCTTCTGTCATTCGATGCCGGGTCGTTTTGTGTACTACTGCTCTGAATACTCCTGCATTTGCCTGCCTTCCCCGTCGCTGTTTGCTGTCTTTTGCTCTCCAGGACTTTCGTGGAGAATCCCTGTGGAGAACCTGGTTTCCCGTTCTGAGCTGCGCCTCGTTATCTGCCCGCTTTACGCGTTGCGCTCAGGTGAGTTTTTGGAAACAGATCATCAGTTTTTTGTGTGTTTGTGAAACACCGGAGAGATCCCGTTTTTGTTTGTACTGTTCTCACCTGTTTTTGTGTTGGATTTACACTTTGGATTACCGTATTGTTTTTTCTCTGGACTCTGCTAACTGTGTGTGGTACACCGAAGATCAAGTCACTTGGATATATACTGGATCAGTCACCTCTCTGTTTCTGTTGTGCGCTGGGCTAACTCAGATTTCTCTCTCTCTCCGTTTCCACCGGGAGTGAAAGCTGGGAGGATCTGCAGAGCCGCTTCAGACGTCACAAGCCAATTCCTCACCACCACCTACTGGGAGTATCTGCAGAGCCGCAACAACCTTCACATGCCAGACTCCCCGTTTGTTCGGTTGCTCAATTTCATTCCATCTTGTAACTCTGAAAATAAATACGCCCTTGCTTTGGCTAACTCTGAACAACTCTCTCTGTGCCGTTGCGTTTGAGGTCGGTTACAAACCCTAACAACAGGGGAAGCAAGAGGGAGGGGTAATTAGGACCTGGGGAGTCTTCCATAATTAGTGTGTACAGTTGATCTATTATCTATGAGTGCCTATTTGAGAGTGTGATTAGCGGGCCGTGTGTGTGATTAGGCATCTACTTTGTATAGCGCGCAGTGCCTCTTAAGGAGGGTGTTTTGACGTGTGTCACTGTGATAGGATATATGCATGTTCACAATTGCGTGCCTCATATAGAGGGTGACTGAGTTACGTCTGCAGACGACCTTTACGGTGCCCGATTAGTCCCCCCAATTAGAGACCCCTAGTCCCCTGTATGAATTACTTAGGTGTTGTAATAAAGTGTCCTATTGGGCATGAGGCCGTACCAAGAGAGAGGGGTGGCGGAGGATTTACAGCGAGAGAGTTGGCTGGTAGCGGGAGGCGATGCCCTAAATATTCACATGGACCAGCTGGTCGGATAGAGTGTGTGTGTGTGACTATTGTAAGTGCATTGTGTATGTACCGTACCTCATTCAAACTAAGGGTTGTTGCCCATATAAAAGTGTGCTGTGAGATGTGCTCTACCTAGAGGTGAAGGGTTTACCTATATAGAAGTGCTGTAATTTATAGTGTGCTTAACTTAGAGGTGATATAATTTACCTAGGGGACGCCTGGCTATACCTGCTGCATTATCTGGTTCTGTTAAACCCTGTCATGTCTCGGAGGGGAAATTCGTATCGGCTTCATGGCTCATAGGTTTTAATTAATAGATCTCGTATCATTGTTTAGCATAGGACCTTGATGAAATAAAGTTGGTATTCCTTGTAACCCGGTTGTGCAGTTGGTTATTTCAGGCATTTGGATAAATAGCAGTTCTGTTCCGTTAGGGGCTCTGCTTGGCATCACACTGCACTCCCTCGCGTACGTGCACGCGCACTGAATAAATTCCACAAAAATATACCTTTAATACCAGTATTAGTCTGACCACACCCCTCATCAGCTTACCTTCATAAGCAGGTGTGTGGTCACCTGCTCTCCTCCTTCTCGCTTTCACCACAAGGAAGTGCCTCGGTAGTACCCCACTTGACGTGTTGTTAGTTGAAAAGAGTTGTGACTGGTTTACATTGTGCTTAATTTTTTCTTCTCTCACATCTGTTGTACAAGAAAAGGTTGGGTCATAATGTATTCCGCGGAGAGTAGACCCGCTAGACCTACTCTTCACCACCGGTTCTCCATTCCCGTCTCCGTCGTGCGCCTCGGTGCTGGGCTGTTGCCACTCTCGTGGTTGCCGACCCAGCCCGGGAGACTGCCGGTGGATAGTTTGCCTCACCGAAGAGCCGAGGGTTCGGTGCCGTCGCTCCGGCGATGGCCTGATCTCGACTCTGGTTCCTCTGGTTCTGGGGAATCGCCCGTTGGTGAACGGGGGGTTGTTTTGGAGCCAGGGGATTTGCGACGCAAACTTTTCGCGTCTGCTCGCTCGCGTCGCAAGATGGTGGCGTGCAGACGCGAACGGCCTGGGTTTGGGGAGCTGCTGGAGACCAGCGAAGATGCGTCCGGCTCGGGATTTCCAATGGAGACTGAGGACTTCATGGACGAGGCGGACGGATTTTTGTATGAGGGCCCCGTGGAGGAGAGTATCCCTCCTCAGGAGACCCCGGAGGGGGGGGAAATGGCTCCATGGGGCGCCCTGTTCGAGGATGTCGAGGAACCACCTTGGCCTCATCGGCAGGATGCCCTACTGTCGGCCACATCAGACTGTGGCTCCTTGACCAGTCGCAGCCTGCTGTATGTGAGGGATGCGGGGTCGGTGGAGGAAGGTTCGCAGGGGGAACTGCGGGCCTTGTTTCCCGAGCTCATGGCGGTAGCCGCCGCCGCAAACGGCGTGCCGCTGCCGCTGCCATTGCCTGCACCTGTCCCTGATGACCTCATAGGCCATCCCTGGCAGCGTCCCCCAGTGAGAGGGGTGGACGTTGTCTACCCATTTTTCCCATCGATGGGGGCCTATGTTCGTCGGGGTCAGGCGGTGACCAACATCATGGGACTAACTCCTACCTACGTACCAGTTACGCGGGTAGCGGGGTTGGTCAAAGGTATGGGGGAGGGCGTGCCTCGGCTTGACAGTCCGATGGCCGCGCTCCTCTGTCCGGATATGGTGTGGGAACCACTATGCAAGCCGGTCCTCCAGGGGAAATCGGCTAGGCGATTGGCTTATTGGGGTGACCAGTCATTTATCGCTGGTACACAATCGCTGGCTGCGGCGTCTAACATCGCCCACCTGGCTAGATTTGTATCGGGGATAATGACGGGCGGCACGGATCTGACCGAGGTGAAATGCGATCAGATCACCCAGGCTGCGGGAGCTGTCCTGCACCTTTCCCAGGTGCTGGCCATAGCCATGGGGAAAGTGCGCGCCCTGGCCACCCTGGGCCAGCGTCACCTTTGGCTGGAGCAGGCCCGTGTGCCAGAGAAGAAGAGAGCTCCTCTTCTGACGGCCGCCCTCTCCGACGCTGGCCTGTTCGGGAAGGCCCTGCGGTTGATGACCTCAACATGCAGAGAGATGGCAGAGGAGAGGTCCATTCTCCAACCCCATTTTCCGCCTCCCGTCCTTGCCGGTGGAGTCAGAAGGCTTCCGCGACGTCGAGCTGTCTCCGTCGCCGCTACCACTGCCTCCGCCGCCGCTGCTGGCCCTGCCAAGAGGGCCAGGGGACGACATGGCGCTTCGGCCACCGCCGGCCCATCCCAGACCGGAGGAGACGGTAGGGAACGTCGTGTCCAGCAGACTGTAACCTACCGTCCCTCCGGGGCTCCTCGGGGTGGCAAGACTCGAGCGGCGCGAGGTGGCAGACGCCGTTAAGAGTGACTTTTTCCCCTCTGTGTCCCCTCTCCTACACCCTCCCCGGCCCCTCTATGATTTTGTGCCTTGACACGATTTAGTTATTAAATAAAAAAGTTCCCCGATGGAGGGGGACTGTGTTTTGGCCGAACAAACTGTGTGTTTCTTCAAACAAATCATATGGTGGGGTTGTGTATATATGAATCTGCCCTTTTTTACGTTGTGGGATGAGTTGTGTTGTGTTACGAGGTTAAGCAAGGTCTGCAACGTACACTCGGTAATAGGTTCTATTTAGCTTGATGCTCCACATGCAGTTAGAACTGGTGTTATTCCATTGCTTTAACTAAGTATATGTGTTTCACAATGCTGTGTTGTTTAGTTGCAGTAATACTCGTACGCACACATTTCACGGCCTAGCCGTTTACTCTCGATCAGCGTTTTTTCCTATGTACGACATAGGCAACGGGTATAGGATTCACGCACAGGCGACTTGTGTTTTGTTGTAAAACCTTTTATACATTTTGTGGGTAGCGGACATTGTATTAGCTTCGCTATGCTTTGCTTTCTACCGGAGGTTTTTCAAGATGGCTACGGTTGTTTTTCTGTGTGTAGGGATTAAGGGTGTGTTTTCGGGAGGGGGTGTCGAATAAACCCCTCCTTTCCCACTTGATTGGTTTAGGGGATTTTTGATCTCTTCTGCTGAGCCAGTCAGGGCCAAGCCAGTGCTTGGCAAGGGGGGGAGGGGGGGGAGGGGTATTCTACCGACTCCTGTTACATGACAGGATCCGGTAGGTTTTCCCCGCCCGTTGTAGCGGTGTTGCTATGGCGACGCCTTCCATGAGCTGGTGTCTTAAAGATGTCGAGGTTGGGCGTAGGGCTCACAGTTCTACTGCGCCCGGTTTATGTGTCAAACTTGAGTCAATTGGTCACGTGACTCACAGTTTACATATGTTTTTCTTGACCATAGTCTCATGTGGGAAGGTGTTTCTGGGAGGGTCTGGTCTTACACTCTGATTAAAAAGAGTGACTGGATTGAAATCATGTGAAAAACAGGGTTTTTACTCCCAGCTGTGCAGTTGGGTCATACGGGTGATGCCTTTTCTTTATTTTTATAAAGAGTTGAATGTGTCTATGATGGATTGGAAATGAGGGTCCCTGATGGAAACAAGACTAACGTCTTTCTCAGGTCTGCCTCCCCTTAACCTATTGTGTGTATTGCCGTACTGGGTTGTACCCTTTCTGCAGTCTGTTGGGTAAACTTTTTCATTCATTCATTCATGGAGTTGATTGCATCTCGCCCCTCTTGTCGTTTGCCTGGGCGTCTTGGGGATTCAATATGGTGGTCTAAACGGCCTATTGTTGATGTGGGTATGTCCAAACGCACACATAGTGCTAGCTCAGGATGTGCTTTTGGGGCATTGGCTGACTGGCGCGCCTTGATTGCTTGGGTGAAACAGCGTTTTTATGAAGCAATTGGGATGGGGTTTTTTTCCTCTTCCGACACCCTGTGTGGTTGTCGATGGGTTCCCGTTCATGTCAGGGGATGATGACGGAATGGGTCTGGACATATGGGGAAGGGTCTCACGCCCTAGGGGTGGGCCACCGGGCGCGGTTCATACCGACACGTCTGGGTGGCGCCTTCTTTTTATGTTGGGATCAACACGCATATCTGCCCCTTCTCCTGGGGTTGGCAGGTCGGCGTGATTAGGGCATGGGACTGGTTCTGGTCGCGCTGGTCCAGATCAGTTGCACCCGTTGTCCGCTGGGGATGCAGATCTGCTGTTCTGGTACCCTGAGGGACTTGGGGTTTTTTCAGGGGGAAAAATGCTAGGTCGGTCCGGGTGTCACAGGGTTGAGCGTTATGGAACCCTTGTTAGGTGCGTTGTATTCTGCACTGTCGTAATGGCTTACGGCCGTGCCGACCTGTACGCGCCCGATCTCGTCGGATCTCGGCCGCTGTGCGGGTTGGTCTTGGTTGGTACTTGGTTGGGTGACCTCCTGGGAATACCGAGTGCGGGGTGCTGGGGCTGGTCTTCCATTTTTACGCTCTTCTCTTGCGCTTGGCGCTGAGGGGCCTGTTGGGGTGGTTTTAACCTCCTCGGGGGACCCTGTGCCCCCCGTATCACCGGGCCCGGTCCAGGGTAATGTTCGTTGACCCGTAGGCCTGGGATAGCCCTGTTGGAAACCAGAACGCGGGCTGCGGCGGTGCCGCAGGTGTGTTTTGGGGTTTCTTTCCTGAGGGGTTATGGGACCAACCATTGCATGGGGTAATGCCTAGGTGGTTGGTTCTCTGGTGTGTTGCTGCAGTGTCAACTCCCGGTTCTCCGGTTGAGGGTGCCCCTGCACGTTCATGACGTCTGCCGATCGTATGGGCCTTTTCTGTGGGCAGCTGTCGGAATGGCCGAGTGGTCTAAGGAGCCAGACTCAAGGTGAACCTTCCATAGCAATGGGGCTTCTGGTCTCTGATTAGAGGCATGGGTTGAATCCCACTTCTGACATGCTGTTTAAAGGCTTGGTTATGCGACAACGCCAGCATACGCCCCTTCCGCCGGGGCGGCTGTGTTCAGCTGTCCTTCTGGCGCCTGCCTCGTCCGCAGTCTCCAGGCTTGGGTTGACGGCCTGTTGCCTGGTCCTTTTTCCCAGTGCACTGCCTGCTTCCGTTGGTTAACTCTTGTGTGTTACGACCATGCTGTCTGCTTTTTGCAGGGCCTGTGTTCCAGGCGGTGTACTGTTGGGGAGGACAGGGCCCGCTCGGCTGAGGGGCCTTTGTCCGAATACGCTGGCGATGTGGGGGGCGGGGTCACTAGGTGCCCACCTGGTGGGGTCTTGATGCTGGCATCATGGACTTCTCCGGGCCCCCATTCCAGGGAGTCCAGTCCTTTTGGTGGGTCTGGGTCTTCCTTCGCGCTCCGCTGCTACGGCCTTGCCACGGGGTTGGGTTTGCCCTTGATCCCGTGATTCTGGGGGCAGTAACGAGGTTGTTTCCTGCGTTCGTTCCTGGGTGGCATGCGGGTTGTGCGTGGGTGTAGTCGTGGGGTCAAGCCACGGTCTGCTCACCCTGTGTGTTGAGTTGCTTGAGTGCCTCTTCGCGCGGTCGGGTCCGTCGCCCTCTCGGTAGACCTCTAATAGGGAGGGTGCCCTCCATTAGGGGGGGTCGGGGGGGCTCGGCCCTCCCTGTTCTGTTGGTTGTGGGGGGCCTTCAGCGGGGTGTATTTGTCAGCCAGCGGCTCCGCTTGGCCTCCCTTTGTGCAGTGTGATGCCAAGCAGAGCACCTAACGGAACAGAACGTTAGGTTATGGCTATAACCAAGTTCTGTTAGTTAGGGGTGACGCTTGGCATCAGACGGCCGCTGCAGCCCTTGACCTCACCTTGTGGTGAAAGCTTGGGAAGGAGGAGAGCAGGTGACCACACACCTGCTTATGAAGGTAAGCTGATGAGGGGTGTGGTCAGACTAATACTGGTATTAAAGGTATATTTTTGTGGAATTTATTCAGTGCGCGTGCACGTACGCGAGGGAGTGCAGTGTGATGCCAAGCGTCACCCCTAACTAACAGAACTTGGTTATAGCCATAACCTAACGTTTCCCTGCTACATAGCAGTTTCTCCTGCTACTGGTATAACTCACGTATTTATTACAATACCTTGGATGATGTAACTGATATGAAAATTGTTAAGGGGATGCAGACCAGAGAGACTTTCGTCTTGTTTACATCAGGGTCCCCCATTTTCAATTCATATCGATTAATAAGTACGAGCCGCCTCGGAATAAGACGGCCGCTGCTGCTGAAACACGCGCCTCTCGTGAATATTAAAGGCAACCTACTTGTGTTCAGCTTTTCGTTCAGCGTTTCTCTGATTGGCCACACGGCCACGTGACCGCCCTAGCACACGCCCTTATCCGCGCTGTGTGTTGTCAGTAACAGAGAGAGACGCGGCAGACGCGGCAGAGAGTGACCGCGGCCGCGCATGCGCATGAGGCTCCCCCAGGTGCTCTGAGAGGTGCTCGAGAGGTGCTCGTTGGTTAATGCCTCGTTGTGTTTGCGTTGTTGGTTAATGCCCATTGTTGTTGGTTAATGCCATATCGCTATCGCCGCATCACTTAACGCCATAACTAACTGCCTAACTAACTAACTAACTAACTATGGACCCTGCCGCCAACGTGCAAGCTTTTGTGCCAGCACAGAGCAATTCGCATGTTTCATTGATTAACGCCATTACCTGCTGTGCTGTAGGCGCAAGCAGAGGTACAGTAAGGTACAGTAGGTGTAGGTTACATGTTTCATTGATTAACGCCATTACCTGCTGTGCTGTAGGCGCAAGCAGAGGTACAGTAAGGTACAGTAGGTGTAGGTTACATGTTTCATTGATTAACGCCATTACCTGCTGTGCTGTAGGCGCAAGCAGAGGTACAGTAAGGTACAGTAGGTGTAGGTTACATGTTTCATTGATTAACGCCATTACCTGCTGTGCTGTAGGCGCAAGCAGAGGTACAGTAAGGTACAGTAGGTGTAGGTTACATGTTTCATTGATTAACGCCATTACCTGCTGTGCTGTAGGTGCAAGCAGAGGTACAGTAAGGTACGGTAGGTGTAGGTTACATGTTTCATTGATTAACGCCCATTACCTGCTGTGCTGTAGGCGCAAGCAGAGGTACAGTAAGGTACATAATTGTAAGTAGGTGAATTCTACACATCTGACAACGCCATCTGACAATATCATAATGATGTGTTTTCTATATTATATCCACAATCATTCATCTAAAAAATTGTATGGGTGTAAATACATGTTAAGATATTCAAAATCGTCACAGCAGTATAGTTTGTTTATACTTCAGAAGTGATGTACAGTGACGCGTGAATCTGGTATTTTGCGCCATCTGACAATATCATAATGATGTGTTTTCTATATTATATCCACAATCATTCATCTAAAAAATTGTATGGGCGTAAATACATGTTAAGATATTCAAAATCGTCACAGCAGTATAGTTTTATACTTCAGAAGTGATGTACAGTGACGAGTGAATCTGGTAGTTGGTTGTTAAAAACGCGAAACATAATAACGTTACGCTTTCTAGTTCAGTCAGCTAGTTTGTTTATACTTCAGAAGTGATGTACAGTGACGAGTGAATCTGCCTCAACATTATGCTCTGCCATTTCATAATCAGTCAGCGTTAAAAACGCGAAACATAATAACCTAGTTTGTTTATACTTCAGAAGTGATGTACAGTGTCGCGTGAATCTGCCTCAACATTATGCTCCGCGCATTTCATAATCAGTCAGCGTTAAAAACGTGAAACATAATAACCTAGTTTGTTTATACTTCAGAAGTGATGTACAGTGACACGTGAATCTGCCTCAACATTATGCTCCGCGCATTTCATAATCAGTCAGCAGCCTGCGTCCTCCTCTCCAATAGTACTGTAATAAATACGTGAGTTATACCAGTAGCAGGAGAAACTGCTACTTAGCAGGGAAACTGCTATTTATCCAGATGCCTGAAATAACCAACATCACAACCGGGTTTACAAGGGATACCAACTTTATTTATTTAAGTCCTATGCTAAACAATGATCTGAGCTATTAATTAAAACCTATGAGCCATGAAGCCAATACATCTTTCCCTTCTGTGACATGCAGGGTTTAACAGGACCAGAGAATGCAGCAGGTATAGACAGACGTCCCCTAGGTAAATTTATATCACCTCTAAGTTAATCACTCTATACATTACAGCACTACAGCACTATCACATCTATAGGTAAACCCTTCACCTCTAGGTGGAGCACATCTCACAGCACACTTTAGATTTGGGCAACAACCCTTAGTTTGAACGAGGTACGGTACATGCACACTGTACAACAATAGTCACACACACTTTATCCGACCAGCTCTGGTCCATGTGAATATCTAGGGCCTCGCCTACCGCTATCAGCCACCCTCTCGCTGTACCCTCCGCCACCTCTCTCACTTGGTACGGCCTCACGTCTAATAAGACACTTTATTACAACACCTAATTCATACAGGTACTAGGGGTCTCTAATTGGGGGGACTAATCGGACCACGTAAAGGTCGTCTGCAACCGTAACTCAGTCACCCTCTGATATGAGGCACGCAATTATGAACATGCATAGATACATCCTATTACAGTAACCCACGTCAAAACACCCTCTTTAAGAGGCACGGCACGTTTATACAAAGGGGAAGCCTAATCACACACACGACCCGCTAATCACACTCCCAAATAGGCACCGGTAGAAAATGGATCAATTGAACACACTAATTATAGCAGACTCCCCCAGGTCCGAATTACCCCTCCCGCTTGCTTCCCCTGTTCCCCTTCAATGGGTCACACAATATCTATACAATATATACCAGCCTGGGCTATATAATAAATAGGGCATATAAAAGGACTAGTCGAATATGCAGGTTAATTAAGGGCACGATATCATACAGATAAGGTAAATAGAAATTACACAATATCCCATATACAATATATATATATACAGTAGGCCTACACAGTTATAAAAATAGACTGTAATACAAAATCCTATATTAAGTGCAAGTGTGGGTAACAGTGGACTTAACTCGCCGCACGGCGCGACCCCCCCCGAGGGTCGAAGCGTTGGACCCCGTCCACTCTCCGGACGAATGTTCCGGCACACGGTGGTCCTCCAGGATACAGTTGGATTGGTAACCTGGTAACGTACTCGGTGTCCGCGAGGACGAGCCGAGTATAAAGTCTTTTGGGAGCGATGTAACTCAGACCCTCTATGTCCTGTCCCTAACTATCTCCAGGAGGTTAAGCCTCCCCTCCTCTTGCTACCGGGAACTATGGACGGCTATCTAGCTTGTCTTCATCGCCGGCGGATAACTCTCCACGATCGACCCCACCCCCCGGGCCCTAACAGAGTCTGGTTACTGCGTGCGTGCTCCAACCTCGATCTCTGAGACCCACTGGCTTATCAAACAGTCTCAGCGTCTCATCCAGCACACAATCAAAAAACACCTGCGTTCAATAATGAGCCACTTGAGTCCCTGCTCGTGACGTCATCACTTCGGCCCATTCACATCACACTTTCCCCCCCCTTAAAGAAAGGACTCGTCCTCGAGTCCTATGCCGACATGTCGTAGTCTACAGACCAACGGGGTACCCTCCGCTGGCGTACTGGACGTCCCTCCTCGACAGACCCTGCAGGCCGACCTTCCTGCAGCCCGGGACTGGACACCACCACCTCCGACTGGGGCGCAGCTTCAGTCGCCGCAGGAGCCCCCTGTGTCCCCTCTGCTTCCTCCGGCCCCCGATCACTGGCGGTCTGGTCTCCTGGGGCCTCCTGTGCTCCTTCTGCGTCCTCCGGTCCACCCTCGCCGCCGATCCGGTCCACTGGCTCCTCCTGTGCTCCGTCTGCGTCCTCCGGCCCCCGATCAACGCCTGTCTGGTCCTCCGGTGGTGGCCTCCCCCCCGCAGAGCCATCCCGGCTGGACGATCGATGGCCGACCCAACTGGCACCAAACGGGAACCCCGAGGACTGACGCCGGCTGGCCAGGTTTGGCCCACTCCTCGGATTAGATCTCCTGGATGCTGGTACTGGATTTAACGGGGCTGTCAAAGAAGAGGTGAAAGGTTTGAGTCGGTTGAAGTGAACCACACTCTCCGGCCCTCCCTCCACTAGCACTAGCCTATAAAGCACATCGGTCACCCTCTCCACCACTCTAAAGGGACCTTTGTACCGCCTCTGGAGCTTGGGACACACCCCACGCTTCCTGGCCTTATTCTGAACCCAAACCAATTCCCCCTCGGAATAATATTGAAAATTGGCCCTAAAGTCATAGGACTTTTTCTGCTGTTCCGAGGCCCTGGCCTGGTGCCTTTTAACTGCTTCCACCACCGTGGACAATGTATCCCGCAACCTAGACACATAATTGTCCACCGAGTCACAGGACTCCTGATTGCCCACCTTCAGCATAATATCTACTGGCAGAACAATTTCCTGTCCAAACAGTACTTTATATGGGGTGAAGGAGGTGCTAGCATGCACACTACTACGATAGGCCAACATAACATAAGGCAACAGTGTGTCCCAGTTTAACTGATTGTCCTCCACAAAGAGAGCCAACATGGACAAAAGGGTTCGATTAAAGCGCTCCACCAGGCCATCTGACTGGGGGTGGTAGGGGGATGTCCTTGTTTTCTGCATGTGCAGAAGCCTACATAACTCCCTGAATAGGTTTGACTCGAAGTTACGACCTTGGTCGGAGTGGATACTCCTTGGCGCCCCAAAACGACACACCCACTCCTCGGTCAAGACTTTGGCAATTGTCCGTGCTTCCTGATTAGGCAATGGAAAAGACTCTGTCCATTTGGAAAAATAGTCCCCCACAACCAAAATATACTTATTTTTCCCAGGGGTCTCGGGGAGGGGGCCAAGAATGTCGAGTGCCACCCGTTCAAAAGGCCTAGATACCCTGGAGGTCTGTAAGGGTGCACATGGCCGCTTCCCCTGACTCTTCCTTGAACCACAATCGACACATTCTCTAACCCATCTCTTGACATCGCCAAACCAGCCTGGCCAATAGAACCGGTCTTTAACTTTCCCTTGCAGCTTCTGCACCCCCAAGTGCCCCCCGGTGGAGACATTGTGCAGCTGCTCTAAAACCCCAGGCACCATTGACTGCGGGAGCACCACCTGTACCCGAGAGGCTGCATCGGAATTTGCAGGAGGAATCCGCACCAGCCTATCCCCCTGCACCTGGAGCTGACTCCACACAGTAGCATAATTCTGCAGGCCAGCGTCTACCGGTATTGCACCAGAACCAACCTGATTTTTAAAATGAATTATTTGTCTTAACTCACTATCGGCCATCTGTGCATCGGTTAACTCATCAGTCTCTTTTTCCCCACTGGACACTACAGAAGGCAGAGCTTCCTGTACTGCGCACATCCTTACAGCAGCCCTGTCTGTTATTGCCTGAGAGGCCTTCTGGTCAGATTTTTCTTTTTCCAAAAAAGCCGGCAGCCTAGAAAGGGCATCAGCATTGCTGTGTAGCTTGCCTGGACGATGCACAATTTTATACTGGAAATTGGCCAATTGTTCAAGCCAACGAGCCAACTGCCCCTCCAAGTCCTGAAAGTTATGAAGCCAACGGAGAGAATTGTGGTCAGTTCGCAACACAAATTCCCTACCCAACAAATAGTGCTTGAAGTATTTGGTAAACGCTACCATACTCAGAAGTTCTTTCTTAGTGGTGGCATATTTACGTTCCTGTTTTGTAAGAGCCCTGCTAGCATATGCTATTACTCTCTCGAGTCCTCCCTCCTCTTGAGACAATACTGCCCCAATCCCCACGTCACTTGCATCCGTATCCAGGATAAATGGTTTACTGGGGTCGGGATAAGCCAACACAGGGGTGGTAATCAAACTACACTTGAGCTGCTCAAAGGCTCCCTGACAGTCCTCACTCCAGCGAAAGTGCCTCCCCTTTTCTGTCAACTGGTGCAGAGGCCGGGCAATGTCAGCAAACCCTTTCACAAAGCGCCTATAATAGGAGGCTAATCCCAAAAAACTCTTAACCTCAGTCTGGCTGGTAGGAACAGGCCACTCTCTGACTGCCTCCACTTTAGCAGCATCTGGCTCCACTCCCTCACTAGAGATTACATGTCCGAGGTACTGGACTCTCGTTGAAAACAAGTCACACTTGGATGGTTTAACCTTAAGGTTGGCCTGCTGAAGTTTTTCCAGCACACCACTCAGACGTGTTAGATGTTCATGGAAAGTGCGCCCAAACACAATTATATCATCCAAATACACTAAGCAGGTAGTCCACTGCAGATCAGCCAGAATTAGGTCCATCAACCTCTGAAAAGTGCTGGGTGCATTGCAAAGGCCAAAACTCATCACATTGAACTCAAATAGCCCCTGACGGGTGGTGAATGCAGTTTTATGGCGGTCTTTCGGGTCTACTTCCACCTGCCAATAGCCGCTCGCTAAATCCAGGGTGGAAAACCAACAAGCATGACAAAGGCTGTCCAGGGCATCATCAATCCTAGGGAGGGGGTATGCGTCCTTTCTAGTAACCTCATTGAGTTTCCTATAATCAACACAGAACCGGAGCCCACCCCCTTTCTTTTTTACCAGTACAATGGGAGACGCCCAGGGGCTACAAGATGGCCGAACTATCCCACTATCGAGCATTTGCTTCAAGTGGCTCGTCACCTCTTGCTGTAAATGGAGGGGAACCCTTCTGGGGTGCATTTTTATTGGCTTTGCATCCCCTGTATCAATCTCATGCGGGGTCAGAGGAGTCCTGCCTAAGTCAGTCTCCCCCTGACTAAACACAGTGAGGTTCTTGTGCAGTATCTCTCTGACTGCCTTTAACTCGTCAGAGGCAAGACCCCTCTCCTCCACGCCAAACTGACGCATGAGTGTATCAACTGTCCAAGGCTGCAAGGGTTTTTCCCCCTCCCTCTCGTCATGCAGCTCCGCCCCCCCTTCCTCTATTTCAATATCAGTGAATAGGGTGCCTATTTTCATGCCACGTTTTAGCATAATCTCCTCATTTGTGACATTAATAACCCTCACTGGTAATGTGCCCTGCTGGACTCTGCATACCACCCGAGCTACCAAAACATCACACTGTTTGGAAATGGAAGTAGAGGGTTCCAGCATTGCTGCTGCATAATCTCCCCATCTGCTCTGGACTTGACCCAAAATAATTATTTCACTGCGTGGGGGCACCAGGGTGTCAGACAACACTGTCACAGCCTGAGGCTCTAATGAGGGGTTAGGGTCAACCAGGGGAAATTTCCTGCCCATTATCTGACATTGTTTCTTTCCCAAATCAACCACCGCACCATATGTTGAAAGAAAATCAAATCCAAGCAAAATCTCATCAGAGGGAATATCAGCAACCAAAAATGTTGCTACCAGCGCGAGTGACTCCAGTTGACATACCGTCTGCCAGCATCCCAGAATGCTCATCCCCCCCCCATTAGCTGCTGTAGCCTGGCCAACATAATCTAACAGATCACATCCCCCTTTTGTAGCAGAGAGCCACAGTTGTTTAGGAATGACAGAGCTAGAAGCTCCAGTATCTACAAGTACATGACAGTCTAACCCACCTATCTTAGCTTGGAGATATCCCGAACCACCCTTCAAGCTGTCAGGGGCCACAGTAGACTCAGAAATGGGGGCGGGCATTGGACCCTCTGTGCACACCCCCTCTAGTTTCCCTTTAAATAAGGACAGTCGCGTCTGAAGTGACGATTACACCCACATTCCCAGCAACCCCTCTCTCTTTCTCCCTCACATCTAGTCTGGGGAGTGGGGGCACTAACAGAGTATGGAAGGGGAGCAGACACGGGAGGTGTAGGTTTAGGAACAGATTGGCTTGGATTGGCTATAGTCTGTACAGTGATTTTCAGAGACTTAACTTCCTGCCGCAGGCCCTCTACGACCCCCAGCAGCGTATCCATTTGTTTGTCACGCCCAGATTGCTCAGTGACTCCACGCACCTGTGCATCAGAGGCCAATTTACTGCCCTCCAACTCCCTAATCAGCTCCAATTCTGCAGCAAGATTAATGGCATCCTCTAAGGTTGTAGGTTTGGCACTGCGAAGGCTAACTCGCAATTCCCCATTCCCAACATTAGAAATAAAATGATCCTTAGCCAATAAATCTTGGGTGTGGGCGTCCGCTGAGGGGTACGCTTTAACAACCAGCCTCCGAAGCGCAATACCAAATTCTCGGATATTCTCCTTATGTAACCTTTTACGAGAAGAGAAGGTGGCCCTGCTCCAATCATCACTATCACATGGTTCTAAGCATCTACCCATGGCTTCTTTGAGTAAGGCATAATTAGCTTTAGCGGCGGCCGATAACCCACCATATACCTCTCGGGCTCGACCTGACAAGAGAAGACTCATAAATTTTAGTCTCAATGTTTCGCTCCAATTATTAACCCCCGCGGCCATTTCAAACTGTTCAGCCCAATCAGACCATTCCCGGCCGGCACCAGTGAAAGTCTCAGGCATAAAAATGGGTCGGGACATAGCCAGATTACTACTAGGGGAAGGAGACGAGTCTGATCGACTTGAGCCGGCCTCAGCCGGCGGTTGGTTATCTCCAGGCATATTTTTTCTATATCCCACCGCTGTCACCAATGTAATAAATACGTGAGTTATACCAGTAGCAGGAGAAACTGCTACTTAGCAGGGAAACTGCTATTTATCCAGATGCCTGAAATAACCAACATCACAACCGGGTTTACAAGGGATACCAACTTTATTTATTTAAGTCCTATGCTAAACAATGATCTGAGCTATTAATTAAAACCTATGAGCCATGAAGCCAATACATCTTTCCCTTCTGTGACATGCAGGGTTTAACAGGACCAGAGAATGCAGCAGGTATAGACAGACGTCCCCTAGGTAAATTTATATCACCTCTAAGTTAATCACTCTATACATTACAGCACTACAGCACTATCACATCTATAGGTAAACCCTTCACCTCTAGGTGGAGCACATCTCACAGCACACTTTAGATTTGGGCAACAACCCTTAGTTTGAACGAGGTACGGTACATGCACACTGTACAACAATAGTCACACACACTTTATCCGACCAGCTCTGGTCCATGTGAATATCTAGGGCCTCGCCTACCGCTATCAGCCACCCTCTCGCTGTACCCTCCGCCACCTCTCTCACTTGGTACGGCCTCACGTCTAATAAGACACTTTATTACAACACCTAATTCATACAGGTACTAGGGGTCTCTAATTGGGGGGACTAATCGGACCACGTAAAGGTCGTCTGCAACCGTAACTCAGTCACCCTCTGATATGAGGCACGCAATTATGAACATGCATAGATACATCCTATTACAGTAACCCACGTCAAAACACCCTCTTTAAGAGGCACGGCACGTTTATACAAAGGGGAAGCCTAATCACACACACGACCCGCTAATCACACTCCCAAATAGGCACCGGTAGAAAATGGATCAATTGAACACACTAATTATAGCAGACTCCCCCAGGTCCGAATTACCCCTCCCGCTTGCTTCCCCTGTTCCCCTTCAATGGGTCACACAATATCTATACAATATATACCAGCCTGGGCTATATAATAAATAGGGCATATAAAAGGACTAGTCGAATATGCAGGTTAATTAAGGGCACGATATCATACAGATAAGGTAAATAGAAATTACACAATATCCCATATACAATATATATATATACAGTAGGCCTACACAGTTATAAAAATAGACTGTAATACAAAATCCTATATTAAGTGCAAGTGTGGGTAACAGTGGACTTAACTCGCCGCACGGCGCGACCCCCCCCGAGGGTCGAAGCGTTGGACCCCGTCCACTCTCCGGACGAATGTTCCGGCACACGGTGGTCCTCCAGGATACAGTTGGATTGGTAACCTGGTAACGTACTCGGTGTCCGCGAGGACGAGCCGAGTATAAAGTCTTTTGGGAGCGATGTAACTCAGACCCTCTATGTCCCGTCCCTAACTATCTCCAGGAGGTTAAGCCTCCCCTCCTCTTGCTACCGGGAACTATGGACGGCTATCTAGCTTGTCTTCATCGCCGGCGGATAACTCTCCACGATCGACCCCACCCCCCGGGCCCTAACAGAGTCTGGTTACTGCGTGCGTGCTCCAACCTCGATCTCTGAGACCCACTGGCTTATCAAACAGTCTCAGCGTCTCATCCAGCACACAATCAAAAAACACCTGCGTTCAATAATGAGCCACTTGAGTCCCTGCTCGTGACGTCATCACTTCGGCCCATTCACATCACAGTACCCAGCTGCAGCCGTTCAGACCAGCGCTTACAAGCCCCGCACATACAAGCCCGCACATAGCAACCCCTCGCTTCCATTGGCTGATTTTGGTCACGTGATTTTGGGTCACGTTGCACGTTGCACTGCGGGATTGATTGATTGATTGATTGAAAACTTTATTAACAGATTGCCGTATGATTTGGGTCACGTTGCACTGCGGGATTGATTGATTGATTGGTTGATTGATTGATTGATTGATTGATTGATTTATTGATTGATTCATTGATTGATTCATTGATTGATTGATTGAAAACTTTATTAACAGATTGATTGATTGATTGAAAACTTTATTAACAGATTGCCGAATGGGTACACGTGACCACAGGCCCTGATTGATTGATTGAAAACTTTATTAACAGATTGTAGAATGGGTACACGTGACCTGACCGATTGATTGATTGATTGATTGATTGATTGATTGAAAACTTTATTAACAGATTGCAGAATGGGTACAGTGACCGATTGATTGATTGATTGATTTATTGATTGATTGATTGAAAACTTTATTAACAGATTGCAGAATGCAGTACAGCTCAATACACACAATTGTTAAGGGGATGCAGACCATGCAGTACTGTTACATTTGTGACATACAGTAAATATATACAAGGGGGAGGGAACTGTACATTTATGATGAATTGAAAATGGGGGACCCTGATGTAAACAAGACGGAAGTCTTTCTCTGGTCTGCATCCCCTTAACAATTGTGTGTATTGAGCTGTACTGCAGATATATTTCAATTGCCTTACTTATTTACATAAGTATTATAGGCCTACAGCAGTATTGTACAGACAGTCTGTGTGAAGTCTGTGTGGTTATCCAGCTGCACAAAGGCAGAGCAAGAGGCTCTACAGAGGGTGGTGATGATAAAGCCATGATAAAGACCTTCAATCAGCTGAAGGGGAATCCCTCCAAGCTGCTGTCAGCGCTACACACCTTCGGCCGCTCTGGTATCAGCCATGCATCAAAACGTGCACACGCACTCAGGCGAGTCGCTAACCGTGCTGGGCCAAGTATAGCGGCTCAACCCACCTCTGTTGCCCGTCGTAAAATGAAGCTCGGGGGTCGACGACGGCTCGCTGCGGGGAGGCCGAAGAAAAGTGTGGTGAGCACAGACCATCGCTATAGTTTCCCAACAGGAGTAAAGTCTGGAACGCACCACAGCCTGTCACAAGCAGTAGAGATGTGTCGTAGCAATCCGAAGTGACATTGACCACCAATATAGCATGTACATAAAGACCCAGTGCCTCATCCGTAGCTAATATTGCACTACCACAGGACCTAGCATGTCCTACCATGCTCTGTAAATAACTTATGTACATATACCGATATGCCCTACTCTGTTTACTTGTTTTATTGCACAATGTCGTTCTATTGGATTCTATTATATGTTATTACTATTGTATTATGCACATCTTTGCGGGCACGACCACCCGCATTTCATTTTTCTTTTTTTTTTTATATTTTTTGCACAAATCTCTCCAATATTCAAAACATCTCTTTCCACATCACCATATGCAACTTCCAAGATTTGCCTTTTTCTTTTTTGTAAGAACATACAAAACATGTAAAGGACTCATACAAATACATTAACAACTGACATGGAAAATAAAAAAGACTTACGAAAAAAAGAAAAATACTATACTATACATTGTGCGTATACATCCCTGATATATATACTTTGCATGTAGACCGATCTACCTGCGAGCAGGTATGTGCTGCATCCTCTATCGGGATGCCACCCTTCTCCATATTGCATGTGAGAGAAAGCGTCCCAGACACATGTAGGTGTGCATGATAGCATGCATGCATGTGTGTCTCCAACATATGTATGTGGGTACGTGTATCACGTAAGCATGTGTACATGCCTCACATGTGTGTGTGTGTGCATCTTCCAGGTATGCGACTGTACTCCTATCTCTTGTGTGTGTCTCGTATCCATGTGTGCCTCCGCCCCCTATGTGAGTGTATATCTCAGGTGTGCATATATATGTGCGTCTCAGCTACGTATGTGTGTGTCTCCTATGTACATGTATATCCCCCATATGTGTCAGTGAGAGCCTATACCTCAACTATGTGTATATGTAGGTGTGTGTATGCCTATTTCCTATAAGTGAGTATGTGCATGTATGTGTGCCCCTGACATGTATAACTTAGCCTTGTGCATATGAGTGTGTGTAAACCTATTATGTACACATACGAATATGTGTATCCTAGATACTTGTATGCGGCTAAACATGCGCATATGAGAGTGTGATAGAGACAGTGACCATTCCATAGATATACCATCCGGACATAAAATCCATGTACATACATATATAACACATTATAAAGTACAAGTACCATCAGATCAGATCCCCTTTTTCATATTCATCCTTGATATCATTGTAACCCCACCTTAATCATTTGTCCCCAGACCGTTCAGTCAGGTGTAGAAAACTGTCCCATAAACGTGTATGCAAATAAACAACTTGTGACAAATAAAACTCTTGACTTGACCACCAGCCTCTCTATCTAAATGTTATATTGTTAACTGTCTAGTTAGGCATTAACTGTGTTAATCTAAATGTTATATTGTTAACTGTCTAGTTAAGGCATTAACTGGGTTAATTAATCTAAATGTTATATTGTTAACTGTCTAGTTAAGGCATTAACTGGGTTAAGTGGGGAGTGCGTCATGGTACAGTTTCAGTAAGTGGGGAGTGTAAACAAGTTGAACGCGTCACGTGAAATAACGTTACGTGAATAAACATATAACGTTACAATGTACAGTTTCTGACAGCTGGCTGTGTTGTGAAATGTGCATAACGTTATGAATAAACCGCTAAGTCACGCGAAATAACGTTATAAACGCGAATCTGGTAGTATATTTATTTGTATCTTCTTGAGATGATAACATTACATCCGCATTTTACCGCATGGCGAGCTAAACCAATCAGAGAGGGGCTTCGCTCAACCAATCAAAGAGGGGGCTGCAGAAATGGAGCCCAACCAATCAGAGAGGCGTCTGCAGAACCTCAGCCATTGGGTGGGACCCAAATCACGTCACCAAAATCAGCCAATGGAAGCGAGGGGTTGCTATGTGCGGGGCTTGTATGTGCGGGGCTTGTAAGCGCTGGTCTGAACGGCTGCAGCTGGAAGCATCTCCCTCCACTGCGGCCGCTTGCTCCTTGGATTTCATTTGGGACGTGGGACGGCTCGGCTGCCGCTTGCCTGCCGCGTGGGGGCGGGGAGGGTCGCGGCCAATCAGAGAAAAGCTGAACACAAGTTGCTTGCCTTTAATATTCACGCCACCGCCTCGCCTCGCTGGCTCTTCGCGGCAGCGGGCGATAAGGGGGGCGTGCTAGCCGCGGTCACGTGGGCTTAGTGGCCAATCAGAGGAACCCGGAAACCGAACTGCGTTGTATTTGGCATAGACGCGTTTAGCGTCCAGTGTTGCCCCTCCAGTTGATTGACAAACTATGAACCAATGAGTAGGAGCAGGCGACGCGTGGGCGGGTGTTCTAAGTTAGGGCATCTCGTTTGTTGATGGTTGAAAATGACTCCCTAACAACCGGGCTGGAAGTGGAATAAACTTCGTTTTTGTTGAACACACGACGACGTTAAGGAGGTAACCTAGTACCGTTAGTATAGCAAAACTCGTTATTAAAGGCAGATCTAATTGGCAGATATTTGCATTCTATTTGATATTGAAAACACCAACTGGTAGGGTAACGTAGCTAGTGTCAGCTGGTTGCTAGCTAACGTTAGCTAAATAACTAATGAGATCTATCGTAGCTAGCTATCCATCTTCAGTGATGTCGCGTAAAGCTATTATGTTTCGCGTGAATCGAACACAGTGTGACGTTATGGCCCCAGCATTACATAAATAAACCAAGCGTGGCAGCGTTACCTGCCTTGCCCAAAATGTGCAACGAACTAGCTAGCAAACGTTAGCTAACGTATTCGAAAACAAACCAGCTAATATATCCACTCTATGTTGCCAGTTAGTTATTCTAACTAGGTAAAATGGCTCCGAGTTAAGTAATATTGAGTAAGTTATTGTTCGCCTAACGTCAATCTAGTAACACTAAGGGTTCAGAAGTGAACCCTATCTGCATCTGCACTATAGTGCCATAAATGTCATGATGTCATGTATGTTGTGTATGTCATAAATGTCACTATGAATTGAATGAATGAATGAATGAAAACTTTATTTAACAGATTGCAGAATGGGTACAATACAGTACGGCTCAATACACACAATTGTTAAGGGGATGCAGACCTGAGAAAGACGTTTGTCTTGTTTCCATCAGGGTCCCCCATTTTCAATTCATATAGACATTTATGACATACACAACATACATGACATTTATGGCATAGGGACATATAGGTATTTAGTGCTGATACATTTGTGACATAAACGGTATTCAAATATACAGTACTGTTACCCCTAGATCCTGACAGAGTATATACATATGATGGGGAGGGGACTGTACATTAGGAGGGGGTGGGTGGGTGGGAGAGAGATATACATACGGCGGGGAGGGAATATATACATGCGGTGGGGAGGAGACTGTCTATTGGGAGGTGGTGGGGGTTTTGGGCATTTACGGTGGCCAGTTTCGAATTGCAGCCTCCCGTAGGTGCTCTTTAAGAGCGGTTTTGAATGTGGGTAGGGATTCACATTCCTTTACAGCTTTGGGTAGGGCGTTCCACATTGATGTGGCATAATTGCGAAACGTATTTAGTCCCTTGTTTGAGCCGAATCTGGGTTTAACATGATTTGTTGAGCTTCCTCTGGTGTAGTGGTTGTGGTATTCACTGACCCCTTTGGGAAGTATTTTGACATGTACATGGGTACCTTAGTTGTATAGTGTATCTTGTAGACCAGGCCCATTGCAAGTTGCTGTACTCTGTCGTCTACTCTAAGCCATCCTAGGTTGTCAAAGTGGGCAGGGGTGAGGTGGGTTCTGGGGGTAAGGTCAAGTAGTAGTCTGACCAGTTTGTTTTGTGATGTTTGTAATTTTGTTTTAAGCGCCTTTGAGGTGCTTTGGTACCATGAGGTGCACGCATATTCGTAGTACCCTTGAATGAGTGCTCCTGCCAGAGTCTTCAGGGTATTCTTGTTTACCAGAGAGGAGATCCGGTACAAGAATCTAGTTCGTTGGTTGACTTTTTTTTATTACATTGGATGCCATTTTGTCACAGGAAAGATTTGCCTCTAGGATGGAACCCAGGTAGGTAATTTCGTCTTTCCTTGTGACAATATTGTCACCCACTGCAACTGAGAAGCCGTCGGTCTTGCTGAGTTTGTTATTTGAACCGAAGAGAATGGACTCTGTTTTGCCCATGTGTAATGATAGTTTGTTACGGGGGACCCTGATGTAAACAAGACAAACGTCTTTCTCTGGTCTGCATCCCCTTAACAATTGTGTGTATTGAGCCGTACTGTATTGTACCCATTCTGCAATCTGTTAAATAAAGTTTTCATTCATTCACTGTCGGGTCGGTGCTGGATCAAATGTAGCCAACACACAACAACTTGCACATTTGCCTTATGCAGGAGGTGAGGTGGGATGGCGGACACAGGAGAGAGCAAGAAAGATGAAGCCGACTACAAGAGGCTACACAACTTCCCTCTTATCAGGGTAAGTTAACGCAATAATACAACTTGTTGTGTGACACGGGGATGGAGACTGGAGCCATGACTACAATGTACTAACATCATGCAACAGACTGATATAGCAGTTAAAAGTTGTCGGACACCTCAGCAGTACATAAAGTAAAGTATACCCGATAACCCCAGTCATGTTGAAGTTTCAATGAGTTCTGTTTCCCCCCTTGTTTTTTTTTAATTTATTTTTTCAGTCTTGGTTGATTATAGAAGATAAAACAACTCATACAAGGGTGATACAATAATGAGTTCAGTTTAACATTATTTGTAAGTAAATACGTTGTATTAAGCTGTGTGTAACCAGTTGTGTGGTTGGCAACCTGTTGACTAGTAGAGTGGTTAGATAGCTTAAAATTACATTTACTTAGCAGTCTTACATTTTACTTAGCAGTCGACTCTTACCCCACCAACCTCTGCTATCTCCTATCCTGGGATGGTCTGTTGTCAACATCACCAAACCAGGCTCCTCATTCACCTCCATACATTTTTGGGGACCTAGTCTAAATATCATCCTTCTGAATTATAAACAAACTATACAGCAATATTATTCTATCTAATATATTTTTTTCTGTGTCAGAGGTACCTCCTAATGAACTAATGTTGCCATTTTTTCAAATGATCAGTATCTAAGTGTCAACTTTTCACAGAATGTTTGGAATCTTTGTTCCAGCATGGCTGCACATACATTCAAATCAAGGTAAAGTACACAGCATACTAGAACGAATTTACAGAATCTGCTTTTATTTAATTAAGCTTATCATTTTGTAAAGATGCCTCAGACGCCAAAACAAACCTTTGACTAAAATGTTTTTGTTTTATTGAAATCGGCACAGCAGGTTTATATATATAATATATATTTATTTATTTATAAAAAAAAATTAACTTCAGAACTATGTATGTACTATATTTAGACATCTCCCCAAAATAAATGGAAGTGTATGAAACACCTGGGAGGAATGGTGGTGTTGACAGGGACAGCAGTGGTTGCTAGCTTACGTCTAGATGGAGGTATGACTGCGAAAACCTTAATCAATTCTATGTGAAAAATCACTTTAAAGAGATAGTTAAGATTTTTGGGACCCTAGCCCTATTTCCTACTTACCAACTATGTTGTTGATCGGTAGAATCCTTTCTCTGTACAATCCACACTGTACCTCATGCTAGCTCCAGATAGTTAGCCACAAACCACTACAAAGTCAATGGGGTCGAGCTCCTGTCTGTACAAGCTGACTGAAGCTCACTGAAATCTACTCTGTGTGCTCTGTGAATTAAATGCCAGTGAGCTGCAGACAGCTCGTACAGAAAGGGGCTTGACCCCATTGACTTTGTACAGAAAGGGGCTTGACCCCATTGACTTTGCATTGGTTTGTGGCTAACTATCAGAGAAAGGACTCTACCGATCAACAACATCATTGCTAAGTAAGAACTAAGAAGTAGGGCTAGGGTTCCAAAAATAGCACCCAAGTTCAACACTGTTTGACCAACATTGTTACTCAGCTGAAAGAGTTGTACCCTTCCTGCTGACTTGTTGTACAGAACTTGTAAGTCGCTTTGGATAAAAGCGCTGGCTAAATAATAAAAAAAAGAGGAACTATCCCTTTAAGTCAGGGGTTTTCAAACGTTTTTATACCACAACCCCATTTTATTTGGGATTGTTTTTGGCGACCCCACACTTAATGTATCGTGTAATTTCAACGTGGAAGAATATCAAAATATAAGCACACGTTGTTGAACTTGATCATGCATATTTATTAGAAATTTTTATTATAGCACTATGTTATCAATACACATTTATAAAACGAGGCATATTTAGCCAAAATATGTTGCCAGAACATTAAAAATTATTTTTTTACTTGCCAATGCAAGTAAATGCTGTCACCTGCCCACGACCCCACTTTGGTTTGCGACCCGTAGTTTGAGACCCGTAGGATTCCACTGTTGACGACAAAAAAGTGACCAATTTACATTCATTGCCTATTGGGAGGAGCAAGGAGCAGGTGTAATCTCTTTATGTTGTTGCAAGACGTCACCCAAAAGAAAAGTGAACTAGTCTTCATCTCTTTTGCCTCTCTTGCCCCTCCCAAGAGCCAATCAGAGAGCGGACGTTCTGTCGCGTATAGAGCATCGGCGATGATTTCTGTACAATTTCTCTTCCATTCGAATTGATAGGCACACCCTCATTTCGCTGAATGTGAATGGAATGAGCAAGTTTCTCGTCAGCAGTGGTACATCTAGCTCTATTGCTCTATTTGTATGTATATACAAAGCTCTATAACAAACCGCCCCGGATTCTGAGGGTTAAGTCAAAAGTTGTCCTAACTAATTATTGCAAGTTTGCTTTGTGTTTTCAAAGGGATGAACAGATCAAATCAAATCAAATTAATTTGTATAGCCCGAGATCACATGAAATAGTCGCCATGGGCTGTACAAGTCTTCTTGTACAAGTCAAGAAGAAACATCACAATAGATCAAAAACCACTATAAAATCCAAATATGCTACCAGACTTTCCCCATTGAAGATTTGAAGATTAAGAGGAACAACTCACTTAAAAACCTAGCAATAGGGGAAAAAAGCACCACAGGCGGCGTGGAGGAGAGAAACCTCAGATGGGCTGTTCAAAGGGGATCCCCCAACAGGATGTCAGTGATAATATAGTGTTGCAATGGATGATAGATGGATGGAGAATAGAACAGGTGAATAACTGATATGAATGTATATATACATGTAATGAAACGCACATATATATATGCACATGGTAGTAGTAGTATCTAAGGTACATAAGAACATTTAATAAAAAAAATAATAGAGCTAAGAACAACAACAAAAAAGGCATCTAGGAAAACTGAGGGCGATGTAGAGTGGATCCATGGCACCTGTGGTAGTCGGAACCGGTTAGAGGAAGAATAGCCGCTGCCGTCGACGCTTTTTTTAACCACAGAAAAGCTCAAAGAGCCTGGACAAAGGTTGGTGGAGTGAAAAAACACAAGCTGCTGCTGAAATACAGTATGAAATTACCCTTTTTTCTCCAAGTCTCCTTTCAAATCCTCCAGCCGAGCAGTTACCGGTAATGGGCACCTTAATGAATTTCCCAGAAAAACACAGAAGAAGTCGCCATTGGGGCGGCTGGGTGGCGCAGCGGACATTGCGCTCGTCACCAACGCAAGAGACACCGGGTTCGACTCCGGCTGTCGGCGTTGCCTCCGGCTTGGGCCAGTCGTCATACTAACTCAATTGGCAGAGTTAGCGGGTGGAAGTCGATGGGTGGTAATCTGGACATTGTGGACAGCGACTCCTACAGGTCGGTTGGGGATGCCTGCACAGCAGAGACAGGAAATGGCGGGGGTAGTGTGAGCCTCCCACACGTTACACCTCGCCAATGAGAGTCCGCGCTGGCAGGTGAAAAGATGTGACAGGCTGCCTCCTCGTGTATCGGAGGGGACACGTGATGCAAGGCTTCTATCCTCCCTACAACCGGCCAGTGGGGGGCATATGCGAGCAACGTTCAAGACAGGGGAGGGGAGAATTGGCACAGTGGGTAATTGGGATGGGAGAAAAAGAGGAGAAAAAGTGGATAACATTACCAGAAATGAACTGCTTGGCTGTAGGATTTGAAAGGAGAATTCGGAGAGAAAGGGGTAATTTTTGGAAAATCTGGACATGTACTACATAAGACTTCAGATTTTCTGGGGAAATACTACTTCTGGACTACTAACTACTACAGAAAAACTTGAGTAACAAGCTTTTCTACAACTCAAGTTCAGACCTATGTTACTCTATTTCATTAGCACTAAAAGTGATCTTTCTTTATTGTATCATAAACTTCAGAATGTTATCTTTCAAAAGAGACCAGGCTTATGCATGTGCTATAAGTATAAAGTATAGTATTTTGGTTTGCAAAAAAGGTATGCAGTCCTCAAAAACGAAAGAAAAAAAATTGCCACTTTTCTGCCCACATGTTAAGAGTTATTGACTTAACCCTCAGAATCCATGGCGGTTTGTTACAGAGCTTTGTACAAACATACATACAGAGCTCAATAGAGCTAGACCCCAGCGTAATGTGTGCGTCTATAACAGAGAGTGAGATGGAGATGCAAAATATAACGTTTTTTTTCTCTTTAGCACACAGACATGGCAGAGGAAATGAGGGTTGAAACCATGGAGTTGTGCGTCACCGCCTGTGAGAAGTTTGCCACTAACAATGAGGTGTGTGTGTGTATGAGGAGTCTTTATGACTCAATGTAATTTCTTAGGGCTACACGTTAATAAAAAGGAGTCTCTGTGAAGTAGGATGACTTGAGTAATGCCCTTAAATTGACCTATTGTCCAATAGATATTAGGGGTGTAATGGTACGTGTATTTCATCCCGCGACTTCATGGTACAGACGTCATGGTTCGGTACATCCAGCCATACGACGAATATGTCTCATACCACACTAGGCGAAACTAGGGTTGCACATTTTACAAATTAATGCTCAATATCTTTACTTGACTTTACACTGGCTTACTTTGATCTTTAACGTTGAATATTTATTGCCAAATTTAGATGATTAATAAAACGTTGAAGCTTGACAAGAACAAATTAACAACCGCGCACCGTTTCTCCCCTCCTCCCCTCCCCATTTACTACAGGTGTCCCTGAAACAAAACCATGAATGAATGATATGTTTGTAACACAGCAGGGTCATTACAATAGGCTGAAAATGTTCAGCCCAATAATGTTAACCAATGGAAAGACGCACACACACCCACACCAACTTTCTCTCACAGACTTTCAGTCACAGCTGATCCGAGAAAAAAAATACTTAAAGCACTACATACTTTTCCCAGACTGATCATCTGAGCTCCTCTCCAGTCGAGCTGCTGCTGTGTTTAAATCCAAAATATTGATAAATCCTCTGCCATTGTTGTGTAACATGTCATCTCGTCTCTAGAGCCTTCTTTCTCTGCTTCACGTGAAGTTAAATCTACTCTAGAAGAGAAACTGAAACTTAAAAGCTACACCGTGGGGGGTGGGTGCGGTACGCAGGCACTAGGAAATTCATTTACTCAGTGGATGCCTGAACACAGAATGACACCGGTATCACTGACTACCGCGGCAAGCCTATGTGGAACTAAGTATAACTTAATAGAAAATAATTATTTGTAGTAATTATAATAATTAATATAATATATAATAATAATTACCAGCGAGCGGCCCAATGTGACCAGCAGCGCAGCGCGGCCCAGTGTGACCAGCAGCGCGGCCCAGTGTGAAGAACAGCAGCGCGGCCCAGGGTGAAGAACAGCAGCGCGGCCCAGTGTGAAGAACAGCAGCGCGGCCCAGGGTGAAGAACAGCAGCACGGCCCAATGTGAAGAACAGCAGCGCGGCCCAATGTGAAGAACAGCAGCGCGGCCCAGTGTGAAGAACAGCAGCGCGGCCCAGTGTGAAGAACAGCAGCGCGGCCCAGTGTGAAGAACAGCAGCGCGGCCCAGTGTGAAGAACAGCAGCGCGGCCCAGTGTGAAGAACAGCAGCGCGGCCCAGTGTGAAGAACAGCAGCGCGGCCCAATGTGAAGAACAGTGTGGACCAATGTGAAACGGGTGCAGCGGATGCGGAATATAAATAAACAAACGCATGCATTTTAAAATGAATTCAGAAAGCAAGCCTCTTTTTCAGATGTTTGGAAATGGGTCGTTGCTACAAAGTAATGTCTGCGTTTGAAATGCCCCCCTTGCCGCTAATTTCAGCTATAGAAAATGGGACCTTAGTGACTAATCCACTCTAAATTCAGCACCGGTGCGTTGGTTGCTCGCAGCAACAATCTTGAGGTGCAGCCGTATGATGTGGTTATTACTCCTATCCATGTAATTATCCCCCAAAGTTTTTCAACTTCTGTTTTGGCACAGCCTGCATATCCTGTGGCTCTTTTCCCTGTTCATTTTTTCCCTGTAGAGAGATATTTCATTTGAGTACAACTTGTCAAACATCAGCAGTCTTACCTATATCTAAAGTAATTTACAAGGAAGCTGGCGACCACTGCTGTCCCTGTCATCCGCTGTCAACACCACCATTCCTGTTGTCAGGCGTGAAATATAGGTGTCAAGCTCCTCATTCACTTCCATTCATTATGAAGACTCAAGTCTAAATAGCATATTATGTAAGGGATAATGTATGGCTACTAGGGGTGGGACGATACATCGATCCAGATCGATACATCGATGTAATTATCAACAATCGAATCGGATCGATGCGATGTAATAAGATCGATTCATATCGATACTCTTATTTTGAAAATCCTGTGGCGAGTCTCATATCCGCCCAAGAACAACAGCAGTAGCTCCGTGTGTGTAGATGTTACAGCATAGCATTCTCCCTTTCTGTGTGTGTGTGTGCGCGCGCGTCTTTGGAAAGACCAGATGAGGTCAGAGGAGTTTGATGTTTAAATGTTATTTAAACATAAACAATATAATACATAATAAATGTAGGCCTATACATGATCATGCAACATCAACAAATTGTTGTAGGAACGGTTTGGGAGAGGGAGGTTGTGAGTTTTGAGTTCCAAAAAATGTAGCTTAAAGTTTAAAGCTCAATATATAAAAACGTGGCACTTTACAGTGAACAGGAGGTCTATTTGTATTAAAAACAATAGATTGATTTTCCTTTAAATGTCTGGAAGAGCTCAAAAATACAAATGTCAAATGATATTTTCATTACCTTTTTTTTGTTGATCTAAATGTTACCGATTGTGTTAAATGGGCATATGATATCATCTCATATCGATCGCAGGCACCTGAATCTAATCGTATCGTATTGTATCGTGAGAGACTGTGATATCGGCAAATATCGTATCGTTGTCCAAAGAATCGATATCGTATCATGATGAAACTGGTGATTCCCACCCCTAGTGGCTACGAGGTCATTGTCGCAAAATAATTGACCGACACGGAGTTTAAAATACCGAGGCGCCGCGCCGAGGTGTTTTAAACGTAGTGAAGGTCAATTATTTTGCGACAATGACCGAGTAGGCTATACATTATCCCGCTTATTACATGGCTAACTTACTAACAATATACCTAATTAATTTGACAAATCGCAGTTGTTCTGTGGCTCTGTCAGCCCAAATAAAGTGATTATTATTATCGCGGGCAGCCTCTGTTCTGGCTCCGCTGACACTCCGCTGTCAGTGCAGCGCGGCAGGTGTGTCTGATTTGCTGCACTGATGTGGGCTTGATTGCCAACAGCTGCGCACTGCGGTCATTATTGAAAAAACAACGGTCATTATTGAAAAATAATGACCGCTGTCGGGGGGCTGTTGACCAATCACAAGCAAGCATTTCGGCGAATGTGAAAACGCCATGTAATAAACAGCAATATCATTCTGTGTAATCTATTTTTCTGTGTCAAAGGTACTTGTTGCCATTTTCAAATCATCAGTAAAGGAACTATTTCTCACTTGATGTGTAGCTTGACCAACAGTCACCTTTTCACAGAATGTTTAGAATCCTTCCTCCAGCAAGGCAGCAGGTAACCATGGGTAACCACTCCCCAAGCATTCCATGCAAGTCAAAGGTACACTCAAACCTACAACAAATCGCATCAAATGCCAAAAAAAACGCATACCATTGAATCAGAACTGTCTAGTGAAATCTGCACAACAGTAGTTTGTTTATACTTTAGATCGAGGTGAGACTGCTGAAACTCACATTTTTAATTAGGCAATGCACTACTATCGGTCACTGAGATGAATGAGGAAAAAGTCAACAAATACCCTCCGATCGGCTTCATTAAATGCTAAAAATGTTGGGGTAATTTCGGTGTGATTTCTTTCTGTGTGATTTTGGTGTGATTGCTTTCTCACTTCAGTCAAACTATGCCAGGGTTTGCTTGGAAGCAGGCAGAGACCATGACCAGAGTGTAGTTTCATTAGCACATCGACAACAAACTGAACGGGTCAAAACACGCAGAGGCACTGTACAAGAAGGGCCAGAGCCGACTCTACTTGAACCTCAGAAGGCTGAGATCCTTCAATGTCTGTACAAGGATGTTGAGGATGTTCTATGAGTCGGTGGTGGCGGGCGCCTTGTACGCTGTGACCTGCTGGGGCAGCGGACTGAGAGCAGGGGACACAACCAGGCTGGATAAGCTGGTCAGGAAGGCCAGTAGCGTGGTTGGGGTGGAGCTGGACTCTCTAGCGAGGGTGGCGGAGAGGAGGAGCCTTGCTAAGCTCCAGGCCATCAGGGAAAACCCCTCCCACCCACTATACACAGACTTGGCTGACAGGAGGAGCATGTTCAGTGCTAGGCTCACACTACCCAAATGCAGCACTGAACGGCACAGGAAGTCCTTCATTCCAACAGCCATCAGACTATACAATGCATCACTGTGCCTCACTGCATCACTGAGCACAGAGCGGCAGCTCAATAGTGGCAGGAGGTAGCGACTAGCGGCCTCCAGGCTCCACAACAGGGGGCAGCGACTGCTGCCAGATATTGACCTAGGACTAATAGGAACCCAAGGAGGACAATAACACTACCTGATGCATACTGCACCTTATGTGACACTGTGAATACTGTGAATATATATTTCAGTTAGTTAGATAGTTAATTATATTGACCAATTTGTTTACACTGCTTGTGTTGTTTTTACTACCTGTACCCCCCCCCCTTCCCCCATGCTCAGTATATTTTTACTGTATTTATTTACTGTATATTTTATTCCATTTTTATTCTATTTACTCTACTCTTATCCTAGGCAACTTGATTTGATTTGTGTTATTATTCTAATTCGTGCCTTTCCTGTCTAAATGTTGAAATGTTGAGCGATTTGCAGTGTCAAATTTCCCACGGGATAATACAAGTAATTCTATTCTATTCTATTCTATTCTAGTGTGTTTACTGTTTACATGACAATTTGGTGCACAGAACCAAATGAGTGAGTTGGGCTATTCTGGCTATTGCAAAAGGTGGAATTGTTGGTGTTGTGCTGGCATGCTCCATTGTGACTTGTTGGTGTGAGGTCATTAAAGTCTTTTGTGTCTCCTATGTCAAGAGTGCAGCGAAGATGATCAAGGAGTCGATGGACAAGAAGTTTGGCAGCTCTTGGCACGTGGTGATCGGCGAGGGATTCGGTTTCGAGGTCACGCACGAGGTCAAGAACCTGCTCTACATGTTCTTCGGAGGGAGCCTGGCTGTGTGTGTATGGAAGTGTTCCTAGCAACCCCTCGCTCCGCCCCTCACACTCTTCCTCCGCCCCTCACACTCGTCCTTAATGCCTGACACTTCCTCCGCCCCTCACACTCTTCCTCCGCCCCTCACACTCTTCCTCCACCCCTCACACCCTTCCTCCGCCCCTGGCACTCTTCCTCCGCCCCTCACACTCTTCCTCCGCCCCTCACACTCTTCCTCCGCCCCTCACACTCTTCCTCCGCCCTCACACTCTTGCTCCGCCCCTCACACTCTTCCTGCACCCCTCACACTCTTCCTCCATGCCTGACACTCTTCCTCCACCCCTGACACCCTCTTCTTTTCCGCCCATCCTCCACTCAGTGCCGTGTCCCCTGCCTTTGTCATTTGTGAGCATGAACTCACCTTCTACAACAATGCAGCCAGGGTCTCCCATGTCCTTTATCCTAATTTCTCTGCAGGGATTGTGTGTGTGTGTGTCTGTGTGTATGTATTTGTATATGTGTGTGCTGGACACACACAGTTTGTGGAAAACAGTGCATTATCACTCCCCTGCGGTCAGGTTTTGTGCAACAGTGAAATGCCATACCACCTGTACCTCTCTCTCTCTTTCATGCACACACTCACTCACTCCCTCCCTTTTCTTTTCCTCTTTAGTCTAAGAATATTTTTTATATTTTATACGTGTAAATATTTTGATGCAACTTGAAGAAGAAGAAGGGAAAAAAAAGTTTTTAAAAAGACCAACGTCTTATTATGAAGGGCTTCTAACACCTGGGAGCCTTGCAACACTAAACAAGATTTTACTTTTTCCTCTGTGAAAAAGTGTTTGTATTATTCCCTAATAATATCAGCCCAATGGATGATATTAGCAATGTGATCAGTTTTTATGTTGACGCCAGTTTTAATTATCCAATGGAAAGGACCTGTATGTGTGAACTGACCTGATTGTAAAATAAAATTTGAATTGTAATGCAAAGGTCAACTTGTATTCCTCTCTCTGTCATACTAATAGGGAATAGGGCAGGGGGATGAGAAGATGGACCATTTGGACCACTTGTTTGGTACTTGTGTTTTTCTCTTTATACATTTTTTATTTGATTTATTTATTTTTATTTAATCTTTATTTAACCAGGCAGGTCAATTAAGAACAAATTCTTATTTACAATGACGGCCTGGCGAGAGGACAAAAGGGCCTTTTGAAGGGTAACGGGGAAAGGGGACAGAAAATGTACTACAATAGAAAAGAGAATGATGATGCATACATCACAGAGCTAAGGGAAATCATTCAAACACATCAAGCCAATGTCCAAATAAAAATACAAGGTCTAATACATGAAGCAAAACAGACAAATTACAGTTAAAAGTAAAAACAGTTACAGGTGTGTGTGTGTGTGTGTGTAAACAACTCTACCATATAGTCCTTAAAAGTAGTGGGGGCGATCAATTTGTCCATTTTCAAAGTATTTTCTATCTCGTTCCAACTGCTCGGAGCAGCAAATTGGAAGAAGAATAAATATTATGGTTACCTGCCCCCTATTCCATCATGTAATATAAGTATTACATGATGGTCGTCATACAACCTAATTTACACAAAATAATAATTCATTCCATATACAAAGAAACAAACAATCCACAGATTAAACAATTATAATTATAAAGAAGAAAAAATATCTCACTATTCCGATTCACACTATTACATCCCTTAAAGGGGAACTCCAACATTTTGGGAAATTAGCTTATTTAACATCTTCCCTGGAGTTAGACAAGAAGATACATACCTTTTTTGTCTCTGTGCGTGCATTTTAGCTTTGGGAATAGACGCTCCGTTAGCATAGCTTAGCTTCATCACTGGAAGTGAGGCAGGACAGTAGCCTTACAGTGCCTTACAGTGTATTGCAAGGTCTGACATTGACCAAACTTGATATGCATGACCTTGGTGGGCTCTAGGTCAACTCCTGAAAAGGAGGTCAATGTCAGACCTTGCAATCAAAAGTTAGGGGGCGCACTGAAATTATGGCAAGGGTTATTAGCCCCCTAACTTTTGATTGCAAAGTCTGACATTGACCCCCTTTTCAGGAGTTGACCTAGAGCCCACCAAGGTCATGCATATCAAGTTTGGTCAATGTCAGACCTTGCAATACACTGTAAGGCACTGTAAGGCTACTGTCCTGCCTCACTTCCAGTGATGAAGCTAAGCTATGCTAACGGAGCGTCTATTCCCAAAGCTAAAATGCACGCACAGAGACGAAAAAGGTATGTATCTTCTTGTCTAACTCCAGGGAAGATGTTAAATAAGCTAATTTCCCAAAATGTTGGAGTTCCCCTTTAAGCTCGCTATGGAGAGAATTCCACAACTTTACACCAATAACTGAAGGACACATCTGTTTAAGTGTGGTACATGCAAACTGATGTTTAACATTGAATTTCCTCCTACTAAACTCACTTTCTAAATGAAAAAGATTTTGTAATTTTTCTGGCAGTATCTTATTTCTTGCCCTAAACATAATTAACACTGTTTGAAACTTAACCATGTCTTCAAGTTTGTTAACTTGGAAGTGGTTAACACAGGGAACATCTAGCGAGATTTGCGAGATATGATGAGCAGCTCTGGTGTTCTAGAGATATGGTGAGCATCTCTGGTGTTCTAGAGATATGGTGAGCAGCTCTGGTGTTCTAGAGATATGGTGAGCAGTTTGGTGTTCTAGAGATATGATGAGCAGCTCTGGTGTTCTAGAGATATGATGAGCAGCTCTGGTGTTCTAGAGATATGATGAGCAGCTCTGGTGTTCTAGAGATATGGTGAGCAGCTCTGGTGTTCTAGAGATATGGTGAGCAGCTCTGGTGTTCTAGAGATATGGTGAGCAGCTCTGGTGTTCTAGAGATATGGTGAGCATCTCTGGTGTTATAGAGATATGGTGAGCAGCTCTGGTGTTCTAGAGATATGGTGAGCAGCTCTGGTGTTCTAGAGATATGGTGAGCAGCTCTGGTGTTCTAGAGATATGGTGAGCAGCTCTGGTGTTCTAGAGATATGGTGAGCAGCTCTGGTGTTCTAGAGATATGGTGAGCATCTCTGGTGTTATAGAGATATGGTGAGCAGCTCTGGTGTTCTAGGATGTAGATGACAATTCTTACAGGTGTATCCAATAAGGAGGGGTCAGACCAAGGAGAGTTTTGTAAATTAGTGTAAGCCAATGAATTTCTCGTCGAGAGCTTGCCAGGGTTCTGATTATTTCTCAACATGATTATTACAAGAGCCACTTGGATAGTGTTGTGAGCAGTGGAGCGAAAGTAGACGTTTGATTTATCAGTGGCGGTGCAGCTGAAGGTCATGTGAGAAGTAGTCTTTTGAAGTGGAACGGAGGGGGAGAAGTTGGAAACGTGTATGAAATATGTAAGCGTACTGTCGATGATGAAATGGCATGAATAAGGAAAAGGGGCTCCACAGGCGAGGAACAGGGAGAGCAGATCCCTTCATGTGGCTGTCTGTGTGACGGTACACAGAGGGAGAGACCGGCTAGAACATCAAGTTAAAAGAGGGAGCGTTCTTTATCTAGAGGCTCTTTATAGAGAGGCTTATGGCAGAGTGAAGAGAGGGAGAGGATGTTGAGAAAAAACGTGTTGTTGCTGACGGGACCACTCAGACATCGGTTAAACAATAAGTAACATACAAAATTGTGTAAAGAAATATATACTGTACTGGAATGAGTCATTTGTGAGAGAGTATTATGTAGCCGACAAACGGTGAACAGATAGTGTAGGCTTGTTATAGGGCAGTGTAGGCTACTGATGTTCCCATAGTAATGTGGCAAAGAGTATGATGTACCCATTTATGTAAAACATAACAAACAAACATTCTGATTATGATTCGGCTCAGGAGGTAGAGCAGTCATCTGGTAATCCAGAGGTTCCCGGTTCGATTCCCGCTCCTCCCAGGCAGCTTGTCGAAGTGTCCTTGAGCAAGACACTTAACCCCTAATTGCTCCCGGTGAGCAGGTTGGCAACTTGCATGGTCTCTGCCGTCGGTGAGTGAATGGGTCAAATCATTAAATGTGAGGAACAAATTGTAAAGCGATTTCGATAAAAGTGCTATATAAATGCAGCCATTTAGATGTACAAATATATATACATACAGTACCAGTAAAAAGTTTGGACACACCTTCTCATTCAGTTCAATACTGGTACTGTATATATATATATTAGTGTTGTTAATAGATTACATTTTCTTTACTAATCTCACAATTTTCTGTAATTAATCTAGATTAATCTAGATTAAAAATAGCATTTTTCTACTTAAGACCGAAGCTTGTAACAGATATTTATTTGAGTAAAATCATGGAATTAATGTAAAATCAACACAAAGAAAGTATATTTAGATTCAAATACTATTTTTAATAGCTTTCTTTGAATACAGTTTCTCTCCTGTGAAATACAAATGTTCAACAAAACCATCAACATTGACTCAGCTAGACCTCTCTCTTATAACCGCAGCGCTAACAGAAATAAAAACAACCCAGGCCTATATGTTAAAGTGCAGATTGGCTTAGAGGACGATAATGTCTTGTATGAACTGCCAGTAATATAAATCATATTAACAACAAAAATGTGTTCCATCTTCATGTCAGATGATTTTCAAAAAGGTGCATGAGTCGATGCAAAAAAAGAACAAGCAAATATACTGCTGAAAGTTCAGAACGTTGAAGATTTTTCACTCCATAGATTAATCTAGATACATTTATTTTAATGCTTTAAATCATTTTAATTAATCTCCAAAGTTAAAGCATTTTGCACACATTCATTTGGTTTGACAGTTATTGAGAGTGAATGAGTTTGAATATGGCCACCGGTGATGTCATCGGGGTCATTGAATCCTTGTGTTGTGTTAATTACAGCTCAATGGTACTTATTGTTATTGGTCAATGTGCTGTCCAATGAACTCAATGAAAGTTAGGACGGGACAGTCAGATGCAAGCTGCATTTATAGCCACCAGCATTGCAGGATGTGCAATGTTATAATGCACATCCTATAAAGCTGTTAAAAGAACACACCAACATTTTGGGAAACAGACAAGAAGATAGATACCAGTTTCCTCTCTGTGCGTTCCAGTAGAAAGCTATCTGGCTGCATGTTAGCCTAGCTTAGCACAATGAATGGAAGCGGACATGACCGGTAAGCCTAGGCATTGTCCAACTAACACCTCTCTCGAAGGCTAACCGGTCATGTCCGCTTCCATTCATTGTGCTAAGCTAGGCTAACATGCAGCCAGATAGCTTTCTACTGAATGCACAGAGAGGAAACTGGTATCTATCTCCTTGTCTCTCTCTGGAGAAGACAGTAAGCTAATTTCCCAAAATGTTGGCATGCTCCTTTTAAGTTTTCCGGAGTTCCCTGAAATGGGGGGGGGGGGGGGGGGGGGGGGGGGGCTAAACAAGATTTAGCATAGGGCCTCAAATCTAGAAACGGCCCAGTTGTTGAGCCTGTCACCATACCATTCTCCCTAGCACACAAAGAGAAGTATGAACATACAGGGTTGATAAACAAAAGAGCCATTGTGAAAAGGGTACCAGGAGCAGATCCTTGGTGAGAATTAGGACGAAACAGGTGCATTAAGAGAACAGAAAAGGGAACAGAAAAGGGACTGTGGAACAGAGAGGCACGTTTTGTTGACAATAACACAAGGAGCATATGGCGATCTGGACCGTAGCAGCTGTTTACTCAAACACCATGACCCCGGCTCAGGTCAGCCCGTACTCTGGCAAAGCACACACACTTTCCAGCATTTCCTCTGTGACATTTGTCCGAGGGAAGCAACAGTTGTGATTGGAGGATCAAGAGAAGAAGGCGGGGCCCTGAGTTGACAGTATAGTAAATTGTTTTGTAGCAGGGGGTCATTCTGAGGTGTTTCCTCATCCGGTCCCTGTCGCTCTTAGTTTTTAGTTTCTAGTGCCACTAAACCTGCCGAATGAACATAGACGTTGTCTAAACTCCACACTCGCGCCTCATCCTAGCCTTTATCTCTGAGGCCAACGTGCTCTTTTGCCAGAGCAGTTATTCTAACAAGCACCCAAGTTGGCCCGCCTGCTCTCAGTGAACACGGTCCCCGTCCTCCCTTTGATCTCGTGAATTATTCACCTCTGGTGCTCTTTATATATCTCCTTGCTCCCCCTGTGGCTCACCGGCGTCGTTAAATATTCATTAGAGAAGCCACAGAGTAACACTCAGGATTTATTCAATCTCAATGCAGAGAAGCTAAATATATAATCCCCCTAAACAAGGTAACATGCTGTATGCTGCTAGGCCATGTGGCTTTGCGTGACTTTGCATGAAGTAAGAGACAGAACAGTCATTGTTTTAGTTTTTTTGGATGATGCTAAACGCAATGTAACAGTGGTGTCGTGGAACGAACTTCCCACCGCGGTCAGGACAGCCAAAAACCTGCCTAATTTTCTGCCGTCGACGAAAAACAAACTTCTTCAATCAATATCTGAAATGAAGAAAGAAAATAAAAGAACAAACCTAGTCTTTTACTAGTATGCACTTTGCTACTAAGGAATCTTACTATCTTACTTTTGCTACTAAGGAAACGTTGTGCCTATAGTACTACCTACTATGATAATATGTCTATTCTACTATGCACTCAAGCCTGTAGCACTCACGTTCGACACTGTTTGATAAACAATCTTACCAGAGTTGTAACCTTCCTGCTGACTTGTTGTACAGAACTTATAAGTGGCTTTGGATAATAGCGTTCAGCTAAATGACTACATGTAAATGTAATGTAATGGTCAATGGATGCTACCTTTGGACTGGCTTGGCATGATGGAGCTCTCAGATCTAGAGGAATAAGGGCCAATTGCTGATACTTGTACTGAGGCCTCACCTCATGGCACCCTGTATTGAAAAGCTCAGTGCTGTATCTTAGCAACCTTCTCACCACCCGCAGTGGTGGAGATATCACTGGCCGTATGTGTGTGTGTGTGAGTGTGAGTGTGAGAGAGAGAGAGAGAGAGAGAGAGAGAGTGAGTGAGTGAGTGACCGTACATGACAGGGACATTTACCAACACACTGTGTTATTCTCTCTCTCTCTCTCTCTCTCTCTCTCTCTCTCTCTCTCTCTCTCTCTCTCTCTCTCTCTCTCTCTCTCTGTCTGTCTGTCTGTGTGTGTCTCTCTCTCTCTCTCTCTCTCTCTCTCTCTCTCTCTCTTTCTGTTACACATACACATAGCCTTCAATGTGCAATAGTGATACACAATGTACAGGTGATTAAACTGGGTATCAAATATATACATTAGTACTACTGAGTAGTCATTCTGTCAGTAAACTCCGTCCTTAATCAAAGACTCTGTGAAAGTCCGCCTCCGTGAATATGTTCAAATGATTCCACATCAGACGGTATAGTTACTGCAAACACTGCTCAAATGGGGGAAATCAGAAGAGAGACTTTTGCGATGTCCAGCACTGCCATCGTGGTCGCCGTGGTTGGAGATGGGCGACGGGGAATGGCAGCAGACTCGAAGAGGAAGGGAGGTATGAATTTTTCATCTGCACAGCTATACTGGGCTTTTCTAATGAGAAGTGAAGAGACATAATCCAATATTAATATGACGCTGCTACGTACTCATAAAGTGTGTGTGCCTGTGCGTGAGTGTGTGCATGTGTGTGTGTGTAAGCCTGTGTGTATCTAAGATTTGCAAAGAGGTATGAATCAGTAGAAAACCAGGGCTCTCTCTCACACTGTATCACACATCATCCTTTTTTCATATCTGTAGATATATCTACAGTATATCTGTACATATCCCTTACCTACTCTTACTAGTTACGCTGCCGGCCATTCAGACTTACTACCATAGTGTCTTTATACCTGTATCACTGTACATATTAATTCTACAACTCTGTACATACATCTAATTAGCACCATTACTCAGTAGTACTAATTTATATGTTTTTATACCCAGTTTAATCACCTGTACATTGTATATTACTATTGCACTTCACTGTTACATTTGCACTCTGGTTGGATGCCAAACTTATTTTTGTTGTACTGTACACACATACAAATCAGCAGATACAGTTTTAGATTAGATTAGATTCAATGTATTGTCATCATACAGCACATTGAATCTAATCTAATCTATTCTAATCTAAAACGATCTGCTGATTTGTATGTGTGTGTGCATGTGATTCCATGCATCTGTGCATGAAGAAGCTCCCAGAGGCCATTTTGTGCCTGTGGGGTTAAGTTACATCTTCAACTCCATAGAAGAAGAAATTATGAGCATGAGAAGAAGAAGAAGAAGAAGCAAAGGGAAGGAATTGCTGAAATAAAGGAGAAGTGAAGAAGAGGACGAGGAAGAGGGAGACATTGTCTCTGACAGCAGCGTGAGGAGAACAGGAGGCTTTCAGGTCACGTCACCAGTATCTGCCATGCTAATGTACAAATGTATACTATTACTGTAGCCATATAGCTATGGTAGGGTTGAGCTCTAGTGCTAAGGTTAACAACGGAGTAGTAAGAGAGCTCAGCTACAGAGACGATGTCCTCTGGTGTGTCTTTTACAACCGGCAAACAACTTACAATTGTGGCTGTTTTCAATATAAAAAATATATACAAATACTTCTTACTATCCTCTACAGCCATGCACTCCTCCTAAATTATACTAACATACACTCGACACTGCATCACTGAAATTTGAACACTTTGATGAACATTGTTACTCAGCTGATAGAGTTGTCCCCTTCCTGCTGACTTGTCGTACAAAACTTGTCAGTCGCTTTGGATAAAAGCGTTCAGCTAAATTACAAAAATGTAAATGTAAATGCTGTATATTGCTGATGGATCCTGAAAACACACACATAAAAGTTAACTACTTGGCATAGTATGCTGCAGTGTGAATCCTCAGGGAATCTTCAAATGTGAGGCTTCAAAGTCTGCACATATGAAAACACTCACACGGAATATCAGAGTTCACAGTCATTCACAGCCTGATCATCAGGCCCGCTTTGCAGACATGACATTAAAATACAGTACATTGGCAAAGTCATGTCAAAATAAAACACCCACTCCTTTGTCTGACGCTGTCTCTGCTTAGGGGATCAATAAAGGAAAATCTTATCTTAGCTTAGATCAGGCCGCCGCAGCGGTTCTCAAACTACGGGTCGCGACCCAAAGTGGGGTCGCAGGTAGGTGACAGTGGGGTCGCGCATTGGCAAAAAAAAGAAAACTCCGACCGAGTTTTCCACCCGGCAGCTGTGTGTATTTGCCATATCTTGCCCCTTCATCAACGGAGGCCGACACACAGTATTCCAATACACATCTCACTACATCCTGCGCATATATAATCACGGGAGGGGGCCAGGGGTGTGGTCTTTTGTGTGTAACCTGGACGCGTGTATGCTTTCTACAACGCAGTTGTGTTTCCGGGTTCCTCTGATTGGCCACTGACCTATGCTATTACGCCCCCCTTTACACTCACCTGAGCGCCGGCTTGTCTCACATGACTCGGTCCAGCAGCAGCGGCCGTCTTCCGCCTGCGGTATCCTCCCTCCGAGGCGGCTCGTTCTTATTATTATCCCCCATTGTTCAGGTCGACATGGTCGCACAAACACCCGTTGGAGGAGTAGTGGGGGAGAAGAAGAGGAATATTTTTAAATAGCAAGAATTATCGACTGGCAACTCTGTGCTCGTCAGACCTGCAGCTGCTGGTACTGTATGGAGAGAGAGGCGGGGGAAAACCCGAAACAACATTTAATAAAGACAAGTGTTAGTTGTGTTTCCCCATGAGACCCCCCGCTGTTATTTGTGTGTCTTCTAATCGGCTACTGTACATGGAGATGAGACCCCCCGCCTCTCTCTCCATACAGTACCAGCAGCTGCAGGTCTGACGAGCACAGAGTTGCCAGTCGATAACAATGGGGGATAATAATAAGAACGAGCCGCCTCGGAGGGAGGATACCGCAGGCGGAAGACGGCCGCTGCTGCTGGACCGAGTCCGTGAGACAAGCCGGCGCTCAGGTGAGAGTGTAAAGGGGGGCGTAATAGCATAGGTCAGTGGCCAATCAGAGGAACCCGGAAACACAACTGCGTTGTAGAAAGCATACACGCAACCTGGACTCACAATGGATAGGTTTGTTGTCAGAAGCTGTGCCGGTTGGTCGCGATGAAATGGGCTCTGCACATAACCAGCTGCTATACCACACTGAAGTGAGGTGGCTATCTCGAGGCAGAGTATTAAATCGCCTTTTTTAACTCAGAGAAGAAGCGCAGATATTCCCGCGTAGACAAAAACAACCCATTGGCAGAGAAATGTGCTGATAATGAGCTGGATTACGAAACTCCATTAGTGACACTCCAGGTTAATCAGTGGAGAATTTGGGGTAATTCGTCTTTCGTGTGACGAGCTACTGAAAGTCAAGTTCACTGGACAGGCCCTCGCAAAGTTCTGGATATCAGTCCGGAACGAGTACCCAGTGTTGTGTAATGCTGCGCTGAGAAAGCTTGTCCCATTCTCATCAACATACCATAGATCAATCAATCAAATGATAGAACATCCCATGCATCTTTTTACTTTTTTCTCTTCTCTCTCACTGACTCTCCTGTCTCACCTCATCTTGGAGCCAGTTTTGCACCCTCACAAAATAAGTAATCTTTGTTGTATAATAAATACATAATTGACTATGGTACTGCCAAAAGTCATTATTTCCATGATAGTTAAATAATACCATGGTATGATCCAAATTCAACCATGATACCGATCATATATAGATCATATAGTAGTAATATAGTGACCAATAAGGGCTTGCAAAATAGAGTTTTTCATTTGACATTCTTTAAATTATTAAATTACTCTTTCATTATCGTGTGGAATTCAGGAGGAAGTCTCTCTGGAGCAAAGAGTAAAGACAGCCTTTAGGCAAAATAATATTGCCATATAGTTTGTTTATTCTTCAGAGCAGTGTTGTAGTACTCGAGTATATCTAAGCACTTAGAGGATCCTACCTCTTATGTCCGACTTTTATTTGTAGATTTTAGTTCAGCTTTTAATACGATACAGCCGCACATTTTAATTGAGAAGTTGAATGGGCTTAATGTCCACCCTCTCATTATAAAATGGTATCATTCCTTTTTAACTAACCGTACACAGCGGATCAGTGTTAACGGCACTCTTTCAGAATCTAGAACCCTGAGCACTGGAGCTCCCCAGGGTATAGTAAGTTCACCTGTGCTTTTTACCTTGTATACGAACGAGTGCAGAAGCATCTATCCTAACAACCGCTTCATAAAATCTTCTGATGACACTGCCATTTTAGCTCTAATTAAGAATGATAGTGACCTAGCTGAAATCCAAAGGTTTGTAAACTGGTGCGACAATAACTGTGTGGTTTTAAATGTTAAGAAGACTGAGGAGATGGTGTTTGACCCCAGAGGTGTTGGGGACCACAGGCCTGTGGTCATCCACACACAGTCCATCTCACAGGTCTCTTCATATAAATATCTTGGGATTTTTGTCAATAACACACTAACCTGGAACACCCATGTAGATAGCCTGTGTAGCAGACTACAACAACGACTGCACTTTCTACGTCGCCTTAGAGTGCATGGTGTAGATAAAAAATGTATGTTACTTTTCTGCCAATCTGTATTAGAGAGTCTCATCAGATACGGTATTACAGCTTGGTTTGGTAACCTGTCTGTACAATTAAAGTCCAAACTGGTCCGTCTGATGCAGACTGCATGGAAGATCATAGGGGTGAAAGGTCACCCATCCCTGCAGTCTATTTTTGAACAGGCTACTTACTCTAAGGCAAGCCAATAGAATAGTCTCGGACCCCTCCCATGTCTTACATGCCGAGTATGAGCTACTGCCCTCTGGGAGGAGGTTTAGAGTTCCACGCTCTAGACCAGGGGTCAGGAACCTTTTTGACTGGGAGAGCCATAAAAGCCAAATATTTCTAAATATATTTCATTGAGAGCCATATAGTATTTTTAACGTATAATAAATTAAATATGTCTTACTTTTAATGCGACTTCTGGTGCTGCATGGTTTTGCTGATGGCCTTGTAATCTGGTTCATACGTGGTGAGGTTGAGCTTCATGCAGGCGTTGAGGCTTCCATCAGTTAAACGTGAGCGTAGGTTGGTCTTAATGTTCCTCATATGTGAGAATGACTGCCCACATGCATATGTAGAGCCAAACATGGTCAATACGGCAATACTCACGCTGCATTGTGTGGTATGTCACAGGAAGCTCGTTCCAAGTTTTAAGAATCAGCTGGTCTTCAGGTTGAAGATTTTAAATGTTCTGTCCACTTGTGTTCCCTCGCCAGCTCTGCTCGCTATATCTTCAGCTACAGATACTATTAGCTGTATCTTCAAAACTAATTTCTGTTTACTTTAAAATGACAGTATTATTAAGAAATATCACAAGTATAAAAAAAAAATTTTTTTTTTTTTTTTTTTACTCAAAAATTTCTGGGAGCCATATGCTGTCACCAGAAGAGCCATATATGCAGTGTTGGGAAAGTTCACTTTCTACATGAACTAGTTCAGTTCACAGTTCAAAATTTTTAAAATGAACTAGTTCAGTTCATAGTTCATAATTCAAAATGTTGAACTAAAGTTCATGGTTTCAAAAATGAACTAATTTAGTTCTTTTTTAATTTTTTTTTTATTATAGATTTTTCACGTACAGTTACTTACATTACAAAAACACACATTGGGACAAGGGGGGGGGGTCCTCCAGTTCATCTCTATGCCATCATCCACACCATAAGCAAGCAAAAACAAAACAAAAAGAAAAACAAGCAAGACAGGCACTGTACAGTATTGCACTTGCCTCGAGCCCATTCACATGTAGACATACATAATATTTATTGTTTCCTATCCTAGGTCTGTCCATACAATGGGGCACTGGGCCTTTAGAAGGATCCGATACATTTCAGCAGGAAAATAGTCTAATAGTGGGGCCCACACATCCTGAAAGGAAGCGTTGTTGCCTCTATGCATTGCACAGTGTCTTTCATGGGGTAGGAGCACACCGAAGATCCCTCTATACCACATTTGTAAAAATGGAGGCTTATCCTTAATCCAGTTTATCAGAATGCATTTCCGGGCTGAAAGTAGAAGTTTATCAAATAGTTTGAATTGTAAACTATTTTAAATGCATACGCCAACGTGACGTCTAGAGGTAGAGTCTGACTCCGACTGAGCGAGTGCTGCTGCTGCTGCAGCTCTCGGCTTCTAATCTGCGCGCAGATTCCTGTTCCACTGCTTGTTGTGATGAGGAGTCTGATGACGTGGCAGGGGGTGACAGGCTGGTTGCCAGATCGGGTGGTTTTACGCATAATATTTAAGCCTGTTTACAGTGTTTTAACTGAGTTTTCGGCTGAAATGCATTATGAAATATGGCACATCTTTGAACGCCGTTATAATAAAGTGCTGAGAATGAACGCACTTTTGAACTCCGTTACACAGGGCTGAGAATGAACGCGTTCTCAATTACGTTCATTTAGCGGATATACAGTACGTTCAGTTCAAGTTCGCCCAAAATACGAACGCGTTCATGAACGATCGTTCATTGAACGTGTTCAGGTACATCACTGCATATATGGCTCGCGAGCCATAGGTTCCCGACCCCTGCTCTAGACTAAATAGGTTTAAAAACTCCTTTATTCCGATCTCAGTTAAACTTTTAAATAGTGCCAGATAAAGGGCAACTATCGAACGGATATTTGGTTGCTATATTATCGTGTATACTATAATATTATAATATTAATATTATATTATTTGTGTATACTATTCAAATGTTGTGTTGCCAGACATCCTGCTGTGCAGGTACTTTACTGTATCTTTTATATTGTGTATTTGTCAGTTGTGCTGTGTCATGTCTGTATGTATGTGTCTGTGGCTGTAGTGGGTGCAAGCCCAAGACAAATTTCCCAGCTGATGGGACAATAAAGTGACTCTTGACTCTTGACTTGACTTGACTCGGACTCGACTGAGGCTCTTCTTTGGTGACTCGGACTTGGACTTGGACTCGAACACTGGGGACTTGAGACTCGACTCGGACTTGAGATTTAGTGACTCGACTACAACACTGCTTCAGAGGTATGACATTTAGACTAAATCCCCTAAAGATTAAACGAATGGAAGAGAACGAGGAGCCTGACACCTGGGAGGAATGGCGGTGTTGACAGCGGATGACAGGGACAGCAGTGGTGATTTTAGACAGAGCTAAGACTGCTGAAACCTGACAAGTTCTACTGAAGTGAAATAACCCTTTAAGAGGTTAAGGCTCCATTAGATTCCAATTTTCTCTTACTACTTACCAGTGGTGCAGTGGTGATTTCATAAGGGGTTGCACTGTGTTTTAATGACGCAGCACGTGCACGCAATGATCACGTGCACGTGCTCCCGCGCATGCGCATAAATGTTCCCTCGTGTGCACACAGGATGTAGCCTTCAATATATAAAGACATTTCAAATGCCTTACTTATTAGATTAGATTAAATACAAATGTATTGTCAGTACAGTACAGCGAAAATAAGTTTGTCATCTAACCAGAGTGCAAATGTAACCGTAAAGTGCAAACAATACAGTATTTATGTGCATAAATAGTAGGAAACATGTTTGTATAGGAAATTACTAGTTTTAGTTTAGTTTTTGTAAATATTGCCTTGAAATAGAGAAGCTGAAAAAGGTAGCAGGGATAAAGCAGCGAGGATAAAGAGAGAGAGGGGAAAAGAGACAGAGGGGGAAGAAGAGAGAACAAAAAAGATTAGAAGTGAGAGTAGACGAAACAAACGGTAGAAAGACCACAGATAAAGAGGACCAAGGCAGCACACAGCGAGAGACACTTCAGTGCTATTGTTATGCAAAGTATCCAGGTGGGTACTTACTACTTAGAGCACAAGTCGAGTTGAACGCATACTTGTGTGCAGGCACGTGCACACATAGAGCCCAAGGGGTGCTTGAGCACCTGCCCTTTTGACCCTCATAAAAAAAGTGCCATTTAAAAAAAGATTTTTTTTTACCGTTGCGCATATAGACTGCCCTTCCAACTGAAAAATGTCAGGATAGAATCAAAATATTAGGTAAAGAGAGAGAGAGATGCCCCATATTCCATTGCAGTTTGCACAGCCTCCTCAGCGTGCCTCTCCACGTACCTATATATTTTATGCATAGCGTCGGTGGTGATGATTATAGAAAACGCTGTGGCGCATACAGTTGAATGCTGGTATTACACTCACTGAGGGACACGAAGAAGTCAAGTCCGATGGGATTTGGGAATCTCAAATACAAATCGGGATTGGAATAAAAAATGCATTTATATTAAACAATACAGAATATACAGCACTTTAATTTTAAATAAACATTTTCATTCATTAAGTCAGTGATAAAAGTGTCTTTCAAGGATAAGTGAGCTCCTGCACTGATTATTATAGTTCAATATTCAATATTTGATCACCAAAACCCCCCAAAAAGCATATAAAAAATCGGGCTTGCGCGCCATGCACACTCTGTTATAACACACACAGGTATAGTGCCCTTTTCAGCCTTTAAGAACCTGCCCCTCTAAAGTCCTGTGCACGTCCCTGCTTGTGTGCGCGTGCACGCACGTGCTTCTGCTCAGAAAGGAGGTGGAACTGCGTGCTACCGCGTCCCATGAGCACTGCACCACTGCTACTTACTACTTTCCAGCATGGTTTCTGTTTTCCATCCATAGCAACACTACAGTATACTATCACACCGACATCAAAGTTTGGGGATCCCCCCTTTGAACAGCCCATCTAAGGTTTCTCTCCTCCATATCGCTTGTGGTGCTTTTTTCCTATTGCTAGGTTTTTAGTGAGTTTTTCCTTACCTTCGTTGGGGAATGTCTGGGAGTGTTGCATATTATTTGGATTTTGTTCTTGATTTATTGTGATGTTTCTTCTTGACTTGATTAAGAAGACACAAGGGGGCATTACCTTGTGATTTCGGGCTTTACAAATATATTTGATTTGATTTGATTTTGGTTTGGTTTTATTATCTGAGGTCTCTCAATTCTCTCTCTCATTCTCTCTCACTGCACAATATGTGTGTGAATGTGTGACAGACAGACAAGAGAGTTGGACTTTCAGTTAAGCAAACATGGATCTGCATCTGCCCCGCTTGCCACCCAGGTCACCCTAACCTGGCACCACTGGGTGCTCCTCTGGTAAGAGAAAGAGGGAAAGGTACAAACAAGTGACCAGCGGCTGAGTAGAGACCGTTCTCAGTTCCACAAAGACGCGGTGGACGTGACTGGCCAGCCAGCCTCTGGAAAGACAGCAAGGTAAGTTGACAACTTGTGCTGATGACCAGTCATTTGTCTTGCCTTTTTGTCTCCATATTCGAATAGATGTGTCCGGGTTTGTGAATGAAATGATTGATGATAAGATAAGATATCCCTTTATTGATCCCCTTGGGGGAAATCCGGGCATCATAGCAGCATGGGGGAGGGGAGGCACAGGTATGGGCAGGGTAATAGGAGAAAGACATAAATATAGGCTATACAATTAGATCGATAAAATCTATAGGCCCATGTCTTTATTTGACGAGATCCCTGGCTGCGTTTCAGTAGTTGTTTAAAGGGGCATTTTGCAGATTTTGCAAACCTGAATCATGTCATTCTGTTGTGAGGAAGACGTGTAATAATTGGACATAAGACTTCGAGAGACTGAGTGAACAGCAGACACTATTGACTCGTCTACGTCGCAGGACTGCTCTTCTCCACTGACGTCCTTCAGTGGAGGTTCTCTGGGGGCTGACGATGAGGTTCTCTGGGGGCTGACGCTGAGGTTCTCTGGGGGCTGACACTGAGGTTCTCTGGGGGCTGACGCTGAGGTTCTCTGGGGGCTGATGCTGTGGTTATCTGGGGGCTGATGCTGAGGTTCTCTGGGGGCTGACGCTGAGGTTCTCTGGGGGCTGACACTGAGGTTCTCTGGGGGCTGACGCTGAGGTTCTCTGGGGGCTGACGCTGAGGTTCTCTGGGGGCTGACGCTGAGGTTCTCTGGGGGCTGACGAGGTTCTCTGGGGGCTGACGATGAGGTTCTCTGGGGGCTGACACTGAGGTTCTCTGGGGGCTGACGCTGAGGTTCTCTGGGGGCTGACGAGGTTCTCTGGGGGCTGACGCTGAGGTTCTCTGGGGGCTGACGCTGAGGTTCTCTGGGGGCTGACGAGGTTCTCTGGGGGCTGATTCTGAGGTTCTCTGGGGGCTGACGATGAGGTTCTCTGGGGGCTGACGCTGAGGTTCTCTGGGGGCTGACACTGAGGTTCTCTGGGGGCTGACGCTGAGGTTCTCTGGGGGCTGACGAGGTTCTCTGGGGGCTGATTCTGAGGTTCTCTGGGGGCTAACGCTGAGGTTCTCTGGGGGCTGACGAGGTTCTCTGGGGGCTGACGCTGAGGTTCTCTGGAGGCTGACAGTGAGGTTCTCTGGGGGCTGACACTGAGGTTCTCGAGAGACAGAACTGTTTATGTCCGATCGTCGCATGTCCTTCTCATGACAGAACGTTTGTTTATTGCGTAGTTGGAGATGGGAAGTTGAAAATGGGGAAGTCATCATCATCTCTGACGTTCGTGCTACAAAGTCGGAAAAACATGGATGCTCATGCTAAACCTTTTTGGCAATTTTCATACAATTTGTAAATTTTTCGTGCATGAACCAGTGTTGTAGTACTCGAGTCCAGGACTCAAACTGATTTCCAGGACTTGTGATTCGACTTGGACTTGGACTCGAGCATTGACTGCATTCAGACTCAGAAGGTGCAGACGAGGACTCTGACTTGTTAATTGATCAATCCAGTTATTTATTTATTTATTTTTTGTAATAGGCCGTAATCATTTGGCACAAGATATTGATGGCTAGTGCATTTGTTTGGCTATTGTGTCACAAAGTAAATAAACTCCCTTTGAAACAGTGACCGCTGTGTCATTTATGTTTAGACCTTTTGTTATTTGTCACACTCTTTGACTGCCAGAGTGGAGTGGACTCAGCCTTGATGACTTGGACTTGGACTCAGACTCGGGTAATGGGGACTCGACTCTGGCTCTTTGGTGACTCGAACGGGAACTCGGACTCGAACACTGGGGACTCGAGATTTAGTGACTCGACTATAACACTGGCATGAACTACAACTCACAAAGACATATAGCTAATATACTTACAAAAGTAAGTTGATGCGCCATTTTACAACAGTGTAAAAACTGTCAAAATGCCTATTTAATATGCTCTTCTTGGTGACTTTTCTTTGACACCTCCCCTTGGATGGGATTCCCTGCCACCAGCTTAAAGATACAGTACAATGATTTTGTTGCATTTCAAGGTATTTTGACATAAATGTTAGAGTTGTTGTTGTGAAAATGATTTAATTTTCATTTCATTTCAAACCTTTATTTCATCTCGTAAGACACTGAGGTTAACCTCATTTACAGTGACGACAAGCTTACAAAACAAGACATAGTTTATCAGCAATTTCATACATATAGGCACAATAAATAGGAATAAACTATAAAGAAATCAGCTAAGACAGATACAAGTCGACACACAGTGGTCGGAGATCATACTTTTAAATGCATCAAAATATGAAAGAACCTTCAGAACCTTCAGCTTCAGAGTCAGTTGGAGGGCATTCCAGGTGTTCACTAAAGCCCTTTGATATCTATCCCCCTGGATATCAATAAAATCAAGCCATTTCAGATATCCAATCTGCTCCCTCTGGAATATTGCATAATACACACAGGTTACTCTGATTGGCCCGTCAGTCACATCTAGCTGCTCTGATTGGCCCATCAGTCACATCTAGCTGAGTGGGAGGACTCAGCAAAGGAGGAGGAGTATCAAGCTAGTGTCCAGATAGCGTGTATGCTTTTACCAACGCATTCGTGTTTCCAGGTTCCCGTTTTGCGCTCTGATTGGCCACTGACCTATGCTATTACGCCCCCATTTACGCTCTCGCCTGAGACGCGCTGAGCCCCTGAGGCGGCTCGTTCCCATTGTTCAGGTCGACATGGTCGCACAAACATGTAGGTTTCAATCACTGAGCTGTCTGTCTGTTGTTGTGTGTCTTGCACCAATCAGAGCGCAAAACGGGAACCCGGAAACACGAATGCGTTGGTAAAAGCATACACGCGTCCAGATATGGCTCTGATAGGGTCTAGTGAACAGAAGGCCACTCCCCCTCAGTTTACTGAGAGTTTTAAGCATCTATAGACCACCGCAACACTTCCGGGATTCCGCGTTACATTGAGCTCATGGAGGAGAGAGCGGGGGGGGGGGGGGGGGGGGGGGGGGGAATGAATGAATGTGGATGAGAGCCTCGACATTAAGTGGTTATTGCTATGGCTGTGGGGTATGGGAGACATAATCCAATAGATTTGTATACGCCTGGTCTCCTGAACACGGCGCGACCAATCCCAAGTCGATCAACACTTTCTCGGCCGAGCTATAGTAGCTTTTTTGCACCTACTCACGAACTACGCGTACGCAGATTGTCCACGGAGTCTAGGTCTATCAATCTGCGCAATGCGTAGTTCGGGAGTAGGTGCAAAAAAGCGACTATACTGTAGCTCGGCCGAAAAAGTGCCGATCAACTTGGGATTGGTCGCGCCGTGTTCAGGAGACATGGTGAGGTGTATACAAATCTATTGGATCATGTCTCCAGCACCACCACAGCCGTAGTACCACTTAATGTCGAGGCTCTCATCCACATTCATTCATTTTCTCCCCATGCTCTCTCCTCCATGAGCTCAATATATTGCGGAAGTGCAGTGGTCTATAGTGTCTCTACTAGTGAACAGAAGGCTACGCCCCCTTTGTTTACTGAGAATTAAGCATCTATATAGTGTCTAGTGAACAGAAGACCACGCCCCCTCAGTTTACTGAGAGTTAAGCATCTATATAGGGAGGTGTAGTGGTTACGTCATTTTCGTTTTTTCCTGTTCCACCCTCTGTTCCACTTAATGTATTTCCCCATTGACCATTTCTAAATCGGCTCGTTTTAGATAAATAAAGCATTAATGTTGGCATGGTGTACCTTTCTGTGAGTATTCATCCACAATCTATAGCTCAACATGAAAATATTCGCAAATTAATCGTAAAGGTAGCAAAATAACAACGTTTATGTTTTCGTTCGCTGGGAAACTACACTGCTATTTGGCGCTGCTGACTGATGTCACCACAGTGTAGCCTCCTGCATGTAGTCACAGACCTAGGATCAGATTTCCCTTACATTCGATAAGCTTAACAATTCGTACAATGGGAAAATAACTGACCCTGAATCTGTGTATCTCTCTGGTGATCATATCCATTTATCAGATGAAGCCAAACACCATTTCTAAAAGCAACAACCACGTTATCATTATTTGTATTCACTGCATATTAAATCACTGTAAATACTAATGTAAATACTAATGGTAAATCATTGTTTCGTTGTACATATTGTGTATAGTTTATAACGTTATTGTTTTTACCGCGGGCTCTACATGCCCCGATTTAAAATGGTTATCTCCTCTTTGTATACTTTTTAGAGAATATGCTATACAGCGTTATATATATCATTCTTATTTACTTTTGTCCTCACAGACAAAGTATTCTGCCAGGGAACTTATGGACACGACAGTAGTAGTTATAAGGTTTTTGAGCTTGTAACGTTAACGTTAGTTAGCTATTGTGGTATCAGCCGGCCATGACGTGTAGCTAGCTTGTTAGCTAGCTTGCTAGCCGGCATGATGCATGCAGTGCACAGGTCTGAGAAGAGGACCTGCACATTTTACTTGGTCCCGAAACGCCTCTACATGCCCCGATTTAAAATGGTTAACGACAGTAGACATTGCTAACGTCTAGTACGTTTAGTGAGGTAACGTTAACGTTAGCTAGCTAGCTAGCTTGGTATCAGCTGGCCGTGACGTGGATTAGGCGACAGCATTGGAACAGGCTGCCTAGTGCCTAGTGTAGTTCTTTTTTTACAACAAATTAAAAACCTTATAACTACCTTTATTTCAACCAAAAATGCTTAAACAATAATGTTAGTGGTAGAAGGGAACTAATTTTGTGCAAAAATGGAAAGCTTGCCAATGTTCATGCGGCAGAATTGTTACAATAGCCGATAATCCATTTTCCCAATGATGAATCCCTATACGGGTGGAACAATACAGTGACGTCAGACTACACCTCCCTCTTCTAGTGAACAGAAGGCCACGCCCCCTCAGCCTACTGAGAGTTGGCTGTGTTCAGAGAGGGTACACTTAAACAATTATAACAAATCAAATGATACATCTGAAGCTGAAATTTTTTTATATTTATGACATTAACATTCTACAGTAATCAATGTGTGACTGAATGAAAACATCATTGTACTGGATGTTTAAGTACTGTTACATTACAAGTGAAAAACGAGGAGGATCTTAGAGAGAAAGCCTTGTTGTGGTCGTTGTTTCCTGTGTTAGAACCAACATACAACATCAAGATAATTATAATAATCCTACAGTATACTGTAGGTCGAAAATCTGTTTATCTGATGTAAATAATCCCCCGCTCCCCCCCGCACCCTGCCCCCCTGCTCTGCGAGTGGCCGCTCCTGTGACGTAGGGTGCTGTATTACCTCATTGTGTGCAGAGGGGAAGTGTGAAGGAGGGCATGTAAAACGACTAATGAAACGTAGCCCCTGTTTTGTTTCACCTTCATTGATTTAAGCTTCATGCAGGTTTAAAGTGTTGATAATATCTCAACCTGGTATGAAAACATAGGAGCCCAGAATAAGCACAAACTGGCAAGGATTCGTAACATGGCCAGTAAAGTTATAGGGAAACCACAAAAACAGAGTTGTATGTACTTCGGAATAGCGATAAGGCTCAGCAAATATTGTCTGATCTTTTGCATCCCCTTCATGGTGAGTTTGACAAGCTTCCATCTGGAAGGCGCTATAGAGTTCCGCTAGCCCCAAAACACATTTAAGATGGTTTTCATCCCACATGATACTGCTCTGGTGAATTCATAGCTTTTCATTTTAACCATGATAGTGGTTAGGTACCTGAAGCTGTGTTGTTTCTCTTTTGTCTATGTATTGGGCTGTTTTGGGCCAATGTCTTTTGTGCCTGTGTGGTGTTTGTGGTGTGTTGTCTTGTTGATTGATTGAACATTTTATTAACATATTGCATAATGGGTACAATACAGTACGGTGCAATACACACAATTGTTAAGGGGATGCAGACCAGAGAAATACTTTCGTCTTGTTTACACATTTACCATGATTGCAACCATGGTGAAGCCAGTGGACAAATACAAATATCTATCTATCTATCTATCTATCTATCTATCTATCTATCTATCTATCTATCTATCTATCTATCTATCTATCTATCTATCTATCTATCTATCTATCTATCTATCTATCTATCTATCTATCTATCTATCTATCTATCTATCTATCTATCTATCTATCTATCTATCTATCTATCTATCTATCTATCTATCTATCTATCTATCTATCTATCTATCTATCTATCTATCTATCTATCTATCTATCTGTCTGTCTGTCTGTCTGTCTGCCTGTCTGTCTGTCTGTCTGTCTGTCTGTCTGTCTGTCTGTCTGTCTGTCTGTCTGTCTGTCTGTCTGTCTGTCTGTCTGTCTGTCTGTCTGTCTGTCTGTCTGTCTGTCTGTCTGTCTGTCTGTCTGTCTGTCTGTCTGTCTCTCTCTCTCTCTCTCTCTCTCTCTCTCTCTCTCTCTCTCTCTCTCTCTCTCTCTCTCTCTCTCTCTCTCTCTCTCTCTCTCTCTCTCTCTCTCACACTTAGTGTTATCCACTCCCTCCTGCTGATATTCTGTCCTCTGTCACTGCTTCTCCCCTCCCTCTGTCTCCTCTCGGCAGGATGAGGTGGTGTATACTCCGTCGCTCCAGGACAATCTGTCTCTCCTTAGCGTTCGCCACCGTGTTGCTCCATCTCTTCTTGGCACTTGTCTCTCTCTCCGTCTACAACCAGCCCTGTGACACCGACACACTTCCCAAGATACACAGCCTCAGGACGCTCGCCGACAGCAACTACCAATCCATCCAGGCCATGGCCAAGCCGCCCCTCGTTAAAGACGAGATGGATCCCGCCGAAACAGACGCCAAACGTAACCCGGAGATCCTCGTTGACCCGTTGATGAAAAAGAGTAAAGAAGCCTTGTTCGCCACCGTGGCCAAGACGGGCCTGGGGTCCGGTTTGTCAAAGTTAGAGGCCCTCTTTAACCACTCGTTGTACAATATGCCCAGCCTGCCGATCCCCGAAGAGGACTGGCTGCTAAAGGTCAAGCCAAAGGTCAAGGCCAGTGAAGAGAGCTCACAGATGTGGTGAGTGTATGAGCATGACCAGGGGGCGCAGAGTGTGTTTTTGTACCATGTCATCTAGCAGAAACCTCACCTATCCGTCCATATATCTCTCACGACCCCAGAGATCTCCCACGCCGTCTCTCATCCCACCACCCCGCTCTATTCAATCTGTTCCCTGTCCCACCTTAAAGGTGCTGGAAGTGGTGTTTTGTTGTTAAAATAAGTGGTCTACATGTTAGAATAATAGCTCTACACTCTTGACAGCCATCACTGATATAGCGTGTCTGGTCAGTAACATGGGTCTCCCAGTCCCTCCGCTCTGCAGTAAACAGAAAATACATGTCCTGGTAGCGTAAAGATTTTTACCAACGCACTTTCAGTTCCGTGTTCTGCGATCTGATTGGCCACTGACGTTTCTCTCAGCGCCAATCGCGTTACGCCTAGTTCTGCCTCTAACAGCCTGCTAGCTAGCTAACGCCTAGTTCTATCACTGGTTAAGCTTGGCGACTCTTTCGAAGTTGGTTAAGGTTAGAGTTTGGATTATTTTTTTTCATTTTCAACCTTTATTTAAAATCGTAAGCATCTGAGGTTCCCTCATTTACAGAAACGACGATTGTACAGTACATAATAAAAACAATATTCACAGAAATTTAAACACCAGAGTAAAACAAATTAAAAACGTTTAAAAATAATTTTAAAATATCAACTAAAACAGTTACAGGTAGTCACACAATGGTCTGAAATCATACATTTAAACATTCCAAGGGAAGGAAGAACCTCCAATTTTAGCGTGAGTTGAAGGACATTCCATGAGTTAGAGGCATCAAAGGAAAAGGCTGACTTCCCTAGCTCAGAACAAATCTGAGGAACCCTAAGAGCCTGAGAGCTGGTGGAATCAGAGCTGGTGGTCTATCGCCCTGCTCTAAAGACAAACTCTAACCTTAACCAACTTCGAAAGAGTCGCCAAGCTTAACCAGTGAATGATAGAACTAGGCGTAACACGATTGGCGCTGAGAGAAACGTCAGTGGCCAATCAGAACCCGAACGCGGAACTGAAAGTGGGTTGGTAAAAATATAAACGCGTCCTGGTATCCCGTTCCCACTTTATCCAATCAGGAGAGAGAACTCACACTGCAAAAATGGAATGACAAAAATAAGAAATAAAAAAGGAATGTGTCCTTGAAACAAGTTGGAATTGTCCTGTTGGAATGTAGAGCTATTGCACACTTATCTTAACAAATAAATACCACTTACAGCACCAAATCTCGAGTCCCCAGTATTAGAGTCCGAGTCCAAGTCCGAGTCACCAAAGAAGTGCCTGAGTCGAGTCCGAGTCAATTCCCCATTACCCTAGTCCGAGTCCGAGTCCAAGTCATTCAGGTTGGTTGAGTCCACTCCACTCTGCCAAAATAAGTTCTACATTAAACATAAATTACACAGCGGTCACCATTTCAAAGGGAGTTTATTTACTTTGTGACACAATAGCCAAACAAATGCATTAGCCATCAATATCTTATGCCAAATGATTAGGGCCTATTACCAAAAAAAGAAGATAATAACTATATTTATCAATTAACAAGTCCGAGTCCTCGTCTGCACCTTCCGAGTCTGAATGCAGTCAATGCTTACCACAACACTGCATACTTATCCCCGTACTTCACCTCCCTGCCCCAGGGTGAACGCCAGTGAGGACAGCTACGAGGACGTCCAGTGGAACACTAGCAGGGACAGCCACCCCCCCTGGCTGCACTTTCACCTGGGCATCTCCCGTTGGCAGCTCTACCCCCAGCATGACCCGAACATGAACCTGCTCAACCAGCAGCTGGCTACGCACCGTATCGTCAGCGCAGGTACCGCACTGCACACATTTCAGTTTTGCTTGCAGTGTTTGTGTGTGTCATGTACAAAGGTCTGATGACCATATGGAATATAGCTGGAGCGGGCTGTACATGAAACCAGCCCGTCCAGTAGGTGCTTAAAGCACAGGTCCCGGCAGGCAAGAAATAAACAAAGCGTTTTCCAAAAGTAATAATATTTATTATAATATAAAGAAGGGAATTAATCCCACAACAAATAGACAAACAGGGAAAAAGGTAAGGAGAGAACAAACAGAGAATCACAGTAAGGTAAGTAAAAGGGTTGGCACAAAGGCCAACACCATATATCGTTCCACGCACAGTGGCAAAAATGGCCTAAAGGCCAACAATATATATATGCCCCCTTAATAGGGGTAGCCGGCACAGAGGCGAACAATATAGGCTATAGGTATAGTAATCCCTTAACAGGGAAGAAAATAGGCACAGAGGCCAACGATATATACCAACCCACACAAAGTGGAAACAAAGGGCAGTATTGAAATAATCCACTCAACGGTGGCAAACAGAGTAAATATATATATATGTAGATATCCACTTAATAATGGTGAATGGCACAGAGGCCAACAATATATATAAACCCACACAAAGTGGAAAACAAGGGCAACCTACAACGCTCTGGTCACTGGCAATTGACACAGAGAGGCGCCAGGATGTGTGTGTGCCGTCAGGTTTTTATCCACCCGGCCCCCGAGGCGATTGCCGTCAGCTGCCACTCATCAGGCAATCAGCACTCTTCAGTGTAGGGACGGGCGGCACCTGACAAAGAAAGAAAGGGACAGCATTAGCTACCATGGCACACACACATCACATACAAAACATAACACATATTACATATACTAACCTGATGTTCACATATCACATTACAATTGTGTGTATTGAGCCGTACTGTATTGTACCCATCCTGCAATCTGTTAATACGATTTTCATTCAATCAATCAATCTATGCCGTGATTTATTGAATGAAAATTGTATTAACAGATTGCAGAATGGGTACAATACAGTACGGCTCAATACACACAATTGTTAAGGAGATGCAGAGCAGAGAAAGACTTTCGTCTTGTTTACATCAGGGTCCCCCATTTAAAATGCATAATGAATTGTAAGTAAGGGTGCAATTAGCACAGTGCAATCCATTCTTTGTGGATCTAGCTGATAGTGTTTTCACGGCGTGTCATCAAACCGGAGGTCGGTCATTTTGGAGATACTGAGCGTAACCAACGCAACCGCAACTGTTCCTGGTCATTGTTGCTCAAAATGTTCAATTATTGCAGTGTTTTTGGCTGTACTAATCGGTCGGACTGGGAAAAGCATTTGGAGTACTTCATATTGCCAAAAGCTATTACAAATCAGGGAGAAGAGTGCAAAACATTGTCTGAGGAAAGGAGGCGAACACCCCCTCTCCTCTCCCGTCTGAACGAACTACCAAAGTACCGATTAGCATTTCGATCCAAGAATGTGTACTAGTAGACTATTAGAAAATAATTTCAAATGTAAAGATCAGTTGATCTAGTAACATTATTGAATCACCTTGGTACCTTGGCTTTCACTATACACATGTCATCGATGAGCTTATACTGTGCCCCTCTCATCCATCCACACACCATCTGGTTGTAGGCATCCAAACCTTTGTAAGATTTAATGTCTTCATCTGTGTATGGGCTTGGTGAAAAAACTAGGTAGTACGGGTCATTTTGATCAATTTAATTTACGACAGTAGTTCACTATGTCGGGATAGGCAATAGAAGGCAGAATTGTTGGGTCGTAACTCCAAGATGATGAGCCAGCTCGTACGGATCTTCACCACCTATTAGTCTGAGTTAATCAGAATATCGCACCCTTTCCTGCCGACTAAGTCCTTCTCTGTAGGTTCTAGCAGCTTCCACACACTTTCCTGAACTTTTCTGTGGTTTAAGCATCCTAAAATCCTTAGAATCAACTTAAATCGAACATTCAGCGTGCAATCCATTCTGATGTTTAAATCCCAGTATCTCCACAATGGCCGCGCATCCAGGTTACTGACCAAACCGTGACGTAAGTGCAAACGTTTTTCTTCCGTCACCAAAAATAAAATAAAATAGGTAGAGCCAATATTTAGTTCAATTGCATACCACCTTTGTGAGATGGTCTACACATTAACATGATACAAATCAAAACGTTAGTTTTTAGTGGTGAAATAAATAAATAAATAATAATTTTGTTACAGCAACTTACTGTAATCACTTGACCCGCTATAATCCATTATAATCGATGATGGATAACGTCCTTTTGAGCTCCGAGATGATTGTAGAGATCGCTCGCACCGCTTTGGCCGCAATGGATTTCTAATAGGTGACTCAAAAGTCCCCAACGGAAAGAATTATCCGATTTCACATGGTTGTAGTCGAGATTTGGGGCAACATTTGTATTAAAAAACGTAGTTGTTGGCTCCTATTTAAGGGGAGGCTGACGCCACGTTGACAGGCATTTCTCCAACAAATAATCAATCGATAAACACCATTGTGTGCGCACAGGGGTTGGCTACAGTTTGAGTGCTCATTTGTTCTACCAATTTGAAGTATCGTCAGGGACTTTGTTTTTTTGCGAGGGAAGTGACCCGAAACTGCATTCTGAATACCATTGTGGGCAGAGCTCCCATTTGATTACATTACGGCAGAACGTTTGACCTCCCTAGTAGACCTGTTCGCTGTATATGTCAGACTCAGTCTGCGCGCATCAAGGGGTCAAAAGGAACGCAATCCTGGTCTGAACAACGGGGCAGACTACTATATTTGCATTTGTTAGCCATGCTAGCGATCTAAACAAATCAATCCATGCCGAAGCTAGATAATGTAAAAGGTGAAAGACTCACACTCACAGCCGTGCTGATTTGGCAAAATGACATCAAGCCGTTTTAGTTTGAAACAACTTTTAGTCAGGGGAGTGTCATGGTTTCTCCATAGAGCCCCTTCATACTTTTTTAGCACAGCATCAAGAGTGGGTTCGTGACTCTCTTTGCTGCACCCTGTGTTGAGAGTCGGCCTTGGGGCGAGAGGAGGCCATCGGTGGAATTTCAAAGGAACTAAAGCATGCGAATCAGACACGAACCACTGCAAACAGAAGCTACTAACACTACTGCCCACACTCTAGATAAGATAAGATCATTCTTATTGTCTGTAACGCTGATACAGACCTTTGTTTTGTGTCAGAACACACAATACTGTGTTACAAAAAAGAACAACAACCATGTTACAGCAGAGACAGACATACAGACAAGACATCAGAGAGACAATGTAATTAACCCCCTCCCTACCTCATAACCAACTTTAGGCTTTGATTGATTGATTGAAAACTTTATTAACAGATTGCAGAATGGGTACAGTACAGTACAGCTCAATACATACAATTGTTAAGGGGATGCAGACCAGAGAAAGACTTTCGTCTTGTTTACATCAGGGTCCCCCATTTTTATTCATCGTAACATATATGACATACAGATAGACAGTACTGCTACATCTATACATTTATGACATACCAGATTTGCAAATACAGTACTGTTTGTGATACGAAAAGAGTCCAGAAAAGAAGTATATATATTTGACGTAGAAACTGTACATTGGAGGAGGTTGGGTAGGTGGGGGGGGGGGGGGGGGGGTACTGTACATTGGAGGTGGTTGGGTGGGTGGGGGGGGGGGAGGTTGGGTAGGAGTGGGGGGGAGGTTGGGTAGGAGGGGTGGGTGGGGGACACTGTACAACTGTACAAGCAACACTGTACATTGGAATATTGACAAGACCATACTTGGTCATTTTTACTGTACATTGGAGGGGGTTGTGTTAGGACATTTACAGGGGCCAGTTTCGAATTGCAGTTTCCCGTAGGTGTTTTTTGAGAGTGTTTTTGAAAGTGGGTAGTGATTCACATTCCTTTACAGCTTTGGGTAGTGCGTTCCACATTGATGTGGCATAATTGCTAAACGTGTTTAGTCCCTTGTTTGAGCCGAATCTGGGTTTAACATGATTTGTGGAGCTCCCTCTGGTGTTGTGATCGTGGTATTCACTGACCTTTGGGAAGTATTTTGACATGTACATGGGTACCTTGGTCGTGTAGTGTATCTTGTAGACCAGGCCCATTGCAAGTTGCTGTACTCTGTCGTCTACTCTAAGCCGTCCTAGGTTGTCAAAGTGGGCAGGGGTGAGGTGGGTTCTAGGAGTAAGGTCAAGCAGTAGTCTGACCAGTTTGTTTTGAGATGTTTGTAATTTTGTTTTTAGCGCCTTTGAGGTGCTTTGGTACCATGAGGTGCAAGCATAGTCGTAGTACCCTTGAATGAGTGCTCCTGCCAGAGTCTTCAGGGTATTCTTGTTTACCAGTGAGGAGATCCGGTACAAGAATCGAGTTTGTTGGTTGACTTTTTTTATTACATTGGATGCCATTTTGTCACAGGAAAGATTTGCCTCTAGGATTGAACCCAGGTAGGTAATATCTTCTTTCCTTGTGACAATATTGTCACCCACTGTAACTGAGAAGCCGTCGGTCTTGCTGAGTTTGTTATTTGAACCGAAGAGAATGGACTCTGTTTTGCCCATGTGTAATGATTATCAGCGAGCCATATGCAGATTTTGCCTAGTTCCGAGCTGAGGGTTTTTTCAACCTGTAACTTGTTCTTGTCAGAGACCAGCAGGTCTGAGTCGTCCGCAAACAGGAACAAGTTGCAGTCACAAGCTGACGACATGTCATTTGCATAAATTAGGAACAGTAGCGGACCTAGTATGCTTCCTTGTGGAACACCACAGCTTACTGTGAGGGGGGGGGATAGGGTACCGTTTACCTCCACCATCTGCTCTCTCCCCTCCAGGTAGGATTGCATCCAGCTCACTGATAGACTATCAAAACCAATTGTTTTTAGCTTGTCAATCAGAAAGGTGTGATTGACAGTGTCGAAGGCCTTTTGTAGGTCCAGCATGACCATGCCGCAGTATTTGCCGGCGTCTACCTCTTGTTTGATGTGGTCGTTTAAATAGAGAAGGCATGTGTCAGTGGAGTGGGATGTTCTGAAGCCAGATTGGAATTTGTAGATTAGATTTTTTTCCGCAAGATATTTTTCGACCTGTTCGTATACAATTTTTTCCATGACTTTCGAGATGGAGGTAAGGATAGAAACAGGGCGGTTGTTGCCTGGGTCTAATTTGCTGCCTTTTTTGTGCAGGGGTGTTACTCTCGCAATTTTGAAGTCCTTGGGGACGTGTCCCTGTTTTATGGAGAGGTTTATTATGTGTGTGATGACTGGGGTGATGGCGGCTGCTGAGTCTCGGAATTTGGAGGGGATGTTGTCATGGCCAGTGGCCTTGTTAGGTTGGAGGGCGCTCAGTTTTTTGAGTACCTCATCTGTTGTTACCATTTCCAGTTTGAAGTCGTCTTTGTGGACCCCTAGGTTCTTGTAGTATGCTACTATGTGTTCTACCCCATAATGCCCTGAGTGGGAGGGTAGTTTGTTTACCAGTGTTGTGGCTATGTTTGTGAAGAAACTATTTAAGTAATTGGCTACATCCAGCTTGTCTGTGATGAGCGTGTTGTCTGTCTTTATGTTTATGTTTGAGAATCTGGCTTTAAGTTTTTTACTGCAGCCTAGTTGGTTATTGAGTAATTTCCAAAGTTCACGTGGTTTGTTTTTGTTTTCCACGGTTTTGTCATTGATGAAATTTTTTTGTTGTTGTTTTGATCATGGAGTTTACGTCATTTCTTAGTCTGTTTCTTTCCAGTTTGAGTTCAGTCACGTGGGCTTGGAGTTCACTGCTCGTGCTTATGGTAAGCTTTGACTGACTTTTACGAAACTCAGAGCATTTTTTGTCTCTGGTTTTCATATCGGTCAGTATTTCAGCGTGCATCCACGGCTCCGCGCGATTTTTTACCCTGGTGGTTCTTAGGGGGGCCATGTTGTTTAGTATCGTTGAAAATTTGGTTTTGAAGCCAAGCCATGTTTCTTCAACCAGTGTACCATTGAGCTCATCTGACCAGTCCAGACTCTCCAGTTCAAGGTTAAAGGCCTCGCTAGAGTAGGTTTTGAGGTCTCTAGATGTGACTGTTTTGTGACAGCCAGCCTTTTGTTTTAGCTTTTTGCGGGTGCAGAATATCATATAATGATCACTTAACCCGCATGCTATAACCCCTTTATTGGCGATCTTGGACTTGTCAGAGGTCAGGATGAGGTCAATGGTAGTCTGAGTTGACTCACATACACGTGTGGGTTGTGTGATTAGCTGGCTGAGGCCGTGCAGATCACAAAACCTATTGTAGGATTTGAAGACGGGTGCATCTTTTTGTTGCATATCCGTGTTCCAATCCCCAATAAGAATAATTTCTGCATCCTCAGCTCCAGCTAAGCACGCATCCAACACATTATAAAAGCCATTTTGGTCTGGCGGTCTGTAAATTGTGCCGACTAGAACAGATTTAGCCCTTTCAAATAGAATATCTACAAAAACATTTTCAATAGCCTCATGATCTAGGTCTGTACGGTTAATAAATTTGGTGTCTTTATGAATGTACAGGCAGACACCTCCTCCATGCCTGTTCCTGTCATTGCGGACTAAAGAATAGTTCTCCAATTCAATTTCCGGGTCTGTTACTGATGAGTCCAGTTTAGTTTCAGAGAAACATAGAATGTTTACCTTACCGCTAATGAAATGTTGCCTTATTTCTGCCAGTTTGTGCCTAAGGCTATTTACATTAAGATGGAAAATATGAAGACCGTTTTTATTTGCTGTGTTGTCTATATCCTTGAGATACGCTTCTGTCCTTGACAGTCCTTGACAGTCTTCATTCCTGCCTAGACGACATCAAATGCTGGATGGCACACAATTTTCTACAACTCAATCACTCAAAATGTGAAATCCTCCTTTTCGGCCCTCCAAACCAAACCAATGTCATTGCCAGCAGCCTGGGTAACCTGTCTCCCCTAGTCAAGCCCTTTGTTAAAAACCTGGGCGTGCTCTTTGACCCCGAGTTTTCCTTCAATAGGCAGGTAAACTCGGTGGTGAAGGGATGCTTTTTCCAGCTCCGGTCCATAGCCAAGATCAAGGCCATTCTCTCCCCCTCAGACCTGGAAAGAATAATTCACGCCTTCATATCCTCACGCTTAGACTACTGTAACTCCCTGTACCTGGGGCTAAATAAATCCACCATAGCCCGTCTACAACTCCCCCAAAACGCTGCCGCTAGACTGCTCACAGGTACCCGGAAGAGAGCTCACATCACCCCTGTACTTGCCTCCCTCCACTGGCTCCCGGTGCGCTTTAGAATAGACTTCAAGGTCCTCTTAATGGTGTACAAAGCCCTAAATGGTAAAGCCCCTGCTTACCTAGCAGACCTCCTCACCCCCTATACCAACGCCAGGGACCTCAGATCGGCTGATAAGGGTCTCCTAACCACTCGTGTCTAGGGGGGGACGTGCTTTTGCGGTCGCAGCCCCTGACCTCTGGAACAGCATCCCCATGTCCATCAAATCTGCCCCCTCCATCGAGTCTTTTAAATCAAAACTCAAAACCCACCTATATCGCCTGGCCTTCCCTGACTCACTTTGACTCTTGCCGTACTTGTTGACGTGTTGTTCTGTTTTTCCTTTGTCTATCCGTTGATTTTATTTTGTTTCTCTGTTTATTTTATACTTTTCTTTGTACTTAGCTTAGCCATGTGAAGCACTTTGGTTGACAAGCGTCATGTTTAAACGTGCTATACAAATACATTTGATTGATTGATTGATTGTCCTACTTATTAGCCTGCGTTTAGCCTGTTCAGTGAGATAACCGAAATCAAGCTGTACAGTAGGGAAGTTCCATTTGTATCCCACCCTGTGTCATGGAGAAAGAAATCGCATTGCATGTAATGAGAGTAGTGGGTGAGTGAGTGAGTGAGTGAGTGAGTGAGTGAGTGAGTGAGTGAGTGAGTGAGTGAGTGAGTGAGTGAGAGAGTGAGTGAGTGAGTGAGTGAGTGAGTGAGTGAGTGAGTGAGTGAGTGAGTGAGTGAGTGAGTGAGTGAGTGAGTGAGTGAGTGAGTGAGTGAGTGAGTGAGTGAGTGAGTGAGTGAGTGAGTGAGTGAGTGAGTGAGTGAGTGAGTGTTTGGATGTGTTTGTGTGTCATGTATGACAAAGAGAAATAGAGCGTAACAAAGTCTGTGTTGGTGGGCAGGCGCTCCACATGCGTGTACACGCACAGATCCATCTAACCAGGTCGCTACTTTTAGTCCTTTTATGCCTTATTTTAGTAATCTGCTGCAATTTTCTTTCTTTTATCTTTCTTTTTATTATATGTACTACTGTATATGTATTCTTTGCTCTGTGCTTTTATCTGTGAAGCACTTTGGTACAGTCACAACTGTTGTAAATGTGCTATATAAATAAAGTTGATTATGATTACAATTATGATTATATCTCGGTTGTTTGGCTGTTATGTGAGTGTTGTGCTGGTGTGGTGGGTGAGGATGTGTTTTCCTGTGGGGTGGGGTGTGTGTGTGTGTGTGTGTGTGTGTGTGTGTGTGTGTGTGTGTGTGTGTGTGTGTGTGTGTGTGTGTGTGTGTGTGTGTGTGTGTGTGTGTGTGTGTGTGTGTGTGTGTGTGTGTGTGTGTGTGTGTGTGTGTGTGTGTGTGTGTGTGTGTGTGTGTGTGTGTGTGTGTGTGTGTGTGTGTGTGTGTGTGTGTGTGTGTGTGTGTGTGTGTGTGTGTGTGTGTGTGTGTGTGTGTGTGTGTGTGTGTGTGTGTGTGTGTGTGTGTGTGTGTGTGTGTGTGTGTGTGTGTGTGTGTGTGTGTGTGTGTGTGTGTGTGTGTGTGTGTGTGTGTGTGTGTGTGTGTGTGTGTGTGTGTGTGTGTGTGTGTGTGTGTGTGTGTGTGTGTGTGTGTGTGTGTGTGTGTGTGTGTGTGTGTGTGTGTGTGTGTGTGTGTGTGTGTGTGTGTGTGTGTGTGTGTGTGTGTGTGTGTGTGTGTGTGTGTGTGTGTGTGTGTGTGTGTGTGTGTGTGTGTGTGTGTGTGTGTGTGTGTGTGTGTGTGTGTGTGTGTGTGTGTGTGTGTGTGTGTGTGTGTGTGTGTGTGTGTGTGTGTGTGTGTGTGTGTGTGTGTGTGTGTGTGTGTGTGTGTGTGTGTGTGTGTGTGTGTGTGTGTGTGTGTGTGTGTGTGTGTGTGTGTGTGTGTGTGTGTGTGTGTGTGTGTGTGTGTGTGTGTGTGTGTGTGTGTGTGTGTGTGTGTGTGTGTGTGTGTGTGTGTGTGTGTGTGTGTGTGTGTGTGTGTGTGTGTGTGTGTGTGTGTGTGTGTGTGTGTGTGTGTGTGTGTGTGTGTGTGTGTGTGTGTGTGTGTGTGTGTGTGTGTGTGTGTGTGTGTGTGTGTGTGTGTGTGTGTGTGTGTGTGTGTGTGTGTGTGTGTGTGTGTGTGTGTGTGTGTGTGTGTGTGTGTGTGTGTGTGTGTGTGTGTGTGTGTGTGTGTGTGTGTGTGTGTGTGTGTGTGTGTGTGTGTGTGTGTGTGTGTGTGTGTGTGTGTGTGTGTGTGTGTGTGTGTGTGTGTGTGTGTGTGTGTGTGTGTGTGTGTGTGTGTGTGTGTGTGTGTGTGTGTGTGTGTGTGTGTGTGTGTGTGTGTGTGTGTGTGTGTGTGTAGTAAGGGCTGTTGCCATGGTAACATTTCGGGGCACTGTTTTCAGTGCAGAAGTCCGGGGGGACGCAGTTGAAGCTGGTGATGTCATTTCCCAACTACGGACAAGCCCTGTTCAAACCCATGAAGTGAGTCAATGAGGCGAAACTGTCCGTGAGCCAATCAGCTTCCAGTGCAGCCGCAGGAAATATGTAAATAAAATACTTATCGACCACAGGAAAAATGTACATAATGTAGATGTTAAAAAAATATATATATCTGAAAACATTTGAGTTCCCCTACTGGGGAACAAACCCAGGACGTTCGATTGGGAGACTAGTGCCTTTACCTCAAGACTACCAAGACATACGTTTCTGATAGCCTCACCCAAACCCGTAAATATATATGACTTATGCAATAAATAAAAATATTACTTATGGCTATAAAATAACGTACATTATGTACCTTTTCCCTGTGGTTGATTAGTACTTTATTTACATTTTCTGATGACACTGTGTTGTCCCTTGATACACACACTGAGCTGATTGTACAGTATGTGTACACACTTGCATACAACTCTAGTTTAAGAAGCTTTACTTTGTGGCAGTGCAAATGTATAATCCATGAGTGTATAATGTAAAGTGAATGTTTCTGTGTCTCTCCCCTTCAGGCAAGAAAGGGATGAGGAGACCAACTACAACCTATACTACTTCTCTGACTTTGAGAGACACAATGCCGAAATCGCTGCCTTCCATTTGGATAGGTAGAGCAAATTTGCTATCCAGTAAATTATAGCGCAGCTCACTGCACGAAGCGCACCGGTCGAAATGGTTGACAAGGCAATTATCCCATTAAGAATATTATATAGGGTAAACAGGGGTAAGACCACCCCCCCCCCTCCACGTACTGTAAGAAGCCCCCCCCCCGTAATTTACCCCATGACCACTAAATCCACTCAAATACAATTTCAGATCATGTCTAAATCTTTGAATAGCGTCCAACTTATTAACCCTTTCACTGCCACACGACAGAAGGTTAACCCTTTACTATCACACAACCGACGGTCTGTGAATTGTCGCAGTGAAAGGGTTAACCGTTTTGGTAGTGCGGCAGTGAAAGGGTTATAGTAGAGGGAGGTACCAAATGTAACCTGTAAATAAAAATCTAAATAATGTAATATGTTGTTGACATTAAGAAATAAGGATCTGAATTATGCTGAGAATGTAGTTGTGAGCACTATTAAATTGTTGTATCGCCATAACTTGAACTTCTTCGCCTCCTGAGGTAACAAAAATGTAAGAAAATAATAGGATAAAAACAAACTCTTTTTACATGATGCATTTGGCTAATGAGACAGTATTGGTTCTTCAGCTTGTTGATACATTACATTCTAGGGGGCATCTTCCCCTGGTAGGGGGGCATCTTCCCTGTGTAGTGGGGGAAGATGCCCCCTTTACAATATTTTACATTTAGTTTTATAATAACAAAGTTGTAGTCTGTGATTTAGGCCTAATTACCCTCTAAATGTGGCATTTGTAATGTAACAGTACTCAGCTTCAGACGTATAATTTGATTTGTTATAATTGTTTTAGTGCTATAGATGCTTAACTCTCAGTAGGCTGAGGGGGCGTGGCCTTCTGTTCACTAGACACTATAGATAGATGCTTAACTCTCAGTAGGCTGAGGGGGTGTGGCCTTCTGTTCACTAGGCACTATAGGGAGGTGTAGTGGTTACGTCATTGCTGTTTCCGGCCGGTCGACCAACTTGAAAACGCAATGTATTTCCCCATTGCCCATTTCTAAATCGTCTCTTTTAAAACAAATAAATCATGAACATTTGCATGGTGTACCTTTCTGTGCATATTCATCCACAATCTATAGCTCAACATGAAAATATTCACAATTAATCGTAAAACAAAATCGCCACATTTTATTTCAACCAAAAATGCTTAAAGGGGAACTATCTTATAAATAGCCTTTTCCTGTGGTTTGCATTGTTTTCTAGCAATGTGGGGTTGTACCAACACTTACTAGATGTGAAATCTCTAGCTACTCCCGTTTCTTCAGTTCAGCTCAACAAGAACCTCCCCCACTGAACCAAGCCATTCTGAATTGACTCACTCCCTGACGTAAGTAGGTGCTGCTGATCTGCATATCTCAGCCCCCTCTGTGGTTGTAGCCACCACCCACAATCAACAATTCGCTCAACAACGGAGCGAGTGGAAATAATGCGAAAGCGGTTTCCCTGTCACTGACACTTCCTCGAGTCAAAAGAGAAAAAGAGAGAGAGAGAGAGAGGGAGAGACAGACAGATAGAGAGAGGGAGAGAGAGGCTCTCATACGGTGCGACTCGTCTCGGAGCATTTACACACACTCAAGTTCAAGTTCTTTAATAGTTGTCATACAGAAGTACAGAATACTTTCATACAAAATGCTTCTTACTGTTACGCTCCAGAGACTGTGCTAGACAAGATAGTATCAAATAACATAATATAGCATGTAATTTAGAAGAAGAAAAATTAGGTCACAGTGTTCGGTATAGACATATGTACAATGTTCTGAGTTACCATATAATATACAATACTATGCAGTGTACTAATGTACAGTACTATCTAGTGCAAAGCAGAAATGGGATGAGGTACTGCGTGTGTGTGGGGGGAAACACATGCGTGCTCTAGGAGGATCTCTCTCTCTCTCCCTCTCTCTATCTCTCTCTCCCTCTCTCTATCTGTCTCTCCCTCTCTATCTCTCCCTCTCTCTCGCTCGCTCGTTCTCTCTCTCGCATCAGCACTCACGTCACGTCAACGTCATATATCATAGCGCACGAACCCCACGCATATTCCGATCCGTGCAATAATATTCACAGGGGTATATATTGTCATTTGAAACAAGTTACCAATGCATTGTCCCGAAATTAATTAGTCCCTCTATCTCTCTCTTTCCCCCCAAAGGCCAGTACAGACTGTGGGTGACTGTCACTCAAAGCGCATTGCGAGTATGGGCGGAGCCCAGCCAAAAACAGTCTGGAATCTGGAAGTGCAGAAAATGCTGCTCTAGAGTACTTGATTAGAAATACAAAACAATGGATTTAAAAAAAAGAAAAAAAATTACAGATGTGTTCCATAGACTCACAGGAATTGTGTAAAATTGCCCAAATAGTGAAAGAAATAGTAAGATAGTTCCCCTTTAAACAATAATGTTAGTGATAGGGGAACGCATTTTGTGCAAAATGGAAAGCTTGCCAATGTTCATGAAGCAGAATAGTTACAATAGCCGAAAATCCATTTTTCCAATGATAAATCCATATACGGGTGGACCAAAGTGACGTCAGACAACACCAGTAGGCTGAGCGGGCGTGGCACATAAGCATTTAGCTCCGCCTGAATCCAATACATTAATCTGTTAGATATGGGGCATGAAAGCGGCTAGGTGGCGCAGTGGGCAAGGCGCTCGTCACCAACGCAGGATATGCTGGGTTCGAGCCCAGCTCTCGGCGTTGCTACCAGCTTGGCTGGTCGTTCATACTAATACAATTGGCAGTATTAGGGGGTGGGAAGCTGGTGGGTGGGGATCGGACGTTGTGGACAGCGACTCCTACAGGTCGGTTGGTGCGCCTGCGCAGTAGAATCAGGAAGCGACGAGGGCGGCGTGTCCCTCCCACGCAGACCCTCGCCGCTGAGAGATCGCGCTGTGCAGGTGAAAAGATGCGACGGCTGCCTCCTCGAGTACCGGAGGGGACACGTGATGCAAGGCTTCGTCCACATTGCAGCCGGCTTGTGGGAGGCATGGCCTAACAGCGTTCGAGACAGGGGAGGGTAGAATTGGACAATACAAAATTGGGACGGGAGAAAAAATTGAAAAATGGGGAGAAAAAGTAGATACAAAAAAAAAGATATGGGGCATGAAATGAGACATATAACTCAATTAGTATCGACGTGGCATCTGTTAGACCCACGTTTGATATTCTGGAAAGTTGTGAAAGTTTTCTGTTAATATGGTAAACTGTTGGTTGTATTGGATTTAGGCAGAGCTAAATGCTAATGTGGCTAACTAACAGTAAACTTTTGTACATGAAATACAGCCCAAAAACCTTAACACTTTGCCCGCCGGGCAGTTTGCCCATCTCATGCCCCTCTTTGCCAGCACTATAACCCTATGGAGTGGCTCACCTTCTTTGCAGGGCTAAAACTTTTTACATTTTATTGCTATATTGACATTACTATGGCCCATTCAACATCGATTATCTATCGTTCAGGATGTGGGAACGTTATACTTTTTCATTCATACATTCATACAAAAATACCTTCTAGAATATAAGTATGTTTTTATCGTTTTCTGCAGTAATTCCTAGAACGTGAGTTATAGGCCTAAACGCATATAGATCGATTCCCGTTTCTTCCCTATACACGCTATATTAAAAAATTCAAATGTATGATCTGTATAGTTATGCTTCATCATGCGTGAAGGAAAGGGGGGGGGTCGTTTATAATTCCTTGATCGTCACTAACTGCTTTATGTAGTATGGGTTGATTTATTGATCAGATGGTTTGTAAATAAAGAAATGGACAATTAACACTTTGATCGCCATGGTTAAATTCATAATTTACCATCCCTAGCCAGCTCTATTTGTCTATGGAGAAGTTCCCCTTCTTTGCAGGGCTATAACTTTTTAAATTCTATTGCTAAATTGACATTATTATGGCCCATTCAATGTCCTATATCCATTGTTCAGGGTGTAGCAACGATATACTTTTTCATTCACATATTCATACTAAAATATGGTCTAAAGTATAAGTATGTTTTTATCGTTTTCTGCAGCTTTCTCCAGAACTTGATTTATAGCCCCAAATGCATTATATTGATGATCAAATACAGTTTGGTAGCGATCGGTGCCAGATGAAAAATTTCAACTGGAGGTACTTCTAGAAGTTACTACGTATCATCTGATATTGACCGGATGGGTGAGGGGGCGTTTATAATTCCGTGGGCAACGTTATACCATTCATCTAGTGTGGGTCATATGATCATCAGATCAGTTAGTATAGAAGACGTTAGAAAATAACGTTGAAACTCACCGTATCTTCCTCGCGCCGTTGGACGATCAGCTTGGAGTAGACAGTTTTTGATTATGGGATGTTGATCCTGATGAACCATTTCCAGGTTGTATAATACTATATACGTCCAAATAACGTTGTTTATTGAGTTAGGGCGAGCGATTGATTATCCAGTGTGTTGAGATAGAGTCCTGCTAATGATCGCGAGTGCCCGGACGAAATATGGATGAGCACTTCCTGTTTTACGAGTCACTTCCTGTTGGCGATCTGCCGATCGGCCACCAGATGGCGCTCTTGAACCGCTAGAGAGTTGAGTGGAGCTCAGCTGTACATCTCAGGTCCCCGGAGGAGAAATATGATTTCGATCACAGATTTTTGAATTATTGATATCAAAGACGAGTTACGGCGTCTTCGGCAGAATGAGCATGGCTAGGAAAGACGTCCAAGGGCGTTTTTGGCGGTTAAAGTGTTAAGCTGAAAGTAACGTTAGTTGCCTCTTATCGTTCGCCGACGAGACTGGAGGAAAAAGATCCCACTTATTTGACGTCAAACTCCTAGATCTATTTCCGGTTTGTATGGCGCAATAAACGCCCAAATCATATCGATTATTGAGTTATGGCAGCGATCCATATGCACGCCAGTGTTTGTCTGGAGTGACTGAGATGTGACTGCCGGACGGATTTCCCAGATGCACCGATTGCCACTTCCGGTTTGACTTGAATGTAACTCGCCCGATCATCCACCAGGCGGCGGTATTGAGGCATTGCAATATTGTGCAGGGTCCCACTGGATCACCAGAGGCTGGGTGGCTGAATTATGAATGCCATGGCGAAAAAATTAAATATGATCTCAATAACGCTGTACAGCGAGGTCTGGCGGTCAACGCATGGCGGGCAATATCGCTTTAAAGCGTTTTTTGGCGGGGAATGTGTTAAAAGACCCCGTTGACAAACACACTTTACAAACGTGCTTATTAAATAATTTTGAAAAGTAATTAAAAAAGAAAAAAGTGAAGATAAAGTTGTTTAATTGACAGGAGAAAAGTTGCTAAACTCAATGTGTTGTGATGGGACCGGAAGAAGTCTGCTGGGCTAGAGACGTAACCGGATATGACGCCCCCACATTAAGGTGTAGTGGTTACGTCATTTTCGTTTTTTCCTGTTCCACCCTGGAATGCAATGTATTGACCATTTCTAAATCGGCTTGTTTTAGATAAATAAAGCATTAACGTTGGCATGGTGTACCTTTCTGTGCGTATTTATCCACAATCTATAGCTCAACATGAAAATATTCGCAATTAATCGTAAAGGTAGCAAAATAACGTTTATGTTTTCGTTCGCTGGGAAACTACACTGCTATTTGGCGCTGCTGACTGACGTCACCACAGCGTAGTCTCTTGCCTACTAGTCACAGACCTAGGATCAGATTTCCCTTACATTCCATAAGCTTAACAATTCATACAATGGGAAAATAACTGACCCTGAATCTGTGCCTAGTATCTGTTTCACCCAACACTAGTGCTCCGTGATCATAGCCATTTATCTCTAAAGCTAACCACTATTTGTAAAAGCCACAACCACGATACCATATTTGTATTTATAATTTAAATCGTATAACGTTATTTCGCTGCATATTAAATCACTGTAAATACTAATGTAAATCATTGTGTCATTGTACATATTGTGTATAGTTTATAACGTTAGTAGCTAGCTAGCTTGCTAGCCGGCTATCCCGAAACTCCTAACATGCCCCGATTTAAAATGGTTCTCTCCTCTGTGTGGCTCAAAAGGGACTATACCTAGACACTTAGCTTAAGGCACCCTTGCATGTTGTATGAGTCTGTATGTATATAAATGTTAAATGGTATATGTGATGTGTTGTGATGTCACGTTTTGTATGATGCATGTGTTAAGCATCACATTCCCCCACCCCCCTACAAGGACCACAATGGAAATAAGCTCTGAGCTTTTTTGTGTTACATCCTTGGCAGTATATCCCGACTGTGCTCTTCTGTCACATGTTTATTTTTTATATTGTCAAATAAAGTCATTCATTCATTCATTGTGTATACCTTTGTCCTCACAAACAAAGTATTCTGCCAGGGAACTTATGGACACGACAGTAGTAGTAGTTATAAGGTGTTTGAGCTTGTAACGTTAACGTTAGTTATCTATCGTGGTAGCCCCTTTCGTGACTGTGATGCACCGAGTGACAGGGATAAGGCGACAGCCTAACAGACCAATAGCGCTGCGTACTGAACAACAGGCTGCCTACTGGTAAGTGTAGTTCTTTTTTTACGACAAATTAAAAACCTTATAACTACCTTTGTTTCAACCAAAAATGCTCAAACAATCATGTTAGTGGTAGAGGGGAACTCATTTTGTGCAAAAATGGAAAGCTTGCCAATGTTCATGCGGCAGAATTGTTACAATAGCCGATAATCCATTTTCCCAATGATAAATCCCTATACGAGTGGAACAACCAGTAACGTCAGACTACACCTCCCTATAGATGCTTAACTCTCAGTAGGCTGAGGGGGCGTGGCCCTCTGTTCACTAGAACAGGGGTTCCCAAACTTTTCAGGCCGCGACCCAAAAATAACGGGGTAAAAAATATATATATAAAAATATATATATAAAAATATAAAAGATATATATATATATTATTTTTTTAATAAATGGAAATGTATGGTTGAAACATGCACACGTTCAAATGCACACACACTAATAAGCATTGGAGGCTTTTAACCAGGGCCGGACTGGGGAAATCATTCAGGCCAGGTCAGGTCACTTTTTAAGCAGGGGGTCTGGGGGTCCCCCACCAGGACATTTCTTGTTACAAAGACTTCATTTCCTGCATTCTGGTGCAGGATTTTTTTTATTTGTACCCTTTAAATGCCAGTGTTTGTGATGGCATCACAAATTATTGTTAAAAAACAGGCTAGCATATGTATGATTAGCAACAACACTGATTTTGATGGATTTTCAGTTTTTTTGTAATGTCAGATTGAAGATAATACAATCTTTTATTCAACTTCAGCCCTGATCATAACACCACATATTAAGTTTATAATTCTAACCCTTTAAATGCCAGTGTGTGTGATGGCATATATTTGCAATATATCAAATGCAAAGTAGATTTTTCTGGGGGGGATTATTACAGGCTAGCATGTGTCAATGATTAGCAACAACCGTTTTTTGTAAGGGTCCCGCCTCCACCAATCACATGCGGCTCCTTTTGTGTGTGTGTGTGTGAGAGCAAGAGAGAGAGAGAGAGAAAGAGAGAGAGAGAGAGAGAGAGAGAGCGAGAGAGAGAGAGAGAGAGAGAGAGAGAGAGAGTTCTCCAACTTGTGTGAGTTGCAGTGATCTCCTGGTTGTTCCCCACCTAGGTTATCTAACTATTGCGCTGCTGCAACTAGAAACACTGTCCTGGCCTGCTTCTAAGGCCATGGTTAGACTAGGTGTTTTTGTTTTCGTTTTGAATACGTTTTGAATACGTTTGCTGTCCCTGTTACATAGAAATGCCGTTTTGGCAGGAAAACGCGTTGCCCTAGCGGGAACGCTGAGAAGGTGTTTTCGTTTTGGATACTCGCCAAAACTCGCCGAGAACATGTCGTATAATCTGCGCGGAGCCGTTGTTGCTCAACGCCCATGCGCAGTAGATACCCACATCTGCGTGCCCTCACCAACGTCCGGTGACAACAGAGCTATAGCTGCAGCTACCATGTGTTGTCAAGTTATTGTGGCCTGACAATTTTTTTTTTTTTAATCATCAGGCGACACTCCTTTGGGTCGCGCGACCCCGACTTTGGGAACCACTGCACTAGAAAACACTATGCTTGCTACTCCTCCTCCTCCGCTGAGTCCTCTCACTCAGCTAGATGTGACTGATGGGCAAATCAGAGCAGCTAATGTGACTGACGACGAGCCAATCAGAGTAACCTGTGTGTATTCCTTCCTTTCTCCTTACTGCTTCTTCCTACATCGGTCTCTCCCCCTCTCCTTCTCCCCCTCTCTGCCTCTCTTTCCCCCCCTCTCTGCCTCTCCTTCTCCCCCTCTCCTTGTAGGATATTGGGCTATAGGAGGATCCCTCCAGTGCTGGGGAGACTGATAGATGTGGTGGAAGAGATCAAAAACATCACCACTGACCACAAACTGGCTAAAACCTTCTTCACCTCTCCTGGTAGCTTTCACACGTTCACCCCCATCATTCATTAATTTCATGTAATCATCTCAGAAGTGCAAAGTAACAATTTAGGGTTATATGTTATACGCTTCCCTCCATCTTGACTGTAGGTCTCCTGACTGCTGATAATGCTCCAATATTCCATGTGATTATGACTCTTTCTCCATCTCTCTTTTCTGCCATTTCGTTGTTCCTCTGCCACCTTCCATCGCTCCTCTCCACGCTCCTCTGGCTCCCTCTAGTGGGGAATGTGTGTTTCTACGGCCAGTGCAGCTACTACTGCTCCGCGGAGCACGCTTTGTGTGGGCGCCCCCGGGCTCTGGAGGCCTCCCTGGCCGCCATGTTGCCAGACCCCTCCTTGGCCCTCCGCAAGTCCTGGAGGTCTCCATGGAGGCGCTCCTACAGCCGCGTCAAGCTGGCCAAGTGGGTTCAGCGGCACAGCATGGAGGTGTATAGGGTGGTGTATAGGGTGGTGTATAGGGAGGTATATAGGGAGGTGTATAGGGTGGTGTATAGAGAGGTGTATAGGGAGGTGTATAGGATGGTGTATAGAGAGGTGTATAGGGAGGTATATAGGGAGGTGTATAGGGAGGTGTATAGGGTGGTGTATATAGAGGTGTATAGGGAGGTGTATAGGGAGGTGTATAGAGAGGTGTATAGGGAGGTGTATAGAGAGGTGTATAGGGAGGTGTATAGGGTGGTGTATAGAGAGGTGTATAGGGTGGTGTATAGGGAGGTGTATAGGGTGGTGTATAGGGAGGTGTATAGGGAGGTGTATAGGGTGGTGTATAGAGAGGTGTATAGAGAGGTGTATAGGGAGGTGTATAGGGAGGTGTATATGGTGGTGTATAGAGGTGTATAGAGAGGTGTATAGGGAGGTGTATAGGGTGGTGTATAGGGAGGTGTATAGGGAGGTGTATAGGGAGGTGGATAGGGAGGTATATAGAGGTGTATAGAGAGGTGTATAGGGAGGTGTATAGAGAGGTGTATAGGGAGGTGTATAGGGAGGTGTATAGGGAGGTGTATAGGGTGGTGTATAGAGGTGTATAGGGAGGTGTATAGGGAGGTGTATAGGGAGGTATAGAGAGGTGTATAGGGAGGTGGATAGGGAGGTATATGGGGGGGTGTATAGGGAGGTGTATAAGGAGGTATATAGGGAGGTGTATAAGGAGGTATATAGGGGGGTGTATAGGGAGGTGTATAAGGAGGTGGATAGGGAGGTATAGAGAGGTGTATAGGGAGGTGTATATAAGGAGGTTTATAGGGAGGTGTATATAAGGAGGTGTATAGAGAGGTGTATAGGGAGGTGTATAAGGAGGTATATAGGGAGGTGTATAGGGTGGTGTATAGGGAGGTATACTGTATAGGGAGGTGTATAGGGAGGTATATAGGGAGGTATACTGTATAGGGAGGTGTATAGAGGAGTGTACAGGGAGGTATATACAGTAGGGAGGTGTATATGGAGGTGTATAGCGAGGTATATAGGGAGGTGTATAAGGAGGTGTATAGGGAGATGTATAGGGAGGTATATAGGGAGATGGAGGTGTATAGGGGAGTGTATACGGAGGTATATACAGTAGGGAGGTGTATATGGAGGTGTATAGGGAGATGTATAGGGAGGTGTATAGGGAGATGTATAGGGAGGTATATAGGGAGGTGTATAGGGAGATGTATAGGGGGGTATATGGGGAGGTGTATAGGGAGATGTATAGGGGAGTGTATACAGAGGTATATACAGTAGGGAGGTGTATAAGGAGGTGTATAGGGAGATGTATAGGGAGGTGTATAGGGAGGTATATAGGGAGATGTATAGGGAGGTGTATAGGGGAGTGTATATGGAGGTATATACAGTAGGGAGGTGTATAGGGAGGTGTATACAGTAGGGAGGTGTATAGGGAGGTATATAGGGAGATGTATAGGGAGGTGTATAGGGGAGTGTATACGGAGGTATATACAGTAGGGAGGTGTATAGGGAGGTGTATACAGTAGGGAGGTATATAAGGAGGTGTATATGGAGGTATATAGGCAGGTGTCTATCAGCCAGGTCACATGATCATACCAACCTTACTATGACTTAAAGGAACATGCCAACATTTGGGGAAATTAGCTTACCGTCTTCTCCAGAGAGAGACAAGAAGATAGATACCAGTTTCCTCTCTGTGCGTTCAGTAGAAAGCTTTCTGGCTGCTAGCCTAGCTTAGCACAATGAATGGAAGCGGACATGACCGGTTAGCCTAGGCATTGTCCAACTAACACCTCTCCTGAAGGCTAACCGGTCATGTCTACTTCCATTCATTGTGCTAAGCTAGGCTAACATGCCAGATAGCTTTCTACTAAACGCACAGACAGGAAACTGGTATCTTCTTGTCTCTCTCTGGAGAAGATGATAAGCTAATTTCCCAAAATGTTGGCGTGTTTTTTTAAGAATAAATTGGTCATCAGCACTGCTATTCTAGTATACATACACAGGACAGGACAGTTGGATTGCTGCAAGTAGATATAGGCATATCCCTTGGTGGAGCCAAGATCTGCAAATATTCATGTATCCTCTCTACCTTGGTGTAATTTGGGATGCTAATAGAGGGTTGTGAATATTGTCTTTTTTTATTCAGGTGGGAGACAGAACCAAACTACTGTGAAACTGTGAAAAAGACCCCGCCATACAACAAGGGCACCAGGATGGTGGACTTCATAGACATGGTCATACTGGATTTCTTAATGAGTAGGTTCACAGTGTAGAGCTTGGTCTTTGATTAGATTAGATTAAAATGTGTTGTCATTCTACAGTGCAAGTACAGTACAACGAAAAGAGGTTTGTCATCCAACCAGAGTGCAAATGTACCAGTAAAGTGCAATAGTAATATACAATGTACAGGTGATTAAACTGGGTATAAAATATATAAATTAGTACTACAATTAATCTAGGCACTACCCAAATAATAGGATATAATATGTAGCCTATCTATAATGTACATAGCATATTGGACACTATGAAAGAACCCATGGTGATTTTACTGGGATATGCATACTTTTTCTGATTCAGAGCTGCAAGCACTATATCTAGGCTATAAATACAACTTAATTGAATGTAATAATGTCAAACAAAAATAGTTTGAGCTAAAAATGTCAGGCACTAATTCGGTGTCTACGGACCAACTGTCACTTAAATCACTTAGATTTAAGTCACTTAGATTGAAGTCTTGATGCTTTGATTTCCAGCATAAGAACACAGTTGTCAATAAATACAGTATGTCCAAGGGGTCACTGACATGAATGGAATAGCACAATGTACTTTCTGTTTTAGGGTGGGTTTCTCTTCTGGCTGCCATGCCAAAGACATGACCATTTGAGTCGTACAACTGTATTGTACCCATTTCAATCAATCAATCATTCAAAACCAATCAATTAACTTTAATTCATCAGTTGTCCATTTTTGGTGCCAGGAGGAAACCCGCTATACTATTTGTATTTGTAAACGTTTTTTTGTGGGTGTGGGTAGAAGTGAATAATACATTTAAATCCTTAAAAACAGCCTGTTCAATATACGGGAAGAAGGTGTGGTGATGGGAAATGTAATTACAACGGGAACAGGTTTCACAAATTCAAGGAAATCAAATCACGGTTGAAAAGATACAAAATATGAGACCTTGTTCGGTTCCAACCAATTCGCCGTCGTCGTTGTTGTTGTTGGTCGGAAACTCTGGAGAGCGACTAAAAGTTTCGTCAGCGCTTCTATGGCAACGGACTTTGCTGTTTTGTGTGGACACTTCAGAAGATTCAGGTAAGAAAGACTGCTAACGTTAACGTACCGTCATCACTATTTGAAATGTCGATGCCTTGAACGTACAAAGCCACAAAGGTTATTGATTTAAATTCAGTGAAATAATGACTAAAGTCAACGTTACTAGTATAGACTCGACGAGTTAACGCCTGGTTAGTTATAAGATGAGAATCTTGAGCTAATACAGACGTGATTTATACGCAGTTTGCACTGTAACGTTAACAACTGAGCTAACATTGTTTACCCGAATTGAACATAGAAAGATGTAGTGTGGAACTGGAAATTATAATTCTTTCCCCCATCCCTCAGAAACTTTGAAACGACGAGTCTCAACCAAGACGTCTGTGGAAAGTGTTGCAAGCTGCTGGTGGTCGTGCTAGAACAACCATCAGCATGCATGCTGCTCTGACAAACGAATCCCACGACGCAACTTCAAGCAACAGCGACAGGAACAGCAATAAGATGGGACCCAGGGCCAAGAAAAAGTACCATGTCCCGGTGGGCAGTATGAGCTCTGGTCCCGCACTCACTTTGCCACTAATATGCCACGGGCAATCTCCCTACTTTCCAGCTTTTGAGTACAAGCCCCTGCCTGGTCAAACGCCCATCCTTGAAAATATCATCCCCAATAGCTCTTTATTAGTGGTGGAGCTCCCTCGTTTTATAGCACAGGTGGGCCCCGCGAGGGCCGCAAGGGACGCAAAGTGGATAGAAGGGCCTCATTTAATGGCCTCTATGTTAGGAACGGATCTCCCCGTTATCGCTGGCACTGCTCATGTGGAGGCTACAGAGCCCAGAGTGGACAGGTAAGCAGGATACTTTCAACCAACACCCTGTTTTGGACTATTGGATTTGAATAGAGCCACTGATATAAGTCTTGTCCCGTACCATATAGCCTATATGTGGAGTATATTAGGCCAGTACAAAAGCATTAAACAAGATCAGTTGATGATATAAATGTAGGCCTACATACGTATATAGGTTGTATATTTTATGCCTGTGATTAGATTAGATTAGATACAAATTCATTGTCATTATACATTATACATTGTAAGTACAGTACAACTAAAATACGTTTGGCATCCAACCAGAGTGCAAATTAAATTAGTACAACTGTGCTAATCAGTTGTACAGTGTTGTAGTATTAATATGTACAGTGTAGGTATAAAGACACTATGGTAAGTCATACAGCAGCGTAGTAAGAGTAGGTAAGACATATGTAGATATAGATATAGTATCTATTCTACAGACATACAAAGGATTATATGCAAGTACAGACAGATGTGTGTATATATATGTAACGGTTGTGACAATGTCACCTCAAACTTCGATGTCCCGAGGGAGTTTCGAACACGTGTCTCCCACGCTGCATGCTATACCAAGAAGTGAACTCACTGCTTTGTAACGTGTCTATGTGTCTTTTGAGGATGAGAGTGAGTTTAACCCATAGCACTGCTACTCACCCCAGCCCTTCATGACTGCGCTTCACAATACCATCCGTTACACTCACCCTCCTTAAACTCACTCCACTCCACCCAAGGCATCCGGGTCACGGCACCATTATAACGGTTGTGACAACGTCACCTCAAACTTCGATGCCCCGAGGGAGTTTCGAACACGGGTCTCCCACGCCGCGTGAAATAGCACAGACCGCTATACCAAGAAGTGAACTTGCTGCTTTGTAACATGTCTATGTGTCTTTTGAGGATGAGAGTGAGTTTAACCCATAGCACCGCTACTCACCCCAGCCCTTCGTGACTGTGCTTCACGATACCATCCGTTACATATATATATATATATATATATATAGTTAGAATAAATATATGTATACGGTATACACAGCATTAATGTACATGCTATCATACAGAGTTATATGGGTTATATGCAGGTGTAGAAGTAGGTATATAGAATGATTATATGCAGGTATATTCAGACAGATATGTATGGATATATATTATATTATTATATATATGCTGTAAATGTAAATGTATATATACATGGTATTTAATGCACTATTGTACATGTTATACAGAGTTATATGGGTATGAGGTAGGTAGTTATTCTGTGTGGCAGGCCTGTTTGAACATTTAGGACCTAGGTCAACCAATACAATGTTTGTGATCACAGACTCACTCACTGTACCCATTTCAGTCTTACAGATGAAGTTTGGTCCACCGAAAAAAAAGAGAAAAAGGTTAAATCGAGGAGAGATACCAAGCCAAGTAAAGCTCCTATTACTGGTACAGAGCTGGTCGAGATCTTTGAGAAAAGGCATCCCGGAGAGCTTGAGTCTTTTTACCTGAAAGAAGTGGATGAAGCCCCATACAGGTACTGTCATCATTAAAGGAACACGGCAACTTTATGGGAAATGCGCTTTACCGTCTTCTCCAGAGTCAGACAAGAAGAGATAGATACCAATTTCCTCTGTGCGTTCAGTAGAAAGCTATCCAGCTGCCAAGCTAGCCTAGCTTAGCACAAATGAATGGAAGCGGATACGGACCAGCTAGCCTGGCTGTTGGCCAAAAAAAGTTTTATACTAGGTTAACTGATCTGTATCCGCTTCTATTAATTTGTGCTGTGCTAGGCTAACTTGCAGCCGGATAGATTTCTACTGAACGCACAGAGAGCAAATTGGTATCTATCTCTTCTTGTCTGACTGTAAGCGCATTTCCCATAAAAGGTTATCTGATATGTGTTGGTGTCAGACTCTCATTAATGTTGTTATTATATTTAACCAAACATTCCCACCACAAAGCTATAAGATATTAATTCACATACAAGTCAAGTGTTTCTTTTTGAATCCTCATGGGGGGGTGGGGGTACAGGTTGGATAGGTAGTAATAATAATAAAACATTGAACAAAGTGCAGTAATAAAGTAAAGTAATAGTGATAGTTTTAGCAGTGAACCATACTGAGTGGAAGATTTCAACCAGACAGTAGTAATAGTGATGATGGTATACATGGTCCAAACCGTAGTTACACTGCACACCAGAGTCCATGCAGTGTTTATTATTAAAGAGTCAGATAGTCCTAACAGTTCTCAAGTTCTCCAGCTGTTAGCTCTCCAGCAGTTGGCAGCAATCTGTGCCCATGGTTGTGGAGCCTGGTGGCTACTGGCACGAAAGACTGGCATATACTTGCACATATATCGGTGACAGTGGCTCAGGAGGTAGAGCAGTCGTCTGGTAATCTGGAGGTTCCCGGTTCGATTCCCGCTCCTCCCGGGCAGCGTGTCGAAGTGTCCTTGAGCAAGACACTTAACCCCTAATTGCTCCAGATGTGCAGGTTGCCACCTTGCATGGTTGCCTCTGCCATCGGTGTGTGAATGTGTGAGTGAATGGGTACAAATGTGAGGAACAAATTGTTCATATATAAATACAGCCATTTACCATTTATATGGAAAAACACAGAAACGATGTTTCCCTTTTCCTCTCTAGACCCTACGACCTGCAAGTGGTCCGTCCCGGTGAGGCCGGCTCCGTGCACTACATCTTCTCCCCTGGCACCGTGCTACACGTGACGGAGCATGGCTGCGAGACCGTCACCCTGGCACGATGGCACAGAGAGTCCGCAATGTGGAGAGCCCTGCAGGACATCCCGTATTTCAGACACTACCAGTTGCGGAGAGCTTTCACCCGGTACGCACACGTACACGTATATTCTTTTGCGTCGCCGGTTTGTGAAGAAGTGTTGTTTATTATTTGACCCGCCGAACCTCTTGTTTCGCCGTTCTCCAGGTGGCACGGAAATGTGCGCAGGACGACTTTTCAACGCAAGCGCGAGAGACTGCGGGACGCGCTGCTCATGGACGTGCCTCTGTTCAGAGATGCCCTTCTTCTGTTCGCCAGGTTCTCTATCTGGATTATCAGTGTTGTGTCATGAATATTGCCCCCCTACCAGTGTTGTAGTCGAGTCACTAAATCTCGAGTCCCCAGTGTTCGAGTCCGAGTCCAAGTCCGAGTTACCAAAGAAGAGCCCAAGTCGAGTCAGAGTTGAGTCCCCATTATTCTAGTCCGAGCCCAAGTCATCTAGGTTGAGTCTACTCCACTCTGGCAGTCAAAGAGCTGACATACAAATAAAAAAAAGGTGTACATTAAACATAAATGACACAGCAGTCACCATTTCAAAGGGAGTTTATTTACTTTGTGACACAATAGCCAAACAAATGCACTAGCCATCAATATCTTATATATAACTATATAACTATTTATCAATTAACAAGTCAGAGTCCTCGTCTGCACCTTCCGAGTCCGAATACAGTCAATGCTCGAGTTCAGGTCCAAGTCCGAGTCATCAGTGCTCAAGTCCAAGTCGAGTCACAAGTCCTGAAAATGTACATTTACATTTAGCTGACGCTTTTATCCAAAGCGACTTACAAGGTCTGTACGAGAAGTCATCAGAAATGGCACAACTCTATCAGCTGAGTAACATTGTTCATCAAAGTGTTGAGTGCTACAGTGTAGGTTAGTATATTAGGACATGTGCATGACAGTAAGGTTAGTTAGGGTTAGACTTTATTTTTTAATTCTTTTTTAGTTTTGTTTAAAAAATCTGTCCAGGGTACTCAGACTTGAGTACTACAACACTGCCCCTTACTGGCAGTCATCCCACCAGTGATAACGGGATTTGCAGAGATTTATTGTCATTGAGCAACATTTCTTTTGCTGTTCAAATACTGCTAGAGTTTGGAGCCGTTTCGAACTGAGCCTTAAAGGGGAATACACATCTTGAAGTTGCATGTCACATTTGATGAAACTATAAAAAAAGATATATGTTGAAGAAGCTTAATTTCAAACCATCTTGTCTTATGCCATGTTTTCTTTTGTCATGGATACACAGTGTCACTGGTTTGATAATGTCTGGCAGTTGCATATATGGATAACAATAATTATTTACCATATATAATTTACAGAGTAATTGAAGAGCTGAAAGGTGTTCACTGGTTGCCACTGGACGAATGTAAGACCTACACACTGCTGGAATTCAAGACTACACTGAAGAATAAGAACCAGCGTCTGGTGCTGTTTGAAAGATTACTGCAGTATCGTACTATCATCCTCAACACGGTACCTTGTTTCAAACACGTCCTGCCTTTTACACTGAATCACTCATTCAAAACGAAGTATATACATTTTGATATATTTAAAGCTTAAAATATAGCATCACATTTAGATTTTACATTTAGTCACTTAGCTGACGTTTTAATCCAAAGTGACTCTGAAGTTCTGTACAACAAGTCAGCAGGAAGGGTATAACTCTGGCAGCTAAGGGTCAGTAAGATGGTTTGTCAAACAGTGTCGAACTTGAGTTCTACAGTCGTGAGTGCATAGTAGTATATAGTAGGTAGTAATATAGGCAAGGTATATTCATTAGTAGCAAAGTGCATAATAGTAAAAGACAGTACGAAGTTTAGTCGTTCTATTAGCATTAATCATAGACCACTAGTATTGCTAAAGTCTTGTCTCTTTTTTGTGCCCAGGTCCAGGAGGACAGCTATAGAGCACACCGGGAGCTCCAGCTATGCGTCGAGGACTATTCTAAACAGCCATGTAAACTAAACCAGCCCATGCACCTTCAGGCGGCCCACCTGCGGGAGCTGAAAGAAGAGCTGGCCCGGGTGGAGACGGTCCTGCAGAAGCTGGGCAACATGGCCGTTCTTGTTGATCAAATGACCATGCAAGGTCTCGTCGCTATCACACGTCGAGAAGTCACCTCTTTCCTCAACAATGTGTTAAAGGTGACGACAGATCATCAAAAGCCATGGTTTAAAATGTTCAGGTAAATGTTTGAATGTTTTTGGTAGCGGTATGGATTATCTTATTTACTGATCCACTTGTTTGATTTTTGCTAGAGGGGGAAACCTCAGCAGGGCTGTCTCTTCCAAGCTGAGCTGGTTTTCAGTGCAGACGGTCAGCTGACCCTCAACCCACCTATGCACTTGTTCCAGGGGGTGGTGCTTGAAGCCACCACCGTTGCTGATACAGTGCTTCAGGAACTCCAGGTGACTCACACTGTTTCATGGAGTGCGATGTTCAACAGCCTTGGTCAATATGATATATCCAATTGAATCAATTACTTTGTTTATAATTGTAATGAATTCAGTTTTACTGCACATTATTTTCTTGATCGAAGCTCACTATGGAATACACCCTCACGTGAATCTCTGATGTTCATTCTGAAGATACCCGATGATTGTAGATTCTTCTCGGACACTAGTGACACTGGGGCGCCTGGCACCTTTATCAGCAGCCCTGCTCAGGACCTAACCCCTGACCTCAGCCTGGCCGGTTGCAGCAAACCCTCTGCTCTCGCAGGTAAGGGTTTTTGGTCTGCGGTATTTCCTGTGCTGTACCTTGATCTTTTATTGACTATTTGAACACGGTCACTCCCGCCTGTATCTGCTGTCTCGCTTCCAGGGGAAAACCAGAAGGACAGTGGGATGACGGGTCTCACCAGGCCTTTATGTGAGCGGGAGCCCAGAGTCCAGTTAGCACACAGACTTGTGTTGCCAAAGCTGTCCCCTCTCCTGGTCCAGGGCCAGAGGGTGCCAGGGAGCTACTGTCCCCTGTCCAAGAAACAGTTGGAGTGGAACCTCAGTGTTAACGGCGTATCAAAGGAGACTGAGAGAGAGCGAGCTAGGATCACAGAGGCAAGATTGGTTTCAAGTTTGTTTTCAATGCATCTTGACTGTACACTGTTTAGTTGTGTCTTTCTTGAATGTTTATCCCGTCTGCCCTTCTGGACAGGAGGCCCGGTTAGAGTTCCAATGGCGGTGCGGGGAATACGCATGGCTGGCTGACGTCCATCTGTTCACCAGCCGATGGAGCCTGGCCTCTCTGGGGGCCCTGAGGGGCCAACCGGCCACGCTGTACGAGCAGCACATTGAGAGGGTACGCCGCTGGACACTACGGCTCCAGACGGTGCCCCCGTCGTTCACTACCGCCAACAGGCTTTTCAGCATCCACTGTGGCCACATCCGGGAGACGTTAGGTGCGTGAGTGTGTGAGTGTGTGAGAGAGAGAGAGAGAGAGAGAGAGAGAGAGAGAGAGAGAGAGAGAGAGAGAGATGGTTTTAACGTACTGTACTATGTGCTCTACATGGAACTATAAAGGGTGTTCCTCACCTTTGATTCCCCAGGGCTGCTGTTGAAGTCCATCGAGGAGGGCGTGCTCACGCAGCTGACGGAGGAGGTGAAACAACGCTCAGAGCGGCTGACATCGTACTTGAAGAGGGCTACAGTGGAATTGGAGTCGGAGCCTGTCGACTTCTACGAGTTCACCGAGTTCGCATCCATGGTATTTTACGGAACATGTCGACATTATGGGAAATGTGGTTTACCATCTTCTCCAGAGTCAGAAGAAGATGGATACCAATTTCTTCTACTGTGCGTTCAGTAGAAAGCTATCCGGCTGCAGGCTAGCCTAGCTTAGCACAAATGAATGGCAGCGGATACGGATCGGCTAGCCTAGCTGTTGACCAAAAATACCTCTCCCAGATGTTTAAGCTAGGCTAGTGGTCCGTGTCCACTTCTAATCTGTGCTATGCTAGGCTAGCTTGCAGCCTGATAGCTTTCTACTGAACGCACAGAGAGGACATTGGTATCTACTGTATCTTTTTGTCTGACTCTGGAGAAGACAGTAAGCGCATTTCCCATAAAGTTGCAGTGTTCATTTAAGGTTATCTGATATGTGTTGGAGTCAGACTCTCTTACTGTTATTATATTTAATCAAACATTGCCAGCACAAAGCTATACGATATTAATTCACATACAAGTCAATAGTTTATTTGTGAACCCCCTTGGGGAAATTCAAGTGCGGAACGCACAAAAGTCACGGCACTTTTGTTTTGTTTAAAAAATCAGTCCAGGGTACTCGGACTTGAGTACTACAACACTGCCCCTTACTGGCAGTCATCCCACCAGTGATAACGGGATTTGCAGAGATTTGCAGAGCGTCTAGCGGCTCAGGGTTGCATTTTTCGCCAAACATATAAATGACCGTTTGAAAGATCTATTTGTTATTTTCCTTTTTTGCATTAGTAACTTCAGAATGTTATCTTTCAAAAGAGACCAGGCTCATGCATGTGCTATACATATAAATTATAAAGCTAAGCTTTGCAAAAAAAGTATGCAGGCCTTAAGTTCAAGTAAAAAAAAAATGCCACTTTTCTGGGTGCCTGTTAAGAGGTTAACACTTTCAATGCCACGAGGTGGTGCCAGAGTTAGCTCTTGAATGCCACCATCGGCGCCAATGTTACGCTTAATATCGCCTAATCTATGTTTTAAATTATGGCTATGTGTCTAATCTGCCCGTCGCTTATCAAAGAATCCTTTTCCAGTCAGTGCTGTCAAGGCAGATTGGTTTTTTATCGCTTCATTTCCGTTTGAGAGCATTTTGAAAAGCACCCATTTTGAGGTAAAAAACAGTCCATTCTGGACCATTCTATGATAATCGTCTTTTACTGGAATATTCCAGAACGTTGATATTTGTCGGCCTATTTATGAATCGTTTTCAAATAAACGCTAGATGATCAATATTATACGTGCACGCACGCACATTCGAGCCGCGCACGGATAATCGCCGTGTTCATTTCCTCTTGGATTTTTACAGTGAAACCGATAGAGCCCATTTCACAAAACAGCTTATATCTTCATCAAAATGAGTCTGATTATCCTAACACTGATAACATAGATTCCTTACCTGACATCAGATGGTATCCAACTGGTATATTCCAATTCCTGATCACCATTCGAAAAAATCGATAAGTGTATAGATCCAACGTGATACAGTAGTACACATGATTCCGCGGGGCTCAGAGGATCCAGAATGAACTCTGATAACCCCGGCTGCATCAGTGGACTGGAAAATGTGGAGTACAGGATTTTTTTCCCTATCCATTTTCATTGAGTCCATTCCAAAATCCCTTATGTCATCTGGGAGACGATAGGGGGCGCTTTTTTCCACATCTGACCTTGTGGAAATTGGAAGTTCCTGTTTATCTTGTGTCGTATTTTTTGCAAAAAGACAATTATAGTCCAGTTGGGTTTGATTCACAATGCCTTAGAGAGGAAAGGGGCAACTGAGGTGAACACTTCCTCTTATCTATTGTAAGAACTCAATAATATATGAAGAATAAGTTAATGTTGTAGCGTCATTTATAAAACATTTTGTTGGACCTGACAGGGCCAGCCCACACTGAAGGCCAATATATGCTTCAACGTTGGCTGTTGCCGATATTTTGCGCGTGTGTGCTAGACGATATACTTCCACGTCAGTTCAACGCATGGATTGCAGTACACCGGCAGCCAGTCCTTCTTCGTTTTGGTCCGTGTTTGTAACGTAGTTAATCACGATCGATAATGGAACGCTCCAACCGAGCTCCTGAGATGATAAGCGGTAAATACGGAAGTACGTCAGAGGAACACATACATGGCCTGGCCCAGCCCAGGGCAGAGGCCAATCACAGCTCTGCGCTGTCCATGTCAGCTTGTATCGATTTGACGCGCAGTACAATTTTTTGGCCAGCTGCATGTAGGCCTCGCTGTTAGGCTTGCGGAGCTCGGCCGCAACCTTCGCAACCACTTTGACGTCTGAGTGAATTGTGAACTGTGAATTGTTAAAACGGTTGGCATTTCCCCTTTAACCCTTACACTACCACACTACCAAAGGGTTAACCCTTTCACTGCGACAATACAGAAGGTTAACCCTTTCACTGCCACACTACAGAAGGTACCAACCCTTTTCACTGTGGTAGTGAAAGGTTAACCTTCTGTAGTGTGGTAGTGAAAGGGTTAATTTACTGATTTCATTATGATTATGAAATGCTGCTTCTTGTTTGGTCCAGATAATACATACAAATATATGACACTATTGGCATAATACATACGTAATCACACCTTTCTATCCACCCCGATCTACAGTACGTTTATAAGATTCCACTCCTACAGTAACACACGGGGGCATTACCACAATACAGGTTCAGCTATACTAGAGAACCTAGTCTTGTTTGTATTTATTCCATTTAACCCCCCTGCACCCTGCCTGACACTTGTGTTCCGGTATGATCAAATGGATAGGAATGATGAGAATGAAATGCTTAGACATTCCGCCTCTCTCTCCAGGTGAAGCAATATGAGAAAACCTCCGCTGATACGCAACGACGTCTAGAGTATGTGCGCTCCCTCCGAGACGTCATTTGCATGAACTACAGAAAGACGACTGAATGGGAGGTGACCGCGGAAGAACAGGTCAGAGCGTGGAATTATGTGAATCAATCACAGCATTTTGACCCAGTTCACATCATTTAATTTCATTCTAGAATGTTGTAATAATGTTCTATATTATGATGTTGTCACCTTTGACAAAAAAGAGGCTTTTCGTAGTATACTGCTGTGGTCTTTACCTTGCTCACGTGTGTTCTGTATTCAGACGCTGAGCTGTGTGTTCTGTATTCAGACGCTGAGCTGTGTGTTCTGTATTCAGACTCTGAGCTGTGTGTTCTGTATTCAGACGCTGAGCTGTGTGCCCTGTATTCAGACGCTGAGCTGTGTGTTCTGTATTCAGACGCTGAGCTGTGTGTTCTGTATTCAGACGCTGAGCTGTGTGTTCTGTATTCAGACGCTGAGCTGTGTGCCCTGTATTCAGACGCTGAGCTGTGTGTTCTGTATTCAGACGCTGAGCCGTGTGTTCTGTATTCAGACGCTGAGCTGTGTGTTCTGTATTCAGACGCTGAGCTGTGTGTTCTGTATTCAGACGCTGAGCTGTGTGTTCTGTATTCAGACGCTGAGCTGTGTGCCCTGTATTCAGACGCTGAGCTTGTGGGATCGCTTCGTCCCTCTCCTGAAGCAAGCAGAGGAGGCCGTACGCCGACGTCTTCCGTCCGCGTCCCGCTCCTTGGACCAAACGTTCTCATCTTCCGTCCGCGATCTACACCAAATGGTGTCCAATGCCACTTCCGGACCGTTCCTCGATCCCACCCAGAATGCCGACGAGATCCTTTCCGAACTCAGCGACAGACGCAGACAGGTGTACGCCGTCAGCGCAAAGCTAGAGAAGCTTAGCCGGAGCAGCCACAACCTCAGAGGTGAGGGGTTAGGAACAAAGAGTCAAAATGTACGTCTCGTTTCTCAGTGTGCTTGTTTCTATTTCCTTTACGCCTCTCACCCTTGTGGGATGTCTTGCCGTCCCCCGTTAGGGCAGCCTCTGGACCTGACCGCCGTGACGGCAGCCGTGCAGCGGATTGAAGAGCGCAGGGCTCTGTGGGAGCTGGTGACGGTGTACACGGCTGATGTAGCAGAATGGAGACAGTTGCTCTTCAGCAAGGTGACTATTGATAATATTAATAATAACTTTATTTATATAGCACCTTTCATACATGGATTGCAGCTGAATAGTTTATAGAATAGTAATAATAATAATAACTTTATTTATATAGCACCTTTCATACATGGATTGCAGCTCAAAGTGCTTCACAGCTAATAGCATAAAATGAACATAGGCATAAAAGTAGCATACAGTTGACAGAATAAAGTGCAGACATAAGAATAGGTATAAAAGACAATAAAAGTAGTGCAATGTAGAAAGTGCAGACATAAGAATAGGCATACAATTTGCTCGAAAGCATGTGAGCAACACTGTACTTGTAAAATAAGTACAATAAGTACAGTGTTGCTCGAAAGCATGTGAACCCCCCGGATTATTGAATGAACCTTGCTTTGGCTTGTCAAAGATTAGATTAGATTAGATTCAAATTTAACCCTGCTAGATCACATGCACCATACAGTATATGCAGGTATGTACAGACAGATGTGGATATATATATGGTAAGAATAAATATATACACGGTATATACAGCATTATTGTAGGCCTACATGCTATCATACAGAGTTATATGGGTATACCTTCAGGTGTATAACAATGTTTTATATGCAGGTATATTCAGACAGATATGTATATATATATACAGTATATATATATATATATATATATGGTGAATATAAATATATTAATGTAGCCATAAGGGGGACATATTATGGAACGTTTGATTTGCCTAGTCTTTGTAATGGATCTGGTGATCTGAAATGTTGTTTATAATCTGACCTACCAGATGGTTCTGAAGTCGTCCTTTGAAAACTGTTTGGAATAGATCCGGCACTAACTTTTTTTTTGTATTTTATTTTTTTATTATTTTTTAAACAAACACATAAACAAACATGACAACACAAGATTAGATATACACGCATCAATTAACAGTGCACATCCAATGAAATCACCATTTAGATAAATGTCTTATACAAGATATACCCCTAATACCTGCTATCTAATACCCTACACACATATGCTCTTGCTCGCACCCCCCCCCCCCCCCCCGGACCCCCCATTGGATAATCCATCCATTATCATTCGCTCCTAACCAGACACCACCATTATATGCTAGCTTTTATTCTCTCCACCACTTCTAACCACATTGTCATTTTGGATTCATTGAGACCCAAAATTCTTGCTGTAGATATTTCTAGATAAATCACATCGAGATATGTAAGAATCCAATTTTTTTCCGGTTGAAACCATCGTGATGCTATCAGCTTTTTAGCCACTGTGATACCAGATAAAACCAATCTCTTTAGCTGTATAGATACTGCATACTCAAAAACATCATTCAGCAGTAATACAGAGGGGTGTACAGGTATATTCAGAGTTAAGAGATTTGATAATTGCTGGGTCACTTCTTTCCAGAATATCTTAACTGGTGGGCAGTCCCAGTACATGTGCATAAATGTCCCCTCGTCCCCATTTGTACATAAGGAGCATTTGGAGTCTTGTTTAAGACCCATTCTGTTCAGTCTTATAGGAGTCAAGTATGTCCTATGAATATAGTTAAGATTGATTTGTTGATGGTCCGGGTTCCTTGATGCAAGTCGAACATTTGCCCAGGCTCCGGCACTAACTTGAAGAATGTTACTTAGGCGCTGAGGGAAAATATCTTGGTAGAGTGTTTGAAGTTTTCAGATTAACAAGCCTACCGTATGTATATATATTAGAGCTGGGCCGTTAACGGCGTTAACGTGCTGCGTTAATGCGATACTATTATCGCGCGATAATATAATTAACGCATTAATCTAAAACATTTTTTTTTTTTTTTTTTTTTTTTTACATTTTTTCTTTTTTTTACCTTTATTTACCCAGGGTAGGTTCGCTGAGCACAGATGCTCTTTTTCAGGAACGCCCTGCTTCACATTCACACAGTTCCATTCACACCTGGGAGCTGCCCCGTACAACCACAGTTGACACCATTAACAACTGAGCAACTCCACTGGAGCAGTTGATTTGCATTGGCACCCAACGGGAAAAATATTATAGGCACTATAAGTAGACATCGCTACATAAAACAAGCTGGTCTGCCTGAGTGACTGGTGGAAGAAGGAGAAATAGAGATTGGACTGATTGAGTCAAGCCATGTCACATAGTTCAAGTTTGAAATGCTTCTTTCTGTTTTGCTCCTGAGAGTGTGCTAGATACTGTACTGGTAATATTATTTATTTGTGTTAACTTCTGAATAAAACAACTTATTAAACACAAGTACATCATCTTATTGAACATTATTTTGATATTTCATTACCAATTATCATAGCAAAACAGCTTTTTCAAACAGTCTGTAATGCATTTTGGAAACGGGAGATGGGCTCATGGTGTAATGGGCCACCTGGCCTGAGAAACATAAGGAGGAAAAAAAAAGTAAGGACTTACTTCTGGTCATTATTTGGGTAGAACACACATATTTTGAATGCCTTCGGCAGGTTTTTTTTTATTTTCTTTTAGCCATTTTAATCTAGATTAATCTAGATTAAATCCAGGATTGCAGATAGATTAATCTAGATTACATTTTTTTTATCTATGCCCACCTCTAATATATATATATATATATATATATATATCTGTCTGTACATACCTGCATATAATCCTTTTTACATGTCTATAGATACTATATCTATCTGTACATATCCCTTACTCTATCCCCTATCCCCCTACTCTTACTAGTTACACTGCTGGCCAGTATGACTTACTACCATAGTGTCTTTATACCTGTATCACTGTACATAGTAATACTACAACTCTGTACATACATCTGATTAGCACTATTACTCAGTAGTACTTATTTATAAATTTTATATCCAGTTTAATCATTGTATATTACCATTGCACTTTACTTTTACATTTGCTGATGCCAAACCTCTTTTCGTTGTACTGTACCATTGCTGTATAATGACAATACATTTGACTCTAATCTAAATGGGTAATCTAGCAAACAATGATGAAAATTATGTTTGTGTATTTCGATATTGACTGGACTTTATCCCCCCCCCACAGTTTATGTTATCACATGCTCGGGAAAAAGTTGATGGGTGGCAACGGCAAGCGGTTTCCCTGACAACGACCATATCCACCCAGGATGCTGTGTTGCAAGATACCGTGCAGACTTTGGAACACTTGAACCTTCAGCTTCTGTTCCTGGCCAAACTGAGCAGCGCCGCGCTCAGACACAAACACTGGAGGAACATCTGTGAAGGTTAGAAAATGTACCGTTATTATTATTCTAGGACGCATGCGAGTTGTGTGATCTTCAGTATTTCTTAAAATGTACATTTAGTCATTTAGCTGACACTTTTATCCAAAGCGACTTCCAAGTTCTGTACGACAAGTCAGCAGGAAGGGTACAACTCTTATCAGATGAGTAACAATGTTCATCAAATTGTTCAGCGCTGCAGTGTTGAGTGTATGTTAGTATTAACAGTGCTACTATTAACAAGTTATATTAGTATTGGCTGAGCGTCCCGCTCTGAGCCTTATGAGATACCCCTTATCTCCTATGATACCTATTGTATCTCCAACGAAAACAACTACATGCACCCCACCTGTATGGGGCCCCGCCCCTATGGTGGCACCGCCCATATAACCGTGACTCTGGTCACCAAAACACCCTTCCTCGCCAAATCCCGTCCCAGGAAAAGATCCCTCAAGAGGGAACTCAGGGCCGCGCAGAGCGGGACGCTCAGCCAATACTAATATTACGTTATATATCGTATTTGCTTTCGCGTCCCGCTCTGAGCCTTATGAGATATGGGGAAGAGCGGACGCGAGACCCGACAAATGTACCCCCTGAGGACCCGTAAGCCCACATCAAGGGGTGCGGGGAGCCCTGTCACCCCATCCTTCCTAATGAAGGGGGGGCGCAGTCAACTCCACCTGAATGCGAACAAGAGGGAACTAGAACCCCTTGAACACACCGTACAGGCGGAACCACGTGTGACTCAACACACTGTGGCCCATACCCATACACTCCTGCTACCCGACCAAAGGACGGGAAGCAGGAAAGGCCACAGACCCCAGAACCGCCTGGGAGACAGAACCCCCGGTCATGTCCATGAGGTAAAACCTTACAAAGGGACCCGGGGAGGACCATGAAGCTGCAGCACAGATGTCCTCCACCGAGGCCCCACCCAGGAGAGCGGCAGAAGCAGCCACCCCACGAGTGGAGTGCGCCCTGACGCCCCCAGGGGGATCCTGCCCAGCCAACGTGTAGCAGAGGGTAATGCCCTCGCACAACCAATGGGACAGGCGCTGCTCCGACAGTGCCTTACCAGCACGAGCCCCACCGTAACAGACAAAAAGCTGGTCGGTAACCCTGAAGTCCTGAGTACGGCTGAGGTAAATCCCCAAGCACGGACTGGACATGACAGGTGAAGGCCCGCATCTAACTCACTAGTGTGAGGAGGAGGACGAAACGCCTGCACCACAATATCCCGGGAGCGGAAGGAACTCCGGATATTCTTAGGCACGAAAGCAGGATTAGGTCGCAGAGTGGCACCGCAATCGGTCCGAAAAGACAGGCACTCTGGACGTACCGAGAGAGCACAGAGCTCACCTACGCGTTTAGCGGAAGTGACAGCCAGTAGGAACGCGGTCTTGAAGGACAGCTGTCCCAACGGCGCCTGCTCGAGCGGCTCAAACGGGGCCAAGGACAACCGACCGAGGACCAATTGAAGATCCCAAGTCGGAGCCAAGGAGCGTTGCACCGGCTTAACGCGTCGAGCGCCAAGCAGGAAACGCTTCACAAGAGGGTGGCTGAACAAGACATCCCCTCAAACCCCTCATGATAGGAGGATATAGCTGCTGCATATACCCTCACCGTCGAAGCCGACAGTCTATCAAGGAGAGACTGGAGGTAACTAAGGACAGCATCCAGGGGGCAGGAGACTGAGTCCCGGCCCCCCGCCTTACACCACACTTGGAACATACGTCATCTGCCCGCGTAAGCGCGACAGTGGAGGGAGCATGCGCATTCCAGATGGTAACACCATCAGGATCAAGAACCTGCGCCCCTCAACGTACCCGTCCCAACAACTGACCTAACAGATGTATGGGGAAGAATCCCTGGCGGCACGGCATCGGTCCCAGACCCGCCTGGCCATGTCCAGACGTAATCCTCACCCGTCAGGATGAGGACCGCCCCACGACAGTACACCTGCACCCACATTCTCCCTGCCGGGGACGTGGGGAGCCCTCAGGCCGCGCAGATGGAGGACGCCCATAGCCAGCCGCCCATAGCCTGGTGCAGACAGGGGAAGCGTACTCCTCCCTGTCTGTCGATACACGACACTGACGTCGTATCGTCCGTCCTGATCAACACCATTTGTGGACCAGAAGGACCGCTTTCAACACCAACACATTGAACGTAGCGCAGACCGGGCAGCATGGTTTGCCAGCTGCCCCCTACTGCGTTGGCCCGACCCGTCACCAGTGAGGGAGGCGTCGGTGAAAACGCGACGTGAGACAGCGCCGTAACCGTCCTAGGACGGAACCTCCCGAGCGTGTTGACAACACGCTCTGAGATGGATGCCCATAGCCCTCCAACCGTTGACTGGGAAGAGGAGTACTCTACATCCAGTCTACAGCAACCCCAGGCTGGTAGAGACCTGCCTGGTACGAGACCTGATGATCCACCTTGACCGCGAAGGACCAGAACGTCATCAGGGCAGAACACTCCGTAACCCCTGACGACGCAGAGGCCCCAGTGCGGCCTCCACGCACTTGGTGAAGATGCGGGGAGCCAGAGAAAACCGAACGGCAGCCTCTGGTACTCATACGCTAACCCTGCAAAGGAAGCGTAGGTAAGCCCTAGGATGGAAGATCGGAGATGCGCATACGCATCCTACAGGTCTATGGAGGAGAACCAGACCCTCACCTGACAGTGTTCAACAGGTAGGAGATGATCCAAAAAATGCTGAACCTTCCCATGGGACAGGTCCAGCCTGGGTCTTACACCCCTCCCTCCCGACTTCTCAGGCAGAGAACACCGGGAGGAGAACGCCACGACGATGGCTTGCTTCGTCCACAGAGATTGGATCTCGTTGACCAGAGCTGTCACTGCTGGAGACCCTGACAATAGGGTCTGTACCAAACCTGAAAACGGGTGGGGTTGTGTAAACACAAGTCCCCGCCTCAGCGTTCTCTCCATCCACCTCGACATATGGTACTGCCGTAGTCATATGTGACAACACTCCCAACGCACCCGCCGTCACGTGGCGCAGGTCCGCCAGGAACTGTAGATAGTTGGCCCGGTCCCCCCGCTGTGCGTAGCCAACCCTGGAACCGTGCGAGCAGCGCGTTCCGTGTCGGAACATCTGACCCTGACACCACCCACGAGGCAATCGCACCCAAGGGGGAACCCCGACAGAAAGGGCCGGTCTGATACGGGGGGCTTCCGATGAAAAAAGCCCCCCCACTGAACACCCCTCCAGAACATGCTGAGGAGTTGTTCTGCAGCCGGACATGCAAGGTGTAAGGCCCCCATGGGACTCCTACACACCGTAGCCCTGCAGTGATATTACTACCACCCCAAATCATGTGAGCTGCGACCACTTGCCAATATTTCAGGAGTGGGAGGCACCAACATGATACCTGGCCTGGCGAAGGCGAGGCCGGGGAAGCCCGCACTGTGTGCCTCAAAAGGTTTCGAGCCCCCCTGCTGACAACACTTAAGTTGACAGACGTAACACCAGGCTCAACCAACACAGTTCAAGGTGTGGGAGCCGCTTGACAGCACAACATTCTCACGGACAGACCCAGGCTCAGCCATCAACTGGGTGTCAGCCCCTGTCCCCATGAGAAGCGAAAGGGGGGCCGCCCGCGCATCAACGAAGGCACGCGGCCCGCAGCCAAAGGAAACAATCAGAGCCCACTTTTTCCGCTGGTGTTGGGGAAGGGAGTGATCGGAGAGCGGGCTGCTCGCGGCAGGACGGTGACGGCTTGTTTGTTCAAGCCGAACCCATCCTACATGGCCGATCCCTCGGCCGCCAAGGCTGTCGGCCTTGTGGACACTTGTCGAATCAACGCCCAGGATACCTCCGGCGGGGGAAAACATGGCCGCCTGTCGAGGGCCTCGTCATCGCCGCTGACGAGGCCGTGCTCCCTCCTCTTCTGGCTGCGCGGTGTGAGGCGGTGTAGGGCCTAGGACAATACCGCCCGCGCTCCAGCAGAAGACCAAAATCCCCTGCGGAGAGGGGAACCCTGAGCGGTTATAGCTTGCGGCTGGGTCAAAGCTAATAACGTCAACAACCTTGCGCGATGTGTCGACGTCGGCTGGTCCTCAAGGCCCCGCCACCAGACACCATTTTTTTATAGAAAAAAACAGCAATTCGAACACAGTTCTAATCGTTGCCAATTCCATACCGTGGCGGTACAAGCTTTAACAGCCCACCAGCCACTCGCCAGGCCGACCCACCCATGGCGTCGGCCGGGCGGGGCACTGTTTCAATATGTCAAAAACAAAGGACTGATGTTAACACGGAGCACCAGTGGTGGTTGCAAACAGCAACCTCCACTGTGGTGTGCACCATGAAAGGGTTAAATGAATAAAAGAACTAAACCACAAAATACTGTAGAATGAGCAAACCCATACACACAACGTTAAGGGGAGGCGGACCAGAGCGAACTAGCCCCGCCTTCATTCAAAATATTCACAACAGCACACCAGCCCTAGCTTAGCCCATTTACCAAAAAAAGTAAACAAAGCCCCCCCCGCACTACTCCCCCAGTATACCGATTGACCGTCAGTATGAATGGTTGAGAGGAGAGAAAACTGTAGCAAGACAGACCTTCTCATAGCAGAGTGACAGAACGAAACAATAGCCCACTACACAGGGCCGCCTCAGGGGGTGGGGGGCCTCGCGTTTAAATTCGCCCAGGGCCTCACATTTCTCCCAGGCGGCCCTGCCCCTATACTACTACAGCATAGCGTGAGGCGATGTGGGACCCAGATCGACAACGCCTGCGCACAGACACGCAACATGTTTACCATGTCGGCTGGACCCATAGCCCCACTACCCGACGCCAATGTGGATAGGAACTAGCCAGCTGAGCCATAACCCGCCGTTAAGTCCCATCCTGCAGTAATATAGCTCTACTGCTACACCGCCGAGCTCACGCATCGCCCCAGATGGGGACACCGTTCCATAGACCCCGCCGGAACACAAGGTAACATACCTGGCTAGGATACCTAGCCACGGCCTACCATGTTGTCAACCCATTTACCCGAAAAAAGGTAAATAGGACTCAGCAAAAAAACCCACAACAGCTACCGACTGACCTTCATTGATGAACCGGGCAAGAGGAGGGAGAAGTGACAACATCTCACGGCCGAGACATTAGAACAGCGTAGCAGTTAGCAGTAGCAATAGCATGTGGCATTAGCGATAGCATGTAGCATAGCATTAGATGTTTAGTAGCACGCCCAAGACAGCTTGGAAACCGTTCCCTGCAGTGAACGTTCACCAAACCATCCTGCCCCCGGCGCCAACACACAACATGGTTGTGTAACAAAACAAACCAGCATTACTAACACTAATACCCATGCCTGAAGACACAGGGCCTACCTGAGTACAAGCTGGCCCGACAGCCAATCTTGTACAGCTGAACCTCGATCTGCTGTCATTAGACGAGGAACATCAACATAGGCCCGTCGTGTCGCCGAAAACATGCGTCGAAGATGCCAGGGGCCAGCAACCTCCGGTAAGCTTTCAACATTATGACTCTGATCTTTTTCATCCTGCTAGTTAACGTATGGTGCACGCAGCCAGTACGCTGGGACGAAAATAGAGGAAGGGTGTTTTGGTGACCAGAGTCACGGTTATATGTGCGGTGCCACCATAGGGGCGGGGCCCCATACAGGTGGGGTGCATGTAGTTGTTTTCGTTGGAGATACAATAGGTATCATAGGAGATAAGGGGTATCTCATAAGGCTCAGAGCGGGACGCGAAAGCAAATACGATATATAACAGTGCCACTACCAACAGCACTACTATTAGTGCTACTATCAACAGTACCACCATTAACAGTGCCATTATCAACAGTACCACTACCAACAGCACTACTATTAACAGTGCTACTATCAACAGTACCATTATCAACAATACCATTACCAACAGCACTACTATTAACACTTTCTGTGCCGCGCTGTTTACCTTTAGAATGCCGGCCTTTCTAATAGTTTCCTTGGTTGCTGCAGTTTGCGAAGCTGTGTTTGTGTTCTGAATTATAGCTGTAGAGACACGGTGTGGCCCATTTCGACAAACATTACTTGTAGTCCAGCATGGGAATAATAGTTTGTTTCCACATGCTGTAGTTTGTAGTTTATTACACGCTAAACATTTCCAAGATAATATTACGTGGTTGGCCCCTAATGAGTTAACAGTGCTACTATCAACAGTACCACTATTAACAGTGCCTCTATCAACAGTACTAATACCAACAGCACTACTATTAACAGTGCTACTATCAACAGTACCAGATTCAGATTCAGATTCAGATAACTTTATTCACCATATTGTACAGGTACAAATGGAACGTGATTTGACATTTCAGTGCATGATTATTCACAAATAGGAACAACAAAATAATAATGATAAATAAATAAGTGCAAAACAGGACAGAACAGTGAGACAACAATAAGACAGTAAAGTGCAGTGGTAGTGGTAGGGGACATGGATACAGTGCACCACTATCAACAGCACCACTATCAACAGCACTATCAACTGTACCACTATTAACAGTGCCACTATCAACAGTACCAATACCAACAGCACTACTATTAACAGTGCTACTATCAACAGTACCACTATCAACAGCACCACTATCAACAGTACCACTATCAACTGTACCACTATTAACAGTGCCACTATCAACAGTACCACTACCAACAGTACCACTATTAACAGTGCTACTATCAACAGTACCACTATTAACAGTGCTACTATTAACAGTGCCATTATTAACTGTGTCACTATTAACTGTGCCACTATTAACAGTGCTACTCTTAACAGTGCTATTATTAAACACTACAGCTGCTGGAAGATGATAAAAAGCTCTTTGGAAGACCTGCTTCTCTTCTCTTTTGATTAATCTCTTCCTACAGACATGGGGCTATTGTATGTCACAGACATGAAACTGACTGTGGCTGAACTGATGTCTGAGCAGCTCAGCGAGCACCAGGAGGACATCAGCAAGGTACGGCCAGAAGAGTGTTAGTGATTCAAGTAAGGTCATACGCGACAGGGGTGGGTGACAGTGGCTCGGGAGGTAAAGCAGTCGTCTGGTAATCCGGCGGTTCCCGGTTCGATTCCCGCTTCTCCCCGCAGTGATGGGAGTAATGGCGTTATAAAGAACGGCGTTACTAACAGCGTTAGTTTTTTCAGTAATGAGTAATCTAACGGATTACTCTTCCAATCTTAATAACGCTGTTACCGTTACTGCCAAAAAATGCAGCGCGTTACGGTCTATGATTGAAGCTGTTTTTTTTCATCAGACAGATCTCTGCGCCGAGAGGCATACTGTTCTTCTCAGCCAACCTCAGCGCGATTGGCTGAGATTGAGTAAAATGTCATGGTAAGCCAATCAAAGGTAGAGGTGGGCGGGTTCCTCCAGAGTCTGCCACACAGCGACACAACACAAGAGGCCGCGGTCCGTGTACGTTTTGATAAATTGTTTTTGTTGGCCAAATAATCCAAAACAAATCCAACGAACAACACAAGCGAGCAGTCAATGACAGACCGCGGGTCCATGAGCGTTTTTTGTTCACTCTTGTGTTAGTTGTGTGTTGCACTGCAGTAGTGGAGGCTCTACTCTGCTGACATAGTGTTGCACTTCCTGGTTTAATAGCACAGTCTTCAGGTGCTCAGAGTCAGAGATATATATATCTGTATGTCATGCATGTCTTAAATGTCATGATTAGATTTGTTTAGATGATTAGATTAGATTCTTATATCTGTATGTTGTGTATGTCATAAATGTCATGAATAAAAAATGGGGGACCCTGATGTAAACAAGACGAAAGTCTTTCTCTGATCTGCATCCCCTTATCAATTGTGTGTATTGAGCTGTACTGTACTGTACCCATTCTGCAATATGTTAATTAAAATGTTCAAACAATCAGTATATATTTGTTATTTATTTTTTGTATAGTGCTTAACAAGCATAATTTAATGTTGCCCAGTTGTGGCCTGTTGAGGGGCAATACATGATATCAAAAGTTCCAAAACATCTATTGTATTTGTATGATCCACTATATAAACATAGTAATTATAATAATATCTACATACATGGCATTTGATTGGAGGCTAGTCTCACTTTGTCCCACAGCAACATTCAAATAGTTTAGATTTGTGTATGTTGTTTATGTAAAAAAACTACTTGAAAGTAACGCAATAGTTACTTTCTGAAGTAACTAGTTACTTTTATAATTTGTAACTGAGTAAGTAATTGAGTTACTTTTTGGAAGAAGTAACTAGTAACTGTAACTAGTTACTTTTTAAAAGTAACTTGCCCAACACTGCTCCCCGGGCAGCTTCATTACTTCAGGCAACCTTCTTGCGTTCAGCGCCCCACGTGACCACGCCTAGCACGCCCCCGCGGCGACGCGGCAGCGCCAGAGCAGAGCGGCAGCGGCGCGCAGGTTGCCGCACGCAATCCCCCCTGTTTTAACATCGACGCTTAGCTCAACTCGTTCGCCGCCTTGCTGTGGAGCCTGCGGTCCAGTTGGTGACAAGTTCGAATCACTTAAATCTTTTTTCTTTTTTTTTTACGTTTAATTAATTTATCGCCTCTCTATATAAACGTAACTAGCGTCTGTCTTTCTTTCGCCGATTAAGTTTAGGCATTCTTTCGGAGTTGGTTAAGGTTAGGGTTAAGTTTAGGCATTCTTTCGGAGTTGGTTAAGGTTAGAGTTTTAGAGCATGGCAATATTTCTTTCGCCGGTTAAGTTTAGGCATTCTTTCGGAGTTGGTTAAGGTTAGGGTTAAGTTTAGGCATTCTTTCGGAGTTGGTTAAGGTTAGGGTTAAGTTTAGGCATTCTTTCGGAGTTGGTTAAGGTTAGAGTTTGTCGCAGAGCATGGCAATAGAATGCCTGTCTTTCTTTCGCTGGAGCAGCAGCCTATTTCCGCTCTGCCTCTCTGCCGCGGTCACATGGGCGTCGTGGCCAATCAGAGAAACGCTGAACGCAAGTAGGTTGCCTGAAGTGTTCACGCCCCCGGGCAGCGTGTCGAAGTGTCCTTGAGCAAGACACTCAACCACTAACTGCTCCCGATGAGCAGGTTGGCACCTTGCATGGTCGCCTCCGCCATCGGTGTGTGAATGTGTGAGTGAATGGGTAAAATGTGAGCAACAAATTGTAAAGCGCTTTGGATAAAAGATGCTATATAAATGCACCATTTACCATTTGCCATTTATATGTACCTGCACATTAGAGTAGAGAGGTCAAGCGTTTTTCTGTCGTCACCGAAAATATTTTCTTTTTATTCGAAGAAATTCACAATGAATGGAAGCAGACAGTGCCGGTTACTAGCCTTCGGGAGAGGTGTTAGTTGGACAATGCCTAGGCTAACCGCCACTGTCCGCTTCCATTCATTGTGCTAAGCTAGGCTAACGTGCAGCCAGATAGCTTTCTACTGAACGCACAGAGAGGAAACTGGTATCTATGTTCTTGTCTCTCTCTGGAGAAGACGGTACGCTAATTTCCCCAAATGTTGGCGTGTTCCTTTTAAGATTTGCCGAGAAGCAGATGCGGAGTGGAGCGCGGAGCAGGCCTTCCGCAAGCTTCAGCGAGGCTGGCAGAGCAAACACTTTCAGCTCACTATGTCCTCCGTCTCTGTGGGGCAACTGGACCAACGACAACATGACTCCAGACACGCAGAGGAGCTCTCAGCGGACCTCGTTTCATATGACCGTCACTCCCGTGACAGTGATCCACTCGCCATCACCGGTAAGATTTAGTTACAAATTCATCTTTTAAGCTTGTGTTGTGAATTAGGGGGACTTTCCGCATAGAAGAGACCAGTGTTGTAGTACTGGAGTCCAGGACTGATTTTCAGGACTTGTGACTCGACTTGGACTTGGACTCGAGCATTGACTGCATTCAGACTCGGAAGGTGCAGGCGAGGACTCAAACTTGTTAATTGATAAAAACATTTATTAAAAAAAATATATATATATATTGTAATAGGCCCTAATTATTTGGCATACTATATTCTTATTGGCTAGCGCATTTGTTTGGATATTGTGTCACAAAGTAAATAAACTCCCTTAGAAATGGTGACCGCTGTCATTTATGTTTAATGTAGACCTTTTTTATCAGCTCTTTGACTGCCAGAGTGGACTCAACCTTGAAACTTGGACTCGGACTCGGACTAGGGCAATGGGGACTCGACTCGGGCCCTTCTTTGGTGACTCGGACTCGAACACTGGGGACTCGAGACTCGACTCAGACTCGAGATTTAGTGACTCGACTACAACACTGGAAGAGATTGTATTATTGTGTATCTGCAGTGGTGGAAACTAACTAAGTAATTTTACTCAAGTACTGTACTTAAGTACAATAAGAAGGAAATATTGTACTTTTTACTCCACTACATTAATCTGAACCCTGAACCTGAACTAGTTACTTTGAAGAAAAAGATTTTGCATAGAAAACATGGCAAAGATGTATGAAGATTATACGTTCACAGTTGAAGCCTGTCAATTTCAAGAAGACGTACTGTAATCGGAGCAGCATAACTGGACCACATACCACTTTAATATAACCTTTAATCAGAGCAGCATAACTGGACCACATACCACTTTAACATAACCTTTAATCAGAGTAGCATAACTGGACCACATACCACTTTAACATAACCTTTAATCAGAGTAGCATAACTGGACCACATACCACTTGTGAGGTTTTGTCCGCTGCTCACCAACTTTCTCTGTTTTCTTTAAGCCTACTGTTAGAAATTCCCTTCTCACTCACTCTCTCTAGCCCCCACCCTCTCGTTCTTTACTCTCGTTTACTCTCAGTGGCCACACCTGGACTATTATCAATTACCTCTCGCACCTGTGGTGGCAGGCTAATTAGTTCCCCTGTGGGCTTTAAATACCAGGGCTCTTCCCCTCGTTTCGGCGTGGGGTCGTGTTGTAAACATGCCGTATCATATTCTCAAACATCTAGACTCTTTCGGGAGGTCCTCTGTTCTGCCTATGCTGTATTGATTCTCCGGCGTAGAGATGTATGCTCCAGCCTTCGCCTGCTGTCGCCGTTGCCTGAGAGTGGGACTGGTCTGCGCTCCCTAGACTTCCACGGGAGGCATCCCAGTCATCCACTTCAGACCCCCCGCGCAGCTGTCGTCCTGACGCACATCCAGACCAGCGCCCGGCGTGAGACGAGGTGCAAGCTTTCGCCACCCGTCGCCGTTTGCCTGGAGGGAGACATTGTACTGCGCTCTCTAATCCTCTACGGGAGGTATTCCAGTGTTCCACTCCAGACCAGCGCGCCAGATGCGCTCAAGCCTTCGCCACCTGTCGCCGTTTGCCTGGAGGGAGACACTGTACTGCGCTCTCTAATCCTCTACGGGAGGTATTCCAGTGTTCCACTTCAGACCTTCGAGCTTGGCACGCTCCCCCGACCAGCGCGCAGACGCGCATCTCCTAGACCTTCGGGCTTGGCACGCTCTCCAGTCACCAGCGCGCAACGCGCATCTGCAAGGGCTTGGCACGCTCTCCAGTCACCAGCGCGCAACGCGCATCTTCAAGGGCTTGGCACGCTCTCCTGTCTCCAACGCGCATTTTCCAAAGATCCTCGTGCTTGGCACACTCCTCCTCGCAGACGCACCCCGATGCGTCTCTCGGTTCCGACGCGCACACCAAGGTGTGGCGCGCCACTCTGTTCCTCGGCTCCGACAGCGGCTACCCGGTGGACGACACCCTCGCCACCGCCACTGTTCCAGCACTCTGTTCCTCGGCTCCGACAGCGGCTACCCGGTGGACGACACCCTCGCCACCGCCACTGTTCCAGCACTCTGTTCCTCGGCTCCGACAGTCGGCTACCCGGTGGACGACACCCTCGCCACCGCCACTGTTCCAGCACTCTGTTCCTCGGCTCCGACAGTCGGCTACCCGGTGGACGACACCCTCGCCACCGCCACTGTTCCAGCACTCTGTTCCTCGGCTCGGACAGCCAGCCACCCGGTGGCGATGCCCTCGCCCCGCTGCTGTCCCTGTACCATTACGCATACGCCTGGGTGAGTTTTGATTGTGATGTCACTCACCCAGCGTAATGCCTCTTGCCCCCGTTCCCGCTGCTGTTTCCTGTACCATTACGCATACGCCTGGGTGAGTTTTGATTGTGATGTCACTCACCCAGCGTAATGCCTCTTGCCCCCGTTCCCGCTGCTGTTTCCTGTACCATTACGCATACGCCTGGGTGAGTTTTGATTGTGATGTCACTCACCCAGCGTAATGCCTCTTGCCCCCGTCTCGCTGCTGTTCCTGTACCATTACGCATACGCCTGGGTGAGTTTTGATTGTGATGTCACTCACCCAGCGTATTGCCTCCTTTAGTTCTCACTTAGTTAGTAGTTTGGACATTTCATCTCCCACTCTGTTTTTGTTCTCACTTAGATAGTATTTTTGGACATTACATCTCCCCCTGTGTGTTTGTCACACGAAGATATTATTACTTTGTTACTTTGCTTATTTGGACTGTTCTGCATCTGCTCTGTTTGTTCCCTTTTGAATATTAACCCTCTCCTCTGTTCTGCAGAGCGGCCCAGATGTTTTCCCACCAGTCCCCAGTTCCTCCCTGTTCCCCAGCCCGCCTCCGCGGGCCTCAGTCCCCTCTGTCCCTAGTTCTCCCCTTTCTAGTTCCACCTAGTTCCTGGTCCCAAGTACTCCCCTTCTAGTTCCACCTAGTTCCTTGTCCCTAGTTCTCCTAGTCCCCAGTTCTCCTTTTCCCTAGCTCTCCTTGTCCCGACTTCTCCTAGTCTCTAGTTCCTCTGTTCCTTTAACCTTCCCCTAGTGTTCCTTTAACCTTCCCCTAGCGTTCCTTTAATGTTTCCCCTAGCGGTCATTAACCTTCCCTTAGTGTTCCCTTTTCCTGCCCGCCTCTTAAAGGCACCTAGTTTTTCCCCTCTTGTTATATTCCTGTATTTGTGTTCTCCCTAAAGGGGACAGTGCCCTTTTTCCCTGTCTCTCAATAAATATCTGTTTCTTGGCAAACCATCATACCTGTCTTGTGTTGTGCGATTGGGGTCGGTTACAAACCATAACAGTACGACCCCACCAAATCGACGACCCCAGCCAGCACAGACGGTGTATGTTGAGTTTGCCTTTTTTTTTCTCTTGTTCCCTCTAGTTCCCCTCTAGCTCCCCTGTTAGCTCCCCTGTTAGCCCTGTTGGCTTCCCTGTTAGCCCAGTTTAGCTCCCCTGTTAGCCTGTTAGCTCCCCTGTTAGCCCTGTTGGCTTCCCTGTTAGCCCTGTTGAACCCCCTGCAGCTTGTTAGGCCTCTACTACCAGCATGGCCCCTGTAGCTAGCCTTGCCCTGGCAGCTAACCCAGTCCCTCAGCAGAGCCCCAGTCTGCTAGCTTAGCCCCGGCTGCTAGCACAGCCTCTATGTTTTATGCAGCCCTTGCTGCTGGCATGGGCCCTGTAGCTAGCCATGCCAGGCAGCTAACCCAATTCCCTCTGCATGGCCCCGGTCTGCTAGCTTGGCCCCGGCTGTTAGCACAGCCTCTATGTTAATGCAGCCTTGCAGCTGGCATAGGCCCTGTAGCTAGCCAGGCCCAAGCAGCTAACCCGGTCCCTCTGCATGGCCTCCACTTTTTTGTGTAGTTTATCCCACTGCTAGGACTGCCCTTTCAGCTAGCAAGGTCAGTTTATCTCCCACTGCTAGGACTGCCTTTTCAGCTAGCGAGGTCAGTTTATCTCTCACTGCTAGGACTGCCTTTTCAGCTAGCAAGGTCAGTTTTTCTCCCACTGCTAGGACTGCCTTTTCAGCTAGCAAGGTCAGTTTATCTCACACTGCTAGGACTGCCCTTCAGCTAGCAAGGTCAGTTTATCTCACACAGCTAGGACTGTCCTTCCAGCTAGCTTGTTCTCTCATGCTGGTCCAGCCCTGTCTGCCAGCCTAGCTCCGGCAGCTAGCGCAGCCTCAATGTTAATGTAGCAGTACAGCTGGCATAGGCCCTGTAGCTATCAGTGCCTTGGCAGCTACCCTTTCCCCCTGCTAGCCTAGCTCGGCAGCTAGCGCAGCCTCTATGTTGATGTAGCAGTACAGCTAGCATAGGCCCTGTAGCTATCAGTGCCTTGGCAGCTACCCTTTCCCTCTGCTAGCCCTTTCCCGGTGCTACCATGGTTACCCCTTAGCTACCCTGCTTGCCCCTCAGTTCCTCTAGACCAGTTCCTCTAGACCAGTTCTCTAGACCAGTTCTCTAGGCCAGTTCTCTAAACCAGTTCTCTGGACCGGTTCTCTAGGCCAGTTCTCTTGGCCAGTTCTCTGGGCTAGTTCTCTGGACCCAGTTCCTCCTGACCCGGTTCCTCTAGGCCCGGTTTCCTCTAGGCCAGTTCCTCCTGTTGCCCCTCTGCTACCCTAGTTACCCCTCGGCGACCCTGTTTCTTTTGCTAGCCCCACTCTTGTGGTGGCTTCCCCTGCTGGCTTGGCCAGTACCTTTTGTTTTTGTCTTGTTTTGCCCCCTGCCACTCTGTCTGTATTTGTTTTGGGTCGCCAGGTGGCTCCCGTTGAGGGGGGGGTACTGTGAGGTTTTGTCCGCTGCTCACCAACTTTCTCTGTTTTCTTTAAGCCTACTGTTAGAAATTCCCTTCTCACTCACTCTCTCTAGCCCCCACCCTCTCGTTCTTTACTCTCGTTTACTCTCAGTGGCCACACCTGGACTATTATCAATTACCTCTCGCACCTGTGGTGGCAGGCTAATTAGTTCCCCTGTGGGCTTTAAATACCAGGGCTCTTCCCCTCGTTTCGGCGTGGGGTCGTGTTGTAAACATGCCGTATCATATTCTCAAACATCTAGACTCTTTCGGGAGGTCCTCTGTTCTGCCTATGCTGTATTGATTCTCCGGCGTAGAGATGTATGCTCCAGCCTTCGCCTGCTGTCGCCGTTGCCTGAGAGTGGGACTGGTCTGCGCTCCCTAGACTTCCACGGGAGGCATCCCAGTCATCCACTTCAGACCCCCCGCGCAGCTGTCGTCCTGACGCACATCCAGACCAGCGCCCGGCGTGAGACGAGGTGCAAGCTTTCGCCACCCGTCGCCGTTTGCCTGGAGGGAGACATTGTACTGCGCTCTCTAATCCTCTACGGGAGGTATTCCAGTGTTCCACTCCAGACCAGCGCGCCAGATGCGCTCAAGCCTTCGCCACCTGTCGCCGTTTGCCTGGAGGGAGACACTGTACTGCGCTCTCTAATCCTCTACGGGAGGTATTCCAGTGTTCCACTTCAGACCTTCGAGCTTGGCACGCTCCCCCGACCAGCGCGCAGACGCGCATCTCCTAGACCTTCGGGCTTGGCACGCTCTCCAGTCACCAGCGCGCAACGCGCATCTGCAAGGGCTTGGCACGCTCTCCAGTCACCAGCGCGCAACGCGCATCTTCAAGGGCTTGGCACGCTCTCCTGTCTCCAACGCGCATTTTCCAAAGATCCTCGTGCTTGGCACACTCCTCCTCGCAGACGCACCCCGATGCGTCTCTCGGTTCCGACGCGCACACCAAGGTGTGGCGCGCCACTCTGTTCCTCGGCTCCGACAGCGGCTACCCGGTGGACGACACCCTCGCCACCGCCACTGTTCCAGCACTCTGTTCCTCGGCTCCGACAGCGGCTACCCGGTGGACGACACCCTCGCCACCGCCACTGTTCCAGCACTCTGTTCCTCGGCTCCGACAGTCGGCTACCCGGTGGACGACACCCTCGCCACCGCCACTGTTCCAGCACTCTGTTCCTCGGCTCCGACAGTCGGCTACCCGGTGGACGACACCCTCGCCACCGCCACTGTTCCAGCACTCTGTTCCTCGGCTCGGACAGCCAGCCACCCGGTGGCGATGCCCTCGCCCCGCTGCTGTCCCTGTACCATTACGCATACGCCTGGGTGAGTTTTGATTGTGATGTCACTCACCCAGCGTAATGCCTCTTGCCCCCGTTCCCGCTGCTGTTTCCTGTACCATTACGCATACGCCTGGGTGAGTTTTGATTGTGATGTCACTCACCCAGCGTAATGCCTCTTGCCCCCGTTCCCGCTGCTGTTTCCTGTACCATTACGCATACGCCTGGGTGAGTTTTGATTGTGATGTCACTCACCCAGCGTAATGCCTCTTGCCCCCGTCTCGCTGCTGTTCCTGTACCATTACGCATACGCCTGGGTGAGTTTTGATTGTGATGTCACTCACCCAGCGTATTGCCTCCTTTAGTTCTCACTTAGTTAGTAGTTTGGACATTTCATCTCCCACTCTGTTTTTGTTCTCACTTAGATAGTATTTTTGGACATTACATCTCCCCCTGTGTGTTTGTCACACGAAGATATTATTACTTTGTTACTTTGCTTATTTGGACTGTTCTGCATCTGCTCTGTTTGTTCCCTTTTGAATATTAACCCTCTCCTCTGTTCTGCAGAGCGGCCCAGATGTTTTCCCACCAGTCCCCAGTTCCTCCCTGTTCCCCAGCCCGCCTCCGCGGGCCTCAGTCCCCTCTGTCCCTAGTTCTCCCCTTTCTAGTTCCACCTAGTTCCTGGTCCCAAGTACTCCCCTTCTAGTTCCACCTAGTTCCTTGTCCCTAGTTCTCCTAGTCCCCAGTTCTCCTTTTCCCTAGCTCTCCTTGTCCCGACTTCTCCTAGTCTCTAGTTCCTCTGTTCCTTTAACCTTCCCCTAGTGTTCCTTTAACCTTCCCCTAGCGTTCCTTTAATGTTTCCCCTAGCGGTCATTAACCTTCCCTTAGTGTTCCCTTTTCCTGCCCGCCTCTTAAAGGCACCTAGTTTTTCCCCTCTTGTTATATTCCTGTATTTGTGTTCTCCCTAAAGGGGACAGTGCCCTTTTTCCCTGTCTCTCAATAAATATCTGTTTCTTGGCAAACCATCATACCTGTCTTGTGTTGTGCGATTGGGGTCGGTTACAAACCATAACACCACTTTAACATAACATTTAATCAGAGCAGCATAACTAGATCACTTTAACATAACTTTTAGAGGTCAATGGATCGAGGATTGAACGCTCCCAAGCACTGGAATACACAAACGTCATGTAGAATGCATACTTTTACTTAAGTACATTCAATAGAAAATACTTCTCTACTTTTACTTAAGCAGAATTTGAATGGAGGATTTTTACTTTTACCAGAGTACTCATTTATCTGGGTATTTCTACTTTTACTTAAGTAAAGGAACTGTGTACTTGCCTGTTAAGTCACGCACTGACTACAAGGTATTACTACTCACCTTCAAGGCCCTCCTTAGCTTACAGAACTTCTCCAGTCCTACACTCGCTCTCGGTCACTCAGATCCTCCTCTTCCTTCCAACTTGTCACTCCCACTTCCTGTCTGACTACCATGGGATCCAGAGCCTTCTCCCGCTGTGCCCCCCGCCTCTGGAATTCCCTACCACAAGACATCCGTGCAATAGACAACCTCCCCAGTCCCACCTTTGTTTCCCGTCTCAAAACACATGTGTTCATTCTGGCATATTCACTTTAATTTGAAGTTTATTATAACTGCTCCCCTATGTGTAACTTTGTAATATTGTGTTTTACTGTGTAATTGTATTTGTTTTTAACCCTGTACGGCGACCTTGGGTGCTTTGAAAGGCACCTTCAAATAAAATGCATTATTATTATTTATTACTTCTTCCACCACTGTGTATCTGTCAGGTCTGGAGACGCTCCTCGCTGAGACGGAGGACAGCGTGATGACCCTGACCGGCATGTTGCTCTCCCCTCAAGTTGATGACTTCAGGCTGGAGGTGGAACACTGGGTGCAGCTGCTGCAAGAACTTGGTAAATACAATCAAACCTTTATTTAACCAGAAATTGAGTTATGTTTAGCTTTTGTTTAGTTATTTATTTTGTTTGAGTTATGTTTTGATTTTGTTTAGTTGTTTATTTTGTTTGTATTCATTTACATGTTCGAAATAAAGATTTCAAATAAACAAATAAATAAATAACCAGAAATAAAAACCCATTGAGACCGAGGTCTCTTTTTCAAGGGTGATCTGGCCAAGAAGGCAAGCACAAATTATGACATATACATAACAAAGCACAATACACATACAGTAGACTACCATACAACCTTTTAAATGAAAAGTAAAATTCAGCTTAATAAAATACAAGCACAGTAAAACAATAACAATCAACAGAAACAACCAAAGTTTAAAGTGAGAAATTAAATTGAGCTTAATAAAATACAAGCACAATAAAACAATAACAATCAACCTGTAGAAAAGTGTTACACATCAAAGCAGGAGGAGCAGGTGGCAAGGATTTCTTCTTGTCTCTCTCTGGAGAAGACGGTAAGCACATTTCCCAAAATGTTGGCAGGTTCCTTTAACACATTTATGATATTTGCTTCCAAGATATTTGCTTACTTCTTCTGCTTTCCTTTCAATATTTGTAGAGGGGCTGCTTGATTTCTTGAGAAGATACCAGGAAACATGGGCCTTTCTGACCAAGATGATATCTGCAACAACTATTGGTGCTCAGAGGGCGGAATTGGTGAGTTAAAGTAATGTGTTTATTTTCACGATGAGACTTCTCATTTAAACTCAAAAGGCAACTGAGGTTTCCCTTATTTACAGTCACGTCGAGTGTACATACAGAAATAAGCAAACAAATAAAATACATATAAAATCACTACACAGTATGTAAAATCATAACAATAAGAAAGGTAAGGATAACATATCAATTAAAACATGTACAACTTGCTTGATCAAGGTTTTAAACTCTGCAGCAGAGGGGATAATCTCAAGCTTTAAGGACTGTTGGAGTTCATTCCATGAGCTAGAGGGGCATCTTACTGTAGCAAAATGCAGATTTACCCTGTTCAGAGCAAACTCAGGGGACCTTAACACATCTCGCCAGCGCTTGAGTGCCAAAACCCGAGATTTCTCAGGTTTTCGTCGTCTTTTCTTTTATTCGATTTTTTTAATTCTATGCAGTGTCACGGACCTTGGTGTTACCATAGGAAATCATTCTGAGATCCCGCATCCTGCTAGGTGGCAGTATCGTCCACCCTTTGAAACTTTATTTCACACTGTGTGTCACATCTAATTTCATCCGGGCGGAGAATTTAGACCAAGCCAAGTAAATCGCTTCATCCGATCATTCCGAAACGCGTTCAGCACATTTGAGGCATATCTTGTGCCACTTCATGTCAGGGACCCAATCGACATCAATACTGGAAATCGCAATCAGACAATTGGAATATTCTTTTTGGAATAACCCTGATCAAAGGTAAGGACTATCTGACGTCAATTCCACCTTGATCCTACAATGATTTCATATCGATCCGGCCGATCAACGTATGTAGTATTCAAAACGAATGCCGTTACTGGTGATCAAAGCAAAAAAAAAACGGAAATAGGAAATAGTAGCGTGTCCAGGCGAGCAACGCAAACGCTTTTAGCAAAATTCACATATCGCTCCGTAACACAGTTACCAGGAATTAGCCAGGATCACTCTGAAACTATACAATATTCACCAAATCACCACGGTATAACACGCGAACGTATGCATTTTTTTAATTCTTTTTCACATGTTGAACGAGGGATAGTTACTGTCAAATGAGCCATAGTATTGTCTCCATAGCTATAATATAGAATATAGATATAGCCCTGCAAACACAGCGACGCACAGTGAAAATCCCTATCCTTTACAGCGGTGGCACAATGAGTACAATGATGGCTAAAACGACTGGCGCTGAAAGTATTAAGGACCTGCCAGTCACTAGAACAGGTTCCGTAGGTACCAAAATTCCATTCCAATAATGATGTAGTATAAGGAGGTAGATGAACAAATGGTTTGATTATATGATCACATTCAGTATGTACCACATCATATTGATATTGGTAAATATCAGTTATCAGGCATAACAGAAAAATGTATCATTGGTCAGTTTTGGCTAAAAAACGTATATCGGTGCATCCTAGATTGGAGCAAGTTAGGTGCCACATGTGGTGCTATACTAATTCTGGATTAGATCCTGGATTAAATTCTGGATTAAACAACATTTTAGAACACTATAGTGAGCAATGGATTACATGTATACTGTAAAGCTTTAAAGTCACACTAAATTGTCTCTTATATGTTTATAGCTGGAGAGGTTCCATCCCGTGAATCAGACATTCTGGAAGATGATTCACTCTATATCAAGGGACACTCACGTGCTGAATATCGCTTGGCGCAAGAAGACAAACGAACCATTCCACGGAACCAGCCTTCGAAGCATTCTCATCAACGGTCTGTCTGCAATGGAAGCTATTTCCAACCAGATGTTGCATCTCTTGGACTCACCTCGTGCAGAGTTCCCCAGGCTCTGCTTCCTGAGTGATAGGGAGGTGGTAAAAATGCTGTCCCACCCCCCCACGCTCTATAACCTGCTCCCTGTTGTGCGTAAATGCTTCAAAGGGGTATGCTGTCTTGAGATAGACCACGACATGCCAAGTGATAAGACAGATCTGGGCAGCGGGGATGTCTCTGATAACCACTTGCAGAAGAGAGTATTGGGAGTTTACGGAAGCACCAGGGAGCATATTGCTTTTCTTCGTCCAGTGGAACCCAGCCTCTGTCCCTTAGTTTGGCTTTCTCTCTTGGAGAAGCAGCTACAACAGACCATGATGCGGCTCATGAAACAATGTGCTGTTGCACGACAACAGCTTCAACCGCTAGACCAAGACTCTGAGTATAACGGGAAAGCTGGACACGCCCAACGCTGTGATCCCAAAGGAAGGGAAGAGGTGCTTTCCATATTAGAAGTAGTGTCTCACTATCCTCTTCAATGCCTTTTGGTGGCTGAGGAAGCTGCATGGTGCAGTGGAGTCGTTAAGGTGTACCGGTCCTCCTCCCCAGTCAAGTGGACCTGCATGAAAACACGCAACTCTTCCAAACTTCAAAACCTGTGCCGTGTTATGAGGGAGAGGATCACAGGTGCCACTGATAAGCCACTGGCTTCCGATTACATCGTAATGGTTCTGCGTGCTTTAGTGCAACTTACCATGAATCATGCACAGCAACTATCTAGACTCACGGAAGTGAAATGTGACTTGGAGTCATCTTTCGAGTGGCAAACGTTGATGAAGTACCACATAACCGCCGACGGCCAGAATCAGAATGACTCAGACTATCTACTGGGAAGCAGTGATCAGTCACCATGCTACGTGGACACTTTGGGCACTCGGCTGCCGTATAGTTATGAGTACCAGGGCCCAGAGCACTGTTTGATGGTGAACATGCCTTCCACAGATAGGGCAACACTGGGGATTCTCCTTGCCCTGACCAGCTACAGATGTGGTTTTGTGAGTGGACCGTGCATGTCTGGAAAGAGAACGACTGTGTTGCAACTAGGAAGAGCATTAGGGCGACAGGTCGTCACTCTGCGATGCTTTTTGAGCGTGGGCCCTAGCATTGTCCAACAGATGCTGTTTGGTGCCCTCCAGACGGGAGCATGGCTTGTGTTGGCTTCTGTTGACTTATTGTCACAAGGGGTGCTGTCGTTACTGGGACAGCATTTAGCAGACATTCACCAATCTTTCTCCATCTGTCAAAGAAATACAGAGCAAAGAGGGGACAGTGAACCAAGGGACAAGACCAGCGATGTGGGGAAGTGTTGCAAAAACCATGATGAGGCTTACCGGCAGATGTCATTTGCAGGAAGAAGTATTTTTGCCAAACGGAGCTATGGATGTGTAATCACCTCATCTAAAGGTTACACGGCAGAGGTGTCAGAGAGTCTGCGTGCTTCCACCAGACCCGTTGCTTTGACCCATCCAGATTACAGGGTCATCACGGAAGTTATGCTGGCTTCCATTGGTTTCTCAGAGGCCACGTCTTTAAGTCGACGCCTGGTATACCTCTTTAGCTTCGCCAGAGATTCACTCTGTATGCCTGAATTCATCAATGGCGACCAGGCAGGCTGGCTTGTGGTGTTGCAAAAGGTTATTTCTGCCACTCGTATGTACTTACAACAAAGCGCCTGTCTTCAACTGGTTTCAGATGAGGACAAAGTTGTGGCTGGAGATCCGGATGGTCAAAAGCCTTCACATGTTACTCAGGAAGAATCTCAGATGGCAGGAGAAGCCAAAGGTCCAAGGCATCAATTTGCTTTCATCAGTCAAGGAGTGAAGGAGGAGAAGGCTCTTGTCAAAGCACTTTTATCTGTAGTTTCAGCATCCATTCAGGAGCACAAGAAAGCCGTACAGTTTCACACCCTTCTCAAGGAAATATTTCCTATAACGTGCTACTTTCCTGCTTTCCAACACCACACTGAGGAGGAAGAGCAGAGGTTAATCAAAAGGGACGTTACAGAAGAGCTACAAAGAGCAGGGTTTCCCTCTGACACACAGGTTGTTTGCAAGGCCCTCTCCCTGTACCAGGCCATGAAGTTCTCACAGGCAGTTCTGCTGGTGGGTCCCTCGGGGAGTGGAAAGACCACCTGTCACCGTGCCTTGGCCGGGGCACTACGCAGACTGCCTGCCCCGCGGACAGAGCCCCAAATCCCCACCTCGACCTGGTGCTCTGTTGACACCGTGGTCTTATTTCCCAATGCCATGTCCCACGAGGAGGTCTTTGGGGGCAGCTGTGAAGAGCAGGGGTGGTGGGATGGAGCTTTTACTAAAGTGCTAAGAGACTCAGAGCGACGTGGCCACTTAGCCACAGACTCTTCCAGTAGTGATAACAGTAAGAAGGATCAGATGCAGAAGGTGAAGTGGCTGGTGATGGACGGGGAGCCCCTGGGGCAGCCGGGCTGGTTGGACTACTTTACCCTCTGTCATCTTGAGGACCCGGCCCTGTGTCTGGCATCCAACACAGGGACAAAACTCCTTGCAGAGATCACAGACCTCAGGGGTGCCGCCCCCTCCGCAGTGTCTAGTTGCAGCCTTGTGTATTTCACTGGAACTGATCTTTGGAAGGCCGTGTGGAAGGCCGAAGTGGATGCTCTCTCCAGAAATCACTCAGTGGATCTAGGGACCCTGAAGATGTGGAAATGTCTAGCCGAAGACCTTTTCCGCAGCACCCTCGATTGCCTCAGGGATGGGGCCCTTACCCCTGCGATGCACGGTGAAGGAGGTGGAACCAGTACATATGGACTGCAAGAGGTTATGTCATTCAGTAGGATTCTACATGCCTTCCTGGAGCAGGTTGGGAAGGGACCTGGATTAAAAGCTGAACCGAAACACAAGAACCAAGACACAAGAGGTATTGTGACCAATATTCATAAACATGGACAGTTGTTTCAGTGTCAGTTTAGTTGTTAGAGAGGGACAACATACATTAAGGAACATTTTATAAATAGAATGTAAATGTACCCAATTGTAGCCAAAAGGCTAGTTTACATTGGCAGTCCCCCTGCCAGAAATAATGGGCTAGTACCTAGTACAAAAAAGATTAAAACACAAGTACAAACACATTAGCAATAACATACATAATTTCACCCTTATATACACAGCAATATACACAGTTCAATCCCCACATAGTATACACATCAGTGTTCACATTTGGTTATCTATCAACCAATTCCTACGATTACATTTGAAGGCGTTGAATGAAATGGACTCTCTAATGTTCTGTGGGATTTTATTCCACTCAGGTACTGTTTTGTAAGAGAAAACTGACTGCCCAAATACACTCCTTCGAAATGGGATTTTGCAGTCTCCTCTGGCTGTCCCTCTGGTGACTCTGGCTTCCTCTCCAGTAGCACCAGTTACAGAGGAGCGAAAAAAATTGACTTGATTGCAGAGTGGAGGTGGTGCCAAGTTGTGTTAGAGGGGACTGATATGTTAACAACATGTTGCACCAATTCTCCCAACAGATATGCCTCTAGGTGGAATCCAGACATCACGCACAGATGCCTGGGTCACCTCTCCTCAGCGGGAGCTGCAGGCCAGAAACCTCTTTCTGGTGGCTTACGTTTGGGGTTTCGGTGGACACCTGCACCCAAGGTCAGGATAGGACTAGGGATGGGCATTTTTAAGAAGAATCCAGATCGATTGATCGCATGCTATACTCGAGTGATCGTGTATTACTCGAAAAGGGGAAAAAAACTTTTATTTTATTTTTCAAATTCTTTATTTTATTTTATTTTATTTCTTTACTTAATTTTGTTCATTCACATATATGTTTAATTAAGGAAACCAACAAACAGTTATAATCTTACACATACATGTGAAACAAATATGTAAAAAATATATATATATATATATTTTTTTTTCATACAAATTATTAATAATTTAAGATCGATTTTTCTCATAGGTACGAGTAATCGATTAATCGATTTCCAGATTTCAGTTTTCATCAGCCAGACTCCAAAATCAATATAAATTAATAAATGAATTGATGAACTGAACATTTTTATTTCCCTTCAGACACTGGCCACAGTTTGACTTGTTCACACGTGAACTGCTGTTTAAGAGCCGCTACAGAGTTGAGGTTCCGGATGAAGAGACTGTCTTTGACTACTTTCTGAACCAGAGCGAAATAGTGATCGGAGACACAATCAACACTATTCACTGCCCCGGGAGTGAGAACCGACGCGTGGTCTATCCAACTATCCCTCAGGTCTGTGCTTAGTGTCCAAATTAGTTTATTCTTTGGTAATATCTTAAACATTTTATATTCAGAGATTGATGATATTTTCTACTAGTAAAGACATCTTTGAATATCACTAGATTGTCGTATCCAAATAACCTGTGCCATTTTGTCTATTTTGTCACACAGTATGAGAAATATTCCTATCTCCTGGACATCATGTTGGAGGCAAACCAGCCAGCATTGTTGGTAGGAGAGGCTGCTTCAGGGAAAACCATGCTCTGCGAGACCTTGCTGGGTCGGGGAAGGCTACACGTTTGCCTCCCTGTGAGTCCGTGCCTGACCGCCAGTGTACTGCGCAAGGTACTGAATGACATCCGCTGTCAGAGGACCTGTCTGGGCACTTCAGGCACCATGACCAAACTCTCAGGACTGCATCTATTTGTGGATGATTTGCATGAAGCCCCCTGTGGTGAGTAAGACAAATTACTTATCACCTATATCTATCTATTCTATAGGTATTCTATAGATATTCTATAGGTATATCTGTAGGTTTCACTCCCAAGATGCAACACTGAACGAATCAGAGAATATTTGACTTTATATGCAATGGAAAGCCAGATAAAATTAAACAAGCTTATCTTTACAATGAATATGAACTTGGAGGTGTACAACTATTAAATATTAAAATGTTAAATCTCTCTGAAATCATCACTAATTGGGAAGTTCTGTTCGAACCCCGATTGGTTCTGTAGTAAGCTACTTAACTCATTGACCGCCACGCTCTTTTCCCATCTTTACTCAATGGCGCCAGCGTTATTGACCATTTTAGCGATGTTCCATCGTGTGTTCTGTATTATAGCTATGGAGACAATAGTATGGCTAATTTGACAGGCATTGTTCATAGTCCATCACTGACTAACCAGTTAATTTCTACATACTGTAGTTTGTGCACTATTACATGCTAAACATTTTCCAAATAATCCAGTATTTTTTCATAGATCGCGTTATATGCAATATGCCCAAATCATTCGGGTTGCTCGCCTGAAACCCCAAATACTTCCAAATCAAAGGTATATATACCATGTACATATGTGTCTTCACAAAATCGTTTTAACTCAAAACTGCGATCGTTACCAAAAGCATGTTTTAGGTCCGGTAAAATACGACACTGTGATCGGTACAAAAACATGTTTCAGGTTCGGTAAAATAGACATAGAATAGACCTTACCTTAGTTAGCAGCCTCTATACAGGTAAAGAGACACATTTTGTCCGGTCTTACGGCTGCTAAAAAGCTGATAGCATCACGCTGGATTCAACCTGATAAAATGTGCCGGAAGGTATGGGTTCTTACCTATCTTGATGTGATTTATCTAGAGATATCTACCGCAATAATTTTAGGTGTTAATGAAGCCAGCATAGCAATCTGGTTAGAGGTGGTGGAGAGGATAAAGGTTAGCATATGAATTTATTTTGTATTTTATTTTTTTATTATTTTTTAAACAAACACATAAACAAACATGACAACACACGATAAGATATACAAGCATTAGTTGACAGTGCACATCCAATGAAATCACATTTTAGTTAATTGTCTTATATAGGATATACCCTTAATACCTGTTATCTAAAAACCTACACACATATGCTCCAGCTCGTACCCCCCCCTCCCGGACCCCCCATTGGATAATCCATCCATTTTCCCTCGCTCCTAACCAGACATTACCATTATATGCTAGCTTTTATTTTCTCCACCACTTCTAACCACAATGTCATTTTGGATTCATTGAGACCCAAAATTCTTGCTGTAGATATTTCTTGATAGATCACATCGAGATATGTAATAATCCAGACCTTTCGGCAAATTTTTTCCGGTTGGAACCATCGTGATGCTATCAGCTTTTTAGCCACTGTGATACCCGATAAAACCAATCTATTTAGCTGTGGATGTACTGCACACTCAAAAACATCATTCAGCAGTAATACAGAGGGGTGTACAGGTATATTCCAAGTTAAGAGATTTGATAATTGCTGGGTCACCTCTTTCCAGAATATCTTAACTGGTGGGCAGTCCCAGTACATGTGCATAAATGTCCCCTCGTCCCCATTTGTACATAAAGAGCATTTGGAGTCTTGTATAAGACCCATTTTTTTCAGTCTTATAGGAGTCAAGTATGTCCTGTGAATATAGTTAAGATTGATTTGTTGATGATCCGGGTTCCTTGATGTGAGTCGAACATTTGCCCAGGCTTCTTGCCAATCAAAATCACTTTCCAGGTCTGGTATATCCCTCCTCCAGACGGAGTCTAGGTGGAGGGTTTCATATGAGGACGTTAGTAATTGATGATACAAATCTGAAACAAAACCTCTTGATGTCTCTCTTTCATAGAAGAATTTGTGGTATCTGTGGTGTTCAATTGGTTTCGTTAATGGAACACCTTGAGTCTTCAAACATAACAATAACTGTAAGTAAAAAAGATGTGTGGACTTGGTGAGATAATTTTTTTTTTGTATTTCTTCATAACTACAGAAACCCTGTTTGTTAAAAACATCCCCTAATGAGTGTATGCCTTGCTTTTCCCATATAGGGAATCTTATCGGTCGTTTTCCAATCAAGAGTGCATTGTTATTGAATAAGGGAGTATGATTGTGCCATTTATGTGGGTTAGGATATTTTTTTTTTGTGTTTCACGCCATATCCGGATCGCATGAGTAATTATGGGGCCAAATTTCCGTTCGCAATGCTTGATTGATAGTTTAGTGTATGCTATGTCCTTCAGTCTATGTGGGGCTACTATGTTTTCTTCAAATTTTCTCCAGGAAACTAATGCTTGGGGATCAAACCATGTTGTCAATGGTCTTAATGTGTACGCCTTAAAATAGTGGAAAAAATCTGGAAATGCCATGCCACCGTCTGCTTTATTTCTCTGTGCGGTGGATCTTTTTATACGTGGTGGTTTGTTATTCCAAATAAATTTGTATGTGGAGGATTGTAATTTTTTCCAGTATCCCTCTGGAGGGGGTAACGGTAGCATTGAGCTGACGAAGTTGATTCTAGGTAGTACGTCCATCTTAACTATTGATATCCGTGCCTGTACTGAGTTTTTAAGTTTTGCCCACCTATCAAGGTCGTCTTTGATTTTGTTTTGGATTTTTGTGTAATTGTGCTTCACCGTTTGTCTTATGGTGGGGAATATTTCCACTCCCAAACATCTAAAATGTTTTACCATAGGTATCTCTCCTGGGAGGGTTATATCTTTTTTTGCAGGGGCGTTAAGTGGAAGGAAAGCCGACTTCGGCCAATTTATCTTGAATCCCGATAAATCTCCAAAGTTCTCAATCAACTTGAGCAGATGAGGCAGTGTGGTGTTGGGGTTTTGCATGAACAGTATTACGTCGTCCGCATATAAACTAATTTTATGTTGTGTGCCCTTGATTACAATTGGTTCTATGGATTGGGATTGTCTTATATATTGTGCTAAAGGTTCTAATGATAGATCGAATAGTCCGGGACTAAGAGGGCAACCCTGTCTAGCTGAGCGTGATACCGGAAAGATTCCGGAGGTGATTATACCTGTTGTAATCATGGCCGATGGGTCTTTGTATACTACTTTAATCATATCAATGAAACCTTTACCTAACCCCATCTTCTCTAATACTGCCCATAAATACGACCATTCCAGCCTGTCAAAAGCTTTCATTGCATCCAGGGACAGCATCGCCTTAGGTATGGTGTCGTCCTTGTCGGCATCTAGTACGTGCAGTATTCGTCTTATGTTATCAGTGATCAGGCGGCCTCTTATGAAGCCAGTTTGGTCCGGATGAACTAAAGACGTCATATGCTTTTGTAATCTGATGGCTAATACCTTAGAGTACAGTTTGATATCGGTTCCGAGGAGGCTTAAGGGTCTGTAACTACCGCACTCGGTGGGGTCTTTGTCTTTTTTGAGAAGGACTGTTATGAGTGCAATATTGTCGTTCTTATGGAAGTTCCCCTCCTTGACTGAGTATAAGATCATATTTAGTAATAAGGGTCCAATTATGTCCCAACAAGAGAGGTACATTTCTGGTGGGATACCGTCTCTTCCAGGAGCCTTACCACTTTGCATTTCGGATATGGCCTTCTTGAGTTCCTCTAGAAATAATACACTGCCAGAAAAACTACAAAATCTTTTTCATTTAGAAAGTGAGTTTAGTAGGAGAAAATACAATTTTAAACATCAGTTTGCACGTACCACACTTAAACAGATGTGTCCTTCAGTTATTGGTGTAAAGTTGTGGAATTCTCTCCATAGCGAGCTTAAGGGATGTAACAGTGTTTATCAATTAAAAAAAATGTATAAAAAAAAAATATTTAGTCAGTATGAAAATCAAAATGTGATCTGAATAGTGAGATCTTTTCTTTTTTTTCTCTTCTCTTTCTTTTCTTCTTTATTCTTTATCATTATTATTATTATTTAAAATTTTCTTGTTTAACACTTTGGGTGCCGGGAACCGTCTTTAGACGTCTTTGCTGGCCATGCTAAAGTTGCCGGAGGACGCGTTACGTCGTCCTTATATCAATATTTCAAAAATCTGCGATCGGATTCATATGTCCCCTCCGCTGGCCTGAGATCCACCAGCAGGACCCACTGAGCTCTCTGGCGGTTCAGGAGCGCCATCTGGTGGCCGATCGGCGCAATCGCCAAACAGGATGTGCCATAGAGGTTGTGCTAGACGTCCGTAGTACTTCCGGGCGCTCGCTATAGGTCATGGGACTCTGGCTCATCACGCTACACAGTGATCGATTGGCAATAACTCGATAAACAACATGATTTGGACGTATATACCATTATACAAGCTGGAGATGGACCGGGTAAAAATATATCCCATAATGATAAGATTTCTACTCTACGATGATCGCCCAATGGCGCGCGGAGACTGGGGTGAGTTTCAGCGTGTAACGTTACCGTCTTCGATACTAACTGCTATTATCAACATTTGACCCACATTAGATGATTGGTCAGGGCTGTACGCTAAGCTTTTTCACTAGGGGCACACTTGCCCCTAAATGAGAAATTTAGGGGCAAAGAATATTTTTTAGGGGCAAAATTTTAAATAACTATTTTACCATTATAGTAGGGCTGGGCGATATGGCCTCTAAATGATATTGCGATATTTTTTGGCCATATCACGATACACAATATATATCGCAATATTTTGACATTTCCTAAAGCACTTAAAATGCTTGATTTAACCCTTTGATGCATACAGTCACGCCAATATGATGATTATAATAAGTCCCTGCAACATATGTTTGCATTATTAAACCATGAAGATGCTTTAAAAAATAATTTAATGAAAATGTACTAAGAGTAGTCTACTGACACACTAATAAAAAAATGTATTTACATCTAAGACTATTTATATAAAAACTCTTGGGTGCCCTTTTTTTGCACAGTACTGTGTTTTCTATCCACTTTAGCCAAACACACACACACACACACACATATATATATATATATATATATATATATATATATACTACTGTGAGAAAATAATAATTACACACAAAGGGATAATGGCTTATAGCAGACTTAATGATTTTAGAATATTTCAGATAATGAAATTAAATGTTTATCATCAACTATCCAGTTAGTATTTATACTGTCTGTAACGTTTGGCTACTTTAAATCATTGAATGTAGAGAGAGAGCGAGAGAGAGAGAGGGGGCGAGAACGCACAAGAGAGCCAGCCCCCCCCCCCCCCCCCCCCCCGGGGTTTTGTTCTAGGTTCGCGTTTTGATCGTCTAAGCTGCCGTAGGTGATGACGTCACACTCGAATGTAAACAGGAAGAGTCTAACACGGAGATGGAAAGTGGATGATATACAGAAACGAATAACTAATAAATATGAAGTTATGTTTAAACTTCTGTTGTCAAGCGTTGTCACTTGTCAATATAACCCACCCCCTTTCCTCACTTTTCCGCCGTCCCTGCTTCACTCGGGACCACCAGCTAACGTTAGCCCATTGCTCGTGTCAATTAAATTGCATGTTATTAAATGTCCGCGCTGGTCTGTCTAATGAAATTACAACCGCAACATTATGTCGCCTGTACAGCCCTGGTTGTAGGCTAATGTTAGTGTAGTGAAATGCGAATGAAGGGGTGAAATCACTATTCGCAAGCTTGCGAGTAGATATAATTTTTCATTCGCACCGGCCAAATTAGGGGGCAATTTGCGACGATCTCGTCGCAGCGTACAGGCCTGTTGGTATAACGCTGCCCACGGAATTATAAACGCCCCCTCGCCCATCCGGTCAACATCAGATGACGTGTAGTAACTTCTAGAAGTACGTCTAGTTGGAATTTTTTATATCGCGCTGATTGCCATCAAACTGTATTTCATCATCAATATAATGCATTTGGGGCTATATATCACGTTCTGGAGAAAGCTGCAGAAAGAGATGAAAACATACTTATACATTAGACCATACTTTACTATGAATATGTGAATGAAAAAGTTTAACGTTGCTACACAATGACCAATACATATAGGACTTTGAATGGGCCCTAATAATGGCAATGTAGCAATATAATTTAAAAAGTTATAGCCCTGCAAAGAAGGGGACTTTCTCCATAGACAAATAGCGCTGGCAATCTATGGTATATCATGAATTTAACCTTAGGCAGCCAAAGTGTTAACTGTGGATTGTGTTTCTTTTATAATGGTATAAATGATTATTTTTGTAAATAAGGTTGTACGCCGACCATTAAGAAAATACATGTTAGTTTAGGAATAAGGGGCAGGTAACTATAAGATTTATTCTTCTTCCTGCTCCTTTTGTCCATGGAATGACTATTTATGATTTTTTTAATGAAGAAACTATGATTGTATTATTCCATGTGGCAAATAAAAAACTCTGAACTGAACTGAACTGAACTAGTGTGATCGGTGTTTCTAACTGTTTAGCGTCATCCTCTGAAAGTTTAGGGAGAATAATTTGATTAAGATATGTGTCCATTTTGTTTTGATCGAAGGTCGTTTCTGATTTATATAAGTTGGAGTAGAATTCTTTGAATGTATCGTTTATTTTTTCAGGGTCTGTTTCAAGTACTTGTTGTGCTCTAATGGTAGTTATATCTGCAAATTTTGCATTAATTCTTAATCGCATGGCTAATAGGTGACTGGGTTTAGAACCTTGGGAGTACTGCTGTTGTCTTGTGCTACGTATTTGTATTTCCGATTGTTGTCTGTATATGGCATTGATCTCTTTTTTTAGTACCTTAACTTGATTTTCTAGTCGAGTTGAGTTGTTGTATTGTAAAGAATTAAATAACGTTGAGTAAAGCGTTTCCAGTTCAGCCAGTTTTGTGCATCGATTCTTGCGCATTTTGGAGGAAAAGCTATCAGTGAAATCCTTGATCATTCCCTTTACCGACATCCATAATATTCTGGGGTCTTGCACCGAGTTTGCATTCTCCCGTAGGAATACTGTAAGAGCTTCTTTGAGTTGTGTAATGAATTCCTTGTTATTAAGCAGCATCGAGTTAAATCGCCATCTTGGGGCTCGGGAAGATAGTATACCAAATGTTCCTTTTAGGAGTAAATAACAGTGATCTGATAGTGCATTGGGTATCATTTCCACTTCATAGTTATCAAATAGTCTCTGGGATGCAAAGACATAATCTATTCTGGATAATGTGTTATGTCTCGCAGATTGACAAGAGTACTTTCGGGTCGTGGGATTAAGTGATCGCCATAAATCATTTACACCTGTAATCTTCGACCAATCCTTTAATGCATTAGATGAATTCTTTTGTTCGCTGGAAAAGGCGAGGTAAGATTTGTCCATCCTTGGATTCCAAATGGCATTAAAATCAGCACCTATTATAAATGAGTAATCGGGAAGGTCTAACATTGCTTTGGTTAGTGTAGTGAAGAAACCCACTTCGTACAAATTTGGGGCGTATACCGCTACCAACGCTATTTTCCTGTTCTTGTGTACAATCTTAGCTATAGTTATCCGACCATCTACATCAGACCATACTCCCTTTAATTCAATATTCAACTTACGTCTAACGACTATGGCTACACCCCGAGTTCTCGTACCAAAAGAAGAGTGACTAATATTATGGTATGTGTTGTCCGCTAACGTATCTATGTCTTTCTCTAGAATGTGCGTTTTGCTTAGCAGAGCAACGTCCACCTGTTCTTTTTTCATTAGTGTGAGCACGCTTTTGCGTTTGAGTTGGTTATTTATTCCCCCAGTGTTCCAGATCATTATATTCAAACTAGCCATAATCTATACATGTTGTTGTGTAGTTGATGGTAATGCTTCTGGAGTGCGAGGCAACAATAGATATACATCCAACTAGTGAGGTCCCGTTGAGAGCCGAGCTTAAAAACATACATATATACAAATAAAAATCCCCTTTCCCCCCCTCCCACGAGAGTCGTACAGGATTGTGTCCCATACACACATCCTACACGTATGACTCCCTCCCTTAGGCCACCGGATTACCCAAATTGAGCTTTGTAATCCTACTCTTCCTATGCTAATAGCCATAGGATCTGAAACTTTCATTCTAATTCAATAGAATGTCGCTTTTGGTCTTGCGCCTTCCCATTAATGTACTAACAATAGTGTGAAAAATGAAAAATATACCTTCATTAATATATTCATTTGAACCTTCTACTAACTTATGTAGGAAACATCAGAAAAAAGGAAAAGAGTGGAGATAAACACTAATACCTTAAAATGAAAAAAAAAAAATAACAATGAAAGATAAAAAATAAAAAAGGAGTGAGAACTAATAAAACTCATCAGAGAAAAACAGATAAAATAAAATTGAGTAAAGAGAAAAAAGAGAAAAACAGAGACTTTTAGAGCTACATTGTGCAAATCTCTAAATCAGTGGAGTAATTATTTAAAATATTAGAATAACCTTGTCGTGCTTATACATTTAGATGTGGCTAATGTCTTTTTTTTAAAGCCTTATTAAAGCCTAATTAAACTTAAATATTCCTTTGTGTCCCTGAGCAGTCGAGAGAGGAGCCCAGAATGTTCCAGAATGCTCATAATGTCAATGTTGGATTATTGTCTCCGCAAAGACCAGAAGACTGTAAATATAATGCCTTACAAGCCATATTAAACATCTTGTGCCTTATTGTTGTCAGCGTGCATATCATCTGTTACTTTTGTTGAGCCGTGGTAAAGTCATTCTAATAAAATTACTAAAATACAAAGAGAAAGAGAGAGATGAATAGGCTTATCTGTTCTGAGCCAGTGTTTTTTTTTTTGATCCACTTTTTTCTCCCATTTTTCTATATTTTCTCCCATCCCAATTTCGTATCATCCAATTCAACCCTCCCCTGTCACGAACGCTGTTTCTTGCCTCCCACAACCCGGCTGCAATGTGGACTAAGTCATACATAGCACAAGTCCCCTCCGGTACTTGAGGTAACAGCAGTCGCATCTTTTCACCTGCGCAGCTCGATCTCTCAGTGTCGAGGAGTAACGCGTGGGAGGCTCACGCTGCCCCCGACACTTCCTGATTCTACTGCGCAGGCGCACCAACCGACTTGTAGGAGTCGCTTGTTCACAACGTTCGATCCCCACCCTTCAGTTTTCCCTCCCCGTAATACGGCCAATGTGTATTACTGCGGACGACCAGCTAAACTGAAAACAATGTGGAGAGCTGGATTCGAACACGCGAATCCTAGCGTCTCCACACTGGTGGCGAGTGCCTTGCCCACTACACCACCTAGCCGCCCACTGTTCTGAGCCAGTGTTTCGTCCTGCCCGGGGGGACCGGATCCATGATGTTGCTTCATGTAATCTTTCATGTAATCTTCGGCGGCTTTAGGCGTGCGTATTCCCTGCCTAATACCGTCTTTTCCCAAGATCGATAAAAGTGCCGGGTAGGTAAGAATTGGCCTGAGACCACTCTTAAACATTCTCTGCATCACATCCTTGTAGGGGAAACGCTGAGCTATGGCCTCCTTGCATAGATCTTCGTAGATGGATATTGAATTTTCACCATATTTCAGTTTCCCCCTTTGATTGCGCGCTCCTCTAATGATGGCGTCTCTTGTTGCCGTCTTGCGCAGGGTAACAATGATAACTCTCGGACCGTTAACTCTTTGGCCTCGTGTACCGACTCTGTAACATTGGTCCACTGTCGGCGCTGTGGGAAGGATGTTATTACCTAAAATATCTACTAACACTGTTGGAAAGCTGACGTCTGTGCAATTGACTGATTCATCCAGTCCCACAATGCGGATATTATTTCGCTTGTAGTAACGTTGGGTCTCGAGCTGCCTCTCCATTGCTTTCTCTTTGACTTCTTGTATTTTCTTCCACCTGTTTTATCTCCTTCGATAACTCTGTTAATCCATCGTTGGCGTTCTTCTCGTTCACTTGGATAGAGCTGCCGCGGTATTGATTATTTCCTTACCGCACAAATTTGCAAAATATTTCCTACCGCCGCGGTTTTTACCGCACGCACACAAAAAATAAATAAAAGTTTGAATGCATTTTTTTTTTAGTAGTAGTCTACTCTTTATAGCATATAGCCTGCCTCTAGTCTAAATGTCTATCTTTAGAGGATGACTTTGCAGCATGAATATTGTTTGGGATTCGGCAAGCACGCATTCGTTATTAAAAGTGAAACACGGATTTGAAGTCTCCCCTCTGGTCGTGCGCCGTTCACTAGGTGTCGCGGGCAGGAGTGGTAGCGGCGCGCCCGCCGGTTACCCCCCCGACCCTTTCTTCTTATTATTATTATAACGTTACTACTTATGATTACAAAGGCATTCGATTTGTGGCATTAACGTTAGTATAGTTACACGTTCGTATTTACCGGACCATAGCAAAGCAAGCGTTACTAAATTAATATCTAAGTTCCTTTCTTTGCTCAGAGCGTGCCGAGTTGTACCCATTCTGCGGTCTGTTAATAAAGTTTTCAATCAGACAAGTGTATAGAACGAAGGGCTTTTATTATAACATTTCGTTGCAGTAAAATCATTATGCCTCGTTCCCTGAGGAGCGACGGCAATCCACTCCGGTCTCCGGTGGGAGCTAACGTACTATTAGCCGTGTTGTGACTGAGCTCTGATCAATGGCTCATGGCTGAGATTCAGGAAGTAAAAGCACTTCGCGTATCTCTTCTGACCAATCTGTGGTCTGCAGTGTTTCATGTGACTTTTCTGGTACCCAATAGGGTCGCTTGGAATCTCGACAGAGAAGTAGGGTATATCTGCAGAGCCGCAAGCCCAACGAGAGCGTAATAATAATAATAATATAATAAAAAACAGCGGTGATGCCGGTATTCAGCCCAGCGCTGCGGTGGGCATGATGTAACAGCGATACCGCGGTAATACCGATACCGCGGCAGCTCTACACTTGGACCATCTGTGTAATTTCTATCACCGTATTCTCCACTGCCGTGATTCGCCCGGCCTGTGCAGCGGCTGCTTTCATAACCTCTTCGAATTTAGCATCGACGTGTGCTTTGAATTCATCGATGTGTAATTTGAAAGCTACCATCTGTTCCTTCCCTACTCGTATCTGATCTTTTATCAGGATAGTCAGAGAGTTGAAGTCGGGTTGTGAAATTGCACTGCGTGTGTCAGTTGATGTTGTGGGTGCAATGATGGACCCGATGGTTTTGTTGGAGATTATCTTCTCAAGTTCCCCTGCTTTATCTTTTACGGTATTTTTACACGTCGTTACCGTTATGTTATCAACTGCTGTCTCCCTCTCGGGGCCAGTCATCATTGGTCCCGGTATATTCTCCACTATAGTCCCCCCATCGGGGCTAGTCAACAACGGTTCCGCCGTTGCCTCGCCTGTTGTATTTCTTGATCGTGTCAAAATAGGCGCCGTTGGAGCATCTGTGCCGAGTCTCTTTCCAGTCTTTTTCTTATCCTTAATATCCATGTTGAGTCTTTCTGTCCTTTGATATAGTTAGTAGAAGGTCTTATCAATACATACGATGTGGTTTAATCTCTTTTGGTATTGTTCAAATAAGGTTTTTAATAGGGGTGCACCGATATATCGGTCGGGTATCGGTATCGGCCGATAAGTGCCTTGTTGACTGCTATCGGCCTATCGGCCGATAAGCTCAAATGTGCCGATAGCAGTCGCCGATAACTAACCATCCATTTGTGTAGCGTCAAAAGGCAAAAAAATAAATTCACTCGCGACCTACCTGCACAACGCCCGCCGTCCCCCCCACACACACACAAGCTACTGCATCAAAGTTACTACTTATGATTAACAAGGCATTCGTTTTGTGGCATTAACGTTATATAGTTAGTGTTACACGGACAATAACATCAGCATATTATTATTACCCATAGCAGCAAGGCATTACTCCGAGTCCGTTCATAGCCGGGAGGCAGAAGACTAACGTTACTGGTGAAAATGTGATTTACGTTGGAATACTCCTTTGCCAACTTGCTGTACTTTGCTTGCAGGTCTGCAGCCATTATTACTGGATTAAGAATAGCCCCAACTTTAGCCAACGTAACGTTATGGCTAAACCTTTAACATTAGTTAACCCTAGCTTTCGGTTAGCTGTTCAATGTTAATAACACAACCAAGCGAATCCATCAGAGCTCCCCATCAACACCGCTCTGTCGGGAGGATGGCATTTAAGAAAGTATCTGCTGTTAAAATGACACAAACATTCGTTTTGTGGCATTAACGTTATTATAGTTAGTTACACGTTCAATTACATCAGCATAGTATTTACCCGAAGATAGCAAGCAAGCCGTGCATAGCTCGGTTACATTCCGTTGCTCATTCCGTACCCAACTACACATTCTGCAATCTGTTAATAAAGTTTTCAACCAGACAAATGTATAGAAAGGCTTTGTTTTATTATAAAATGTGTTGCAGTAAAATCATTGTGTCTCGTTTGGCCATCCTGTGGAGCGCGCTGGTCGGCGGGCACTGCCGGGCAGCTAACGTATTAGCTTGTTGTGGTTCTAAGTTTGACTCGCATTCTCGCAGATCAATGGCGGCATGCCCCGAAGTAGAAAAATGAATAAACGCTTGGTGGTAAGCAGGAGGTGGGTGCTAGCGGTGTGGCGTAATTGGCCGAATCGACTGTCAATCAAAATGGTTCCATTGCATTGGTTGAAAGCTCTGGTTGAGAGAATAGTATCCCGCTGCAGGCCGCCAGAATGGTTCCATTGCATTGGTTGAAAGCTCTGGTTGAGAAAATAGTATCCCTCTGCAGGCCGCCAGACGATACTGGGAGAGGGATCAGTGATACCATAAACATATTTCTTGATGTTTCCTTTTTTAAGTAAGTAAAGAGGCCTACAAATACAAACACACATACAAATATACAGTAGTTTCATTAAAAAAATTTAAAAAAATTAAAAAAAAAATTAAAAAAAAAATTAAAAAAAAAATTAAAAAAAATTAAAAATACTTATTTTTTGCCACAATTATCGGTATCGGTATCGGTATCGGCCGATTGTGTTAGTTGAACAATCGGTATCGGTATCGGTGGCCAATTTTCATATCGGTGCACCCCTAGTTTTTAAACTAAATTAACGTTGACGGGAGCGGAGCTGTAACCAAACGCGTGTCGCTTCACATTGCGTTCAAACCGGAAGTTAACATATGAATTTGTAATTCCTGGTGTTAAACGGAATAATGGATGGATTGTCCAAGAGGGGGTCCTGAGGGGGGGGGGGGGGGGAGAACGAGCAAGAGCATATGTATTGTATTGTATTTATTATGGGTAAATCTTTTAATCTACATTTATTTTGATTTAAGTACTGGACTGTCATTATTGTTATTATTATGTCAATCATAGTCCTGTGATTTATTGTGGATTTCTACTGTTTATGTATTGTGTGTCTGGTTTTATGTAAAAAAAAAGGGTAAATAAAAACATTTGTTAAAAAAATAAAATAATAGACCTTACCTTAGCCAGAAGGTACTCCAAAAAGAATAATCCTCAGTGATCCCATTGCCATAGCGATTACTCGTGTATACTCGTATAAAAAGGTATCCTCCCACTAAACTATCCCAGTTCAAAAGGTAGGCAATACTGCCACCTGGCAGGATTCAATCGACATTGCAATTTTAACGCTGGCAGCGGTGCAAGATACAGGGAGGTCCGCGCGAGTGGTTAGAATGGGGATCAGAGGAAAAAGATCAAAGGCTCTAAACCAGAGTATACTCGGGTTTGGCGCTCAACTGCTGGCGGCGAAACCCGACTATACTCGGGTTTGGCGCAGAAAGAGTTAAAAAGGGGTGCAGATACATTATATTACTTCATCAAATAATAATTTCATCAAAATTTTACAAGATTTGCTTACATTAAATCATAGTTCTGGGGCGCCAGGGTGGCGCGCCATGTTACTGCACTGCAGACCTACACAGTCGACCCGGGTTCGTCTCCCGAACCCGGATATACATTTGCCGCATGTCTTTCCCCATATCTCCTCCCTTCCTTCCTCTCTCTTTTTTTTATTTTTATTGATCTTTTTCCCCCTCTTTTTTCCTCCGATTTTCTCCCATCCCAATGTTAGTCGTTATGCCAATTCCCAATCCCCTTCCTGGTCGCTGCGCACTTACCCCCCACAGTCGGTCTGGGAGAGTGGAGGCTATCACGTGCTTCCTCCGACACACGTCTAGCCAATCAACCGCTTCTTTTCACCTGGCAGCGCGGACTCTCACTGAGAGCGTGTAACGTGTGGAAGGATCACACTACCACCCTTAGATCCTATCCGCGCTGAGCAGGCGCCCCGACCGAACTGTAGGAGTCGCTGTTTACAACGACCCGGACCCACCCCGCCAGCTTCTCCCACCCTCTAATACTGCCAATTTTATTAGTGTGAACGGCCAGCCAAGCTGGTGACAACCCCGGAGCTGTGAGCTGGATTTGAACAGGCGAATCCAGCGTCTCCGGGGTTGGTGACGAGCGCAATCTCCGCTACGCCACCTGACCGCCCTCCTTCCTCTCTCTCTACTCTCTATCGGTCATGTCTGACCCGAAAAGCTGTAAAATGCAAAAAAATAAATAAATCTTAAAAAATAAATACCTCTTAGAATGCGCCGTCTTGCATGTGGGACGTTTTTAGGACGATTTGACCACCGGCACTTTGGCGATCCCTAGTGGCTCGGGTGTGCATATTTTGTAATACAATATATATATACCGTACTTTTTCGCACTATAAGCCGCACCTGACTATAAGCCGCAGCAGCTAAATTGAATGATGTGTACATATATAAGCCGCACTGGACTATAAGCCGCATGTGTTTTAATGTTTAATTACCATATGTAAGGAGTGGAGCCTGCGGCTTAATTTGACTCAACACGGGAAACCTCACCCGGCCCGGAAACGGAAAGGATTGACAGATTGATTGCTCTTTCTCGATTCTGTGAGTGGTGGTGCATGGCCGTTCTTATATTGAGCTTTAAGTTCCCACCTCTACAGAGAATGACTCCCATTGGGACACAATACTGTCGGACAAATAACATTAACTCATTTACAAGTTGTATTAAGTTTAGCAAATAAGGGAACAGATAAATAACATTTCAATGCAGTAAAAAAAGCAATATTTCGATTTTCGGGTTTTGTCCACATATACGCCGCACCGCTATATAAGCCGCAGGGTCGAAAAATGGGGGAAAAAGCCGCGGCTTATAGTCCGAAAAGTACGGTATATCGAATTGAAGGCTTATTTGTTGCCTGTCGATAGCGACAAAATCCGACAAAATCCGTTAAGCGGTTCTCGAGTTACATGCCGGTATTTGAGGCTTGTGCAAAGTACACGGTATTGCGCAAAATACCACTCCCGACTCTTGGGGCTCTAGTTCCGTCAATCTAGATCCGATCTAAAAAATTCTTGTGGAGGGTTGTAGCCAATGAGTGTGGCTTTCCAAAGGTTCCCCCACGTGCGGATGTATGAATCTAAAAAACGAAAGAAAACTAACGAGCGAAAACAGGAAGAGAAAAACAGCTGAATGAATTGAAGTATATGAGAAAACTCAGTTTTTCTTTTGTACACAGTTTACCAAAATCAAAATCAATCAAGATTTGTAAGCCATACCACGTTCTGGAGAAATACTACCTCTGGACTACTAACTACTGGATGTCACAAAACTTCATGCAGTTAAATGAGAGCAAAACTGAAATAATTCTGTTCGGCACACCCACCTCTGTCACCCAGATCACCAACAACATGGGCACTCTGTCCACCCTGATGAAACCTCAGGTCTTTGACTCTGAGCTGAAACTAGACAGACAAGTGCGAGCAGTGGCTCAGTCCTGCTTCCTCCAGCTGCGTACCATCGCAAAAATAAAAACATTCCTCGCCCCCAGCGACCTTCAAAGGGTCATCCTCACCCTCATTTTCTCAAGACTGTACTACTGCAACGCCCTCTACTCTGGTGTCGCAGACAAATACTTAAACCGCCTCCAACTCGTCCAGAACGCAGCCGCCAGGCTCGTGACGGGCACCAAGATGAGGGACCACATCTCCCCAGTCCTTGTATCCCTACACTGGCTCCCGGTAAAACAGTGAATACATTTCAAAATCCTCACATACAAAGCCATAAACGGTCTCGCCCCAGCCTACATAAAGGAACTCCTGGTCCAATCAACCAGCTCCAGATCCCTCTGTTCAAACAAGCAAATCTGCCTAAAAATCCCCCACACAAGACTGGTGACAAAGGGAAACCGGGCTTTCGCAGTCGCAGCACCGACCCTCTGGAACAAGCTCCAACTCAACCTGAAATCTGCAAGCACCCTACGGACCTTTAAGGCCATGCTCAAAACCCACCTATTCGCCATAAACAATCCATGAGCTAGTTTTTTGTATTGTTGTATGTGTGGTGTACTATGTCTGTCTGTTCTCTATCTGATTGGTTGGACTGCCTGTATTTTTCAATTTTCCGGTTTGTTTTCTCTTTCTCTCCTGGGATGCGCCCCGGGTCGATGTAACTATTGTTTGAGGGGCGCAATATAAATAAATGTATCATATCACATCATATCATACTACAGAAAAACTTGAGTAACAAGTTTTTCTACAACTCAAGTTCAGACCTATGTTACCCTATTACGTTAGCACTAGGGATGCCCCCCGAAACCCGGTTCTAAACGGGAACCGGTACTAAATTAGAAAAACCGTAGTATTGATAAGCTCCAACGTTATCGGTTTTGCTATCGGTACTCGAGAAATTATGGAGTTTTTTTGGTGGCTGTTTTCTATATCTCTCCTCCCTCTGTCTCTCTCTGCCTGCGCGAGGAGCGGGTTGTGCTGTGCTTACACACACACTCACTCACACACACACACAGGTGCTGTTGTAGGCTACAGTACAGACAGCTCTGCTCTCATCATGGCGGACAGTACGAAAAGTTCAAAAGTCTGGGTCTATTTGACTAAAGTCGATGCTGACAACGCTTGTTGCCACAAGTGCAACAAGACATTTGCCAGTAATGTATAAGTGCTGGTACTTGTCAATGTGGCTGGCGGGGAGCTAACGTTATTAGCCTGAGCTCCAGTAGTCTCTCGAGTAGAGTAATGGCCGACATTCCGGAAGTAAAAAAACAAATGAGAGCTTCCGATTGGTGGTAAGAACAGCAGAGGTGGGTGCAAGCGGTGTGACGTAATTGGCAGAATAGACTGTCAATCTAAATAGTATTGTATGACTAACATGGCATGGTGGAATACCATAAACATATTTCTTGATGTTTCCTTTTTTTAAGTAAGTAAAGAGACCTATGTTCATATCAGTGAGCACAATTTGTAACACAAAAAGAGAGATGTGTAGCCTATTTATTTATTTAATATTTTATTTATTCGTTTTATTATTATTTTATTTGTTGCCATGCAACTGTTTGTTTGAACTTTTGCTGTAAAACAGTAAAAAAATTTTTTTTTTTACATTTGTTGTTAATTATAAAAATTCTATAATTCAGACACATTTAAAACATTGCTGCTGCTGTTGCTGCTGAAGAAATATTATTTATTTATATTTATATAGTTATATAAAAGAATAATAAAGCAATGTCGATTCTGTTCTTAAATTGTTTTTTTTTCTTGCAAAACAAGCTAAAAGAACCGATAAGAGTATCGATAAAGCACCGAACCGTTAAGCAGTATCGATAAGAGTAGTAGTATCGATAAAATCCTAACAATACCCATCCCTAGTTAGCACTAAAAGTGAATTTTATTTCTGGAATCAGAAACTTCAGAATGTCATCTTTCAAAAGAGACCAGGCTCATGCATGTGCTATAAGTATAAAGTACTGTATGTTGTTTTGGTTTGCAAAAAAAGTATGCAGTCCTCAAAAACTAAAACTAAAATGACCAGGAGACTCATTGCAGGTCACAGGTCTGGCGCACCGTGTTACAAGATACACTACACGACCAAGGTACCCATGTACATGTCAAAATACTTCCCAAAGGTCAGTGAATACCACGATCACAACACCAGAGGGAGCTCCACAAATCATGTTAAACCCAGATTCGGCTCAAACAAGGGACTAAACACGTTTCGCAATTATGCCACATCAATGTGGAACGCCCTACCCAAAGCTGTAAAGGAATGTGAATCACTACCCACTTTCAAAAACACTCTCAAAAAACACCTAAGGGAGACTGCAACTCGAAACTGGCCCCTGTAAATGTCCGAACACAACCCCCTCCAATGTACAGTAAATTACCAAGTATGGTCTTGTCAATAATCCAATGTACAGTTTTGTTTGTACAGTTATACAGTGTCCCCCACCCATCACCCCTGCTCCCCAATTCCACGCCATCCTGAATATCCCCCAGGCTTACATGAATAACTAAATTAAAAACAAATAAAATAAAAAGAAATACAAACAATTTAAAGAAAATAAAGACAATTGAGGATCGGTATAACTATACCCAACAGCAGACCACCCAAACACCAACCACCGCCCGACATGAGCAGCATACAGCCGTGCACGTATTACCGGTGCGCGAATGGCGACGGCAGAACAAGCCACAACGCAGCAAAAAACCCAAAGGCACATCAAGCCCCTGCAACCCAGTGGCAGCCTCCCCTAATCCTCCACTAAGAAGTATCTTGTATATTTATTCCCACTCTTCAGCCTCCCTAAGTGTACTCCATCTATCCCTAAACACCTCTAGACTGTCATTACCTATTACCAATAGCCCCTCTATTATGCTGTGATGCCTTACCTGCCTTTTGAATATCTTCAACTGCAATTCATGAATAAATTGTGCTTTAAAAATGAACCTTTTTCCCAAAAGAATAATCATATTTACAAAAGTACGGTTATATTCCTTTAAATCACCCAACAGTACAGTCTGTATATCAATATAACAACTGATATTGCAATTTGATAACCAGTTTTGCACACCATTCCAAAAACACACTACATAAGGACAGTACCAAAAAAGGTGTGGCAACTCTTCTGTCTCTTCCACACAAAATCTACACTCATCTGTCCGTTCAATGCCCCAGATCCTTAACTCAATCAGCGCCAGCTATTAGTCGGGCCCCGTTCTAGCACTGCCACGCTTTAAAAGATAGGAGTGCGTCACCTTGTTTGTAGAGCTATAACTATATTCTATATTATAGCTATGGATACAATACAGTTGACATCACCTATCTATCATTCAATATGTGTAAAATAATTAATTTCTTCATCCATACGTTCCCGTGTTATACCATGGTGAATATAAGTATGGTTATAGCGTGGTCTGGGGTAATTCCCGAAGAGCTGAGTAATAGCCTTATACATACATTTTACTATAAACGTTGCCGTTTCTTGCCTGTACACGCTATTATTCCCAAATCAAATCTATATCATAGGTATTATCTTTCATCATGAATGCATGAAAGGGAGGGGGGTTGTTTATGATTATTTGATTGCCAGTAACGGCATTCGTATTGAACACTAAAAACGCTTATCAGCCCGATCGGTATAAAAGCATAGCACGATCAAGCTAAAATGTACGTCGGATAGTAGGGGTGCACCGATATGAAAATTGGCCACCGATACCGATACCGATTGTTCAACTAACACAATCGGCCGATACCGATACCGATACCGATAATTGTGGCAAAAAATAAGTATTTTTAATTTTCTTTTAATATTTTTTTTTTTTTTTTTTTTAATGAAACTACTGTATATTTGTATGTGTGTTTGTATTTGTAGGCCTCTTTACTTACTTAAAAAAGGAAACATCAAGAAATATGTTTATGGTATCACTGATCCCTCTCCCAGTATCGTCTGGCGGCCTGCAGAGGGATACTATTTTCTCAACCAGAGCTTTCAACCAATGCAATGGAACCATTCTGGCGGCCTGCAGCGGGATACTATTCTCTCAACCAGAGCTTTCAACCAATGCAATGGAACCATTTTGATTGACAGTCGATTCGGCCAATTACGCCACACCGCTAGCACCCACCTCCTGCTTACCACCAAGCGTTTATTCATTTTTCTACTTCGGGGCATGCCGCCATTGATGATCTGCTTGCGAGAATGCGAGTCAAACTCAGAACGACAACAAGCTAATACGTTAGCTGCCCGGCAGTGCCCGCCGACCAGCGCGCTCCACAGGATGGCCAAACGAGACACAATGATTTTACTGCAACAAATGTTATAATAAAACAAAGCCTTTCTATACATTTGTCTGGTTGAAAACTTTATTAACAGATTGCAGAATGTGTAGTTGTGTACGGAATGAGCAACGGAATGTAACCGAGCTATGCACGGCTTGCTTGCTATCTTCGGGTAAATACTATGCTGATGTAATTGAACGTGTAACTAACTATAATAACGTTAATGCCACAAAACGAATGTTTGTGTCATTTTAACAGCAGATACTTTCTTAAATGCCATCCTCCCGACAGAGCGGTGTTGATGGGGAGCTCTGATGGATTCGCTTGGTTGTGTTATTACTATGCATTGAACAGCTAACCGAAAGCTAGGGTTAACTAATGTTAAAGGTTTAGCCATAACGTTACGTTGGCTAAAGTTGGGGCTATTCTTAATCCAGTAATAATGGCTGCAGACCTGCAAGCAAAGTACAGCAAGTTGGCAAAGGAGTATTCCAACGTAAATCACATTTTCACCAGTAACGTTAGTCTTCTGCCTCCCGGCTATGAACGGACTCGGAGTAATGCCTTGCTGCTATGGGTAATAATAATATGCTGATGTTATTGTCCGTGTAACACTAACTATATAACGTTAATGCCACAAAACGAATGCCTTGTTAATCATAAATAGTAACTTTGATGCAGTAGCTTGTGTGTGTGTGTGGGGGACGGCGGGCGTTGTGCAGGTAGGTCGCGAGTGAACTTTTTTTTGTTGTCTTTTGACGCTACACAAATGGATGGTTAGTTATCGGCGACTGCTATCGGCACATTTGAGCTTATCGGCCGATAGGCCGATAGCAGTCAACAAGGCACTTATCGGCCGATACCGATACCCGACCGATATATCGGTGCACCCCTATCGGATAGTCCCTACCTGTGATCGGGAGTATTCCAAAAATAATATTCCAATTGTTTGATCACCATCTGGTACATCCGATGTCCATTTGGTCCACGGCATAACCCACCACAACATATGGATCGGGGATATTTGACGCGCTTCAATGCAACCGGGAGAACCGCTAGACTGGCCCGACAAAGAAAAGTGAGCCCGGTGACATTTGACCCATTGCACAGGCCAAGATACAAGGTTACGATACCGCCGTCTAGCTGGATGCGGCCTGTATTGCACTTTGGCGATCTCAGACTCATTCCCTATGGTAACACCAAGGTCCCTGGATGAATAATGATTACAAATATGGAAAAAAGGAAAAACTATCAAATAACGAGTATACTCGTTGTTGGCGTTCAAGCATCGGCTCCCAATAACGAGTAAACTCGTTGTTGGCGGGGAATGAGTTAATAATACAAATTAAAATTAAATAAAAAAAGAAACACTGAACGGCACAGGAAGTCCTTCATTCCGACAGCCATCAGACTTTATAACGCATCACTGTGCCTCACTGCATCACTGAGCACATACATAAGCACATAATCTTCCTGGACGTTTACTTTTAAATCAACATTTTGACCGGCTGAAGGAGACTGTTGAACCACACCTGTCCCGACCGTGTGCACTTGCGACCACCTATTGGGCGGAGGACGCAACTGCATCCACTCTCACTCCAGTAAGAGCTAATAACCATGACGCGATCGCACTGTTAGACTCAGGGAGCACAGTGACACTGGTAAAATCAGAGTTGGTGGACGGTCCCCTCCTGGGAAAAACAGTGGGAGTCACCTCTGTCTTGACAATATCCGACCGCCACCATCGAACTAACCTCCACCCGGGGAAAATGTACGACGGCCGTGGGGGTAGTCGAAAACCTCCCAGTAGCAGTATTAATCGGAACTGTCTGTGCATTGTTCCGACCACTGTGGGAGAGTTTGGCGGCCGAACGATGCTGTCCCCCCAGAACAGTGTCCACCACCACGCCGACCAGAGCCCGGACACGTAGGACCAGGGTGTGCGGTTTACACGAGGTGGGCTCCCAGGCTTCTATTGACCCCCTACCAGAGGAAGACTCCAGCCCGGTCAGCGAGGACAACGGCTAGGTAAAGCAAGGTATATCACCACTTTAGACCTCACTAAAGGCTACTGGCAGGTTCCCCTGGCACCCGAAGATAGGAAGAAAACAGCGTTTGCCACCCCAGATGGGTTATTCCACTATGTTGTCCTCCCTTTCGGTTTACACGGCGCTCCAGCCACATTTCAGAGGCTGGTGGACCAGATCCTTCGACCCCACCGAGAGTATGCAGCAGCCTACATCGATGACATCATTATTCACGGCGAGGAGTGGGGAACGCATCTACAACAGGTCACAGCTGTTCTTTTTTTTTCTCCAGTTTTTTCTCCAATTTCTTTCTATTTTCCTCCCATCCCAATTTCGCTGTGCCAATTCTCCCCTCCCCTGTCTTGAACGTTGCTCGCATATACCCCCCACTGGCCGGTTGTAGGGAGGATAGAAGCCTTGCATCACGTGTCCCCTCCGATACACGAGGAGGCAGCCTGTCACATCTTTTCACCTGCCAGCGCGGACTCTCATTGGCGAGGTGTAACGTGTGGGAGGCTCACACTACCCCCGCCATTTCCTGTCTCTGCTGTGCAGGCGTCCCCCAACCGACCTGTAGGAGTCGCTGTCCACAACGTCCAGATTACCACCCATCGACTTCCACCCGCTAACTCTGCCAATTGAGTTAGTATGACGGCCGGCCCAAGCCGGAGGCAACGCCGACAGCCGGATTCGAACATGGTGTCTCCTGCGTTGGTGACGAGCGCAATGTCCGCTGCGCCACCCAGCCGCTAGGTCACACCTGTTCTATAGGCTTTGATGGGCGGGGCTCACTGCTAACCCAAAGAAATGTCACCTGGGTCTACAGGACGCTGACTACTTGGGGTACACCATCGGGAGAGGGTGTATCAGATGTGGCAGATATCACCCCCCCTCTCATGGATATGTGAAGAACAGGAGATATTTCTGCCATGGAAGAAGTGGAAACAATTAGGTAGCTGATTAGTACTGATAAAACACACCTGTGCATCATTAGTTCACCCACATCTCACGTGCACACACCCCAGACACACACACTACAAATACACTGGTTAGTCAGAGGTAAGTTGAGTGGAGGTGAGGTTGGGGTTGTTGTATTGAGAGAGAGAGATTGTTATATTCAGAGTTTTGTGAGGTGAGAGGTAGTGAGAGGAGAGGTGAAGGCGAGAAGGTGTTCATTATGTACTGGACCCTCGACTGGCTGAGAAACCCCCTTGTGTACTGACCCTGGACCGGACGACTACTCTGAGTATTGAACAATCCCTTCTTTTTGTACGAGAGCCTGTTTTGTGTTTTGACCATCGGACTGTATTACGACCATTCTCTTTGCCTATCGAACTGAATTCTACCCGTAATCAATAAATATTCGTATTGATTGATATTGCTCTTGTGTGGACATTCGAATTTGTTTGTTTTTGAACCGTGGCGAGTCTGAACACCACCAGACTTGTCACAATATTTTGGCTGTATATTTAATATTTTAGAATGTGTATACATATCAGAATGTGGCGGCTACGTGGCGTAGTGGGCAAGGCGCTCGCCATGAAATGCTGGAGACGCTGGGCTCGTCAGTTCGAGCCCAGCGCTCCACATTTGCTTTCAGTTTAGCTGGTCGTCCGTACTAATACACATTGGCCGTATTAGGGGGTGGGAAACTGATGGGTGGGGATCGGGCGTTGTGGACAGCGACTCCTACAGGTCGGTTGGTGCGCCTGCGCAGTAGAATCAGGAAGTGTCGGGGGCAGCGTGAGCCTCCCACGCGTTACTCCTCGCCACTGAGAGATCGAGCTACGCAGGTGAAAAGATGCGACTGCTGTTACCTCAAGTACCGGAGGGGACTTGTGCTATGTATGACTTAGTCCACATTGCAGCCGGCTTGTGGGAGGCAAGAAACAGCGTCCGTGACAGGGGAGGGTTGAATTGGATGATACGAAATTGGGATGGGAGAAAATATAGAAAATGGGAGAAAAAGTGGATAAAAAAAAAAAAACATATCAGAATGTATATCCCGGACCGTATTTTATTCTTTATTCTTGTTTTTATTCTTATTCATGACTTTTGTTTTTGAAAAACAAGATAGTGAGAGCACAAAATACTAACAAAGAAGAGACAATATCTTCACATTTCAATGACATAATCACACCATGGCAAGAAGGTGTCCATTTATTTCTTTACAATGATCAATTCCAATGAGGGATTCTAGCTTCAAATCAAAAGGCCACAAGAGACGACATAAAACATATGCCCTTCATTCATTGGGGGGAACTATTTATGACCCACCAGTGTTGTAGTCAAGTCACTAAATCTCAAGTCCGAGTCAAGTCTTGAGTCCCCAGTGTTCGAGTCCGAGTCCAAGTCCATGTCACCAAAGAAGAGCCCGAGTCGAGTCCCCATTAACCTAGTCCAAGTCCGAGTCATCAAGGTTGAGTCCACTCCACTCTGGCAGTCAAAGAGCTGACATACAAATAAAAAAAGGTCTACATTAAACATAAATGACACAGCAGTCACCATTTCAAAGGGAATTTATTTACTTTGTGACACAATAGCCAAACAAATGCACTAGCCATCAATATCTTGTGCCAAATGATTAGGACGTATTACAAAAAACAACTGTATTTATCAATTAACAAGTCAGAGTCCTTGTCTGCACCTTTCGAGTCCGAATGCAGTCAATGTTCGAGTCCAAGTCCAAGTCATCAATGCTCAAGTCCAAGTCGAGTCACAAGTGCTGAAAATCAGTCCAGGACTCGAGTACTACAACACTGTGACCCACTATAGCAGGGGTGGCCAACCAGTCAGAGACTAAGAGCCACAAAAATTACTGTGGTACCACAAAGAGCCACACCATATACCAGCGTCTCTCAACTTTTTTTTCAGTCACGGCACCCTTCATGTGTTTATAGGTCTCACCCTCTGGCCTCTGAAGTTGCTAATGTCTTTTTTATTTGGGCCTCACAGGGTTAAAAGTACCCTGTGAGACCCACGGTTGCAAAATTACAAAATCACTTTTAGCCATTTAAAAAAATAATGTTTATTTAACATTTTTAAAGGGGAACTATTTTACTATTTCTTTCACTATTTGGGCACTTTTACACAATTCCTGTGAGTCTATGGAACACCTAGGTTTTTTTCAAAAAAAAATATATGCATTGTTTTGTATTTCTAATCAAGTACTCAAAAACCGCATTTTTCTACCTCAAGATCTGCCACATCAACTGCCACATTATTATGCAGCTGAGAAATCTCTGACATCACAGATATGCACATTTTCAGATGACTCAGTTCAGTGAGGGTGAATATTGTGAGAGGAGAATTGGAAGAATGTGCCAATATGAGAATTAGAGACATAGATCATATTAATATAAGTCCACATAGCTAAGAAACAATGGTAAACACTGAAAAAGGCCATTTATAAGATAGTTCCCCTTTAAGCACATGTATAGTCAATTGGTCCTGTTGTTCAGCCTCACAATGCTATTTGATAGTAAATGTGTTTATATGTCCCACCCTCTGGCCTCTGAAGTTGCTAATGTCTTTTTAATTTGGGCCTCACAGGGTTAACCTCTTAAGCCCGAGATATACAGTAAAAGTGTATATTTTCAGCATTACGTTTGTTTACCAATTATTTTAACTGTTATTAGTGAAATATAAGATTATAGAAATCATTGAGTCGGAAACCGGCGCATATTGACAGGAGGAAGTGGCACATCCAAAAGTGAGTGTAGTCTTTTGAAGGAAGAGACTCAGGGCTTTCAAATTTCGAAAAACTACCCTACCCAGCTCACACCAGCCCCTGTCAATCATCTGACTTCTGGATTTACTTTTTTATTTCTCTTATTTTTGGGGATTATCTCCCACAAACCTGAACGTTCTTGCCATAAAACAGAACGCAGTTAGTTTCTCTACCTTTCTGTGAACGTCTTGCAAAAAACGGTGTTGCAATATGATGAAAAATGGTGGAGAAATTTACATTATAAAAAAGATGGCAGAATTCAGTACTGTATCTACAAAACCTTCTGTTTAATCATCTTCCCTTTATTAATTTGCTTAGATTTTTCAGGTCTGGTAAATTTTAGCATGGTGTTATTCACAGTCAAAGATAATTTATTTTTAAATAGAATTGATATTCTCCTTTGGTTCATTACAATTTACTCAAGCCTAGTAACAGACACACTATTTCTGACACTGATCCATATATGTCCCTAGATTCAGATACCAAGAACATGCAAATGGACCATTTAAATTTTTTTTGTAAATGTTTATTCTACGTCCTTATGGAATGAGTGACATAAAAAAAAAAAAAGTAAAACATTTTTTATTTTATTTTTTTTTATGGATGGAAGAGCCGCACATTGACGGGCAAAGAGCCGCATGCGGCTCGCGAGCCGCGGGTTGGCCACCCCTGCACTATAGCATGCCGCGGACATATGTTTATAACTGTTTTAGTGCACACTCTCTGAGCACAGCCAACTCTCAGTATGTTGATGGAGCGTGGCCTTCTGTTTATTGAAAGGAGATGTCAAGTTAGTATCATAATACATGAAGCTTTCAAATGTGATTGGTTGCTATGGGAGATTAACATTGGCTAACCTGTGCTAGCGGGTGATAGATAGATTGTTGTTGTGGATGTTTTTGAACCACTAAAATGAACACAAGTGTAGTAAACTAGTTTCCTTACTTGTTTGTGGACTAGCTTGCTGATATCCTTTACAATTACAAGGGTAACGGAGTAGACATGCAATGTTTTCAGGGAAGCAGATTGGATATCTGAAATGGTTTGATTCTGTTGATCCGGGGGGATAGAGATCAATGGGCTTTACTTATCAATTCCACAACAACAACAACAACAGTTATAACATTTTAGATCATTACATCAACATACCTTCTGTAAAAAAAAAAAGACAACAAGATTGATTCTCATTGTACTGAATCTTAAATTTCTTTCTGTTTAGATGCCTTTGGAAAGACGTCAAAAGCCCTGGAGACACTCCGACAATGTATCTCGAAGGGAGGTTTTCTAACTCCTGATGGTTATCATTTCAAGTCATTCAGTTCTGAAGCTATCAGCTACATGGCCACTTGCTGCATCTCTGGATCTGGTCGTTCAAGTGACAGTGTGATCTCCTCTCGCCTTTCCCGCCTGTTCTCCATCTTAGTGCTGCCCGGTTTATCTATCAAAGTTTTATTCTCCATCTACTCTCCTCTGCTAAAACCGTGGCTTAGTGACTTACCGTGCATGCAGAGTCATGCAGATATGGCAGGCTGCATCATCGCCGCCACCCAGGATCTATACGGTGCAGTATGCAAGCACTTCCAACCCACCACTCTGAGGCCCCACTTTATATTCTCCCACCATGACTTGCGGAAGGTATTTCAGGGAATGTGCTTATGGCAACCTCCCGACCCAAATATACCTTCAGAGAGAGAGGCGAGCCGCGTGGTCGTTCAGTCCAGCTCCCCCCCTGTGCCCTGCGCTCCGGCACCGGAAGGGCCCACAGCTTGTGTTCTCAGTATAGCCCGACTCTGGACGCACGAGTGCCTGCGCACCTTCGGGGACAGGTTGTGCTCAGAGGAAGAGACGACAACACTGGTATCCCAGATAGCCAAAGTATCAGAGACGTATTATGGATGCAGATTGTTCGATAAGCCCCGCCCTGTCAGTGCAGAAGGCGCACCCCCACCTGTAATCCCTACAGATTTTGCACCACCACTTGAAGGAGGCAGCCACACGGAGTCAACCGGTCGGTGTCCAAATGAGCCAAATAACAATGGCGTCCCACCCTCGCGGCAGGTTGCTAAACCTAACCCGGCGTCGACGGCTCAAAGGGAGGATTTAAGGCCGTCCGATCGATCGCGCAGCTCAGACTCAAGCTCTTCATCGGCCAATGAAGGTACAGACGGGTTATTAGGAGAGATATTCACGTCTAGAGGTGAAAAGACATCGATTATGGATGAGGAAACAAACAAAGGTACGATAAAAGATCATCCGATGCAAGATGCAGGTTCATGCGAAGTCTTCACTCCCACTCCGCCAAAAGGGCCCAAACCAGCTCACCAGTCAGATCGGAGAAGTTGGCACAAGTCGGCTGAACAGTCGCCACAGAGCAATGGCAAGGATTCACAAGAGCCACGCCCGGCCGATCCTCTCCTGCTACTGCAGCTTCTGGAGAAAAGTATGGACGAGGTTGTATATAGCCCAGACCTGACTGAAGCAGTGGGTCAGCAGCACAATCACAAAGGCAACTCGTATCAGGAGCGAGACTCTGATCTATTAGTGCAACAGCTGTTCGCTATAGTGAAAAGAAGAGAGGAGGGGTTGTTTGATGACTACAGCATCACATCCAGCTGCATGGTGCACAAGCAGATGGTGCAACAGGTGGTGCGTATCATCAGGGCTTTACTCACACCCGGAGGACACGGCGTCCTGTTCGGCGCGGTTAAGGGCGCAGGCCGTAAAACCGTTGTGCGTTTGGCTGCCTATCTCATGAGATACCGGTTGATGGAGGTTCATCCCGGGAATGAGAAACAGTTGAAGGAAATCCTGACGGAGGCTAGTAATCAGGCCAGAGTGTGTGGTTGTAATGTGGTGATACTGGCCCATGAGGAGATCGGCCATGCCGTGAGAGAGGAACTGATGGCTATGATGGCCGACGGGACCTTCCGAGGATTCGATTCAGATGAGGGGCTGAGGAACTCTATTCCCAGAACCAGTGCTGTCAAGAGCTCGCTTGAATCTAACATGAATGATCCGTCATTTGTGAGGTAAGAGGAAAATATCTCTACATTCCTTAAATTACATGTTATTTAGCCATGTTACTTAAAGGGGCACCTCGCGAAAAACCTATGCTGATTTATTTTGCACATAATCTCACTCACTTCTTCAATACTAAACTACTTCAATTCGAAACAGTTTTGCACGCATTAATTTGGTTTGACGGTTATTGAGAGTAGATGAGTTTGAATATGGCCACCAGTGATGTCATCGGGGACATTGAATCCTTGTGTTATGTTAAATACAGCTCCATGAAATTATGTAGATAATTTAAACAAATTTAAATACCTTGTCTTATAGATACTGTTGCCTTATCATTTAATTTAGCTGTAATTAACACAACACAAGGATGTTCCAGGTGACATCACTGGTTGCCATATTCAAACTAATTTACAAAAAAAGAAATTAGCATTGTTTTTTTTGGTGAAGTTTAAGCCTAACATAAAGAACACTCCAAATGTGGATTTTAGATCCACTACCCCACAACCCAAGCTCCCCTATACTCTAAGTAGTTTGTTGTCAGATAGCAGAGGTTGGAAAGTAACTAATTACAGTGTACGGGAGGGGTTCCTATTGATGGCCACACCTCAGGCTCTGCGGTGTGGCCAGCAATACAAATATCTCCCCCGATACTCAAATCCAACCTGCACATGAAACCAAAACAAAGAAATGTAAACAAAGTTCAGTACCAAGAGGTCCTATTTGACGGCATTACAGATTCTACCGTTAACCCTTTCTGCGCCAACAACGAGTTAACTCGTGTTAGCCCGCCAATCGTTGAGCGCCAACAACGAGTTCACTCGTTGTTATGATCGCTATTTCTTTTATTAGCTATTGCCATTCATAATCCATCGAGGCACCTTGTGCATGCTGTTCTGAATGTGTCTGAGATCACAGACGGCCAATACCGCCGCCTAACGCCTTGCGGCCGCTATTGCACTCCATTTGAAACGATGTAGTTTGTTTTCTCGACCAAGCTGCAGCGTGCGGGCGGGGTCTAAGTACTCCGGCAAGACAAGCAGTCACCACGGATGCCTCGACGAGTTCATCCGCCCTCCCTTTCATGTGCAATGCAGGATAACGTGGGACAGACTACAGCGACCAGTATTTGGAATGGCGATCAGATAATTGGATTATTATTTTTGCATTACATCAGAGACAAGGTAAGGACAGTATATATCCAATCTTGCGTTGATCTGATATTTTTTTCTCCCGCGATCGAAGCTGTCTGTGTGGAATGTGTGTGTGCTGTGTCCCGTTGGTCACATCACAGCACGGAGGGGCGCCCCGCTCCAAGCCCCCTTTCATGCGTGCATGAGGAAACATAATAACGATAATCTAGTGTTGATTTCAGGATGATTCGATAATCAGGCGAAAAATGACAACATGATGGATTTAACTAAAGGGCTGTTTTCGCGTCTTTTCCTGGGATTACTCAGAATCACTCAAACTATACTCATATTCACCACGGTATAAAACGGAAATGTACGGATGAAAAAATTATCTGTTTTTTGCATGTTGACCAGAAGAAACTCACTGACAATCGACAACGTTATTAGATCCATAGCTATAATATTTTTTTCTCCACTTTTGTTTTCTCCTTATTTTTCTGTTTTTCTCCCATCCCAATTTAGTCGTGCCAATTCCCCCCTCCCCAGTCTTGATCGTTGCTTGCATGTGCCCCCCACTGGTCGGTCATAGGGAGGGTTGAAGAATTTATCGCATGTCCCCTCCAATACATGCAGAGTCAGCCAGCCACTTCTTTTCACCTGCCAGCGCGGACTCTCATTGGCGAGGTGTAACGTGTGGGAGGCTCACACTACCCTCGTCATCTCCTGTCCTTGCTGTGCAGGCGCCCTGACCGACCTGTAGGAGTCGCTGTTTACAATGACCAGATTACCACCCATCGACTCCCCTCCCGCTGACTCTGCCAATTGAGTCAGTATGACGGCCGGCCCAAGCCAGAGGCAACGCTGACAGCCGGATTCGATACCGGTGTCTCGCACGTTGGTGACGAGCGCTTAGACCGCTGCGCCACCCAGCCGCCCTCATAGCTATAATATTTAATATAGTTTTAGCACTCGCAAACACAGCATTCTCTCCATTGAACAAAGCGCTGGCTTAAACGGCCTAACGCCCATAGCGACTTCTGGCGTCCATTGTGTTAAGTGAACGCACTGTAAACAAGCATAGAACCACTTTCCTATTCCAGCGAGGACTCTCTGAATTAACTTACTATGCTCCTTAGGGCTTGCTGGTGTAAAATCCCCCACTGTGAGCCTTAGTGCTCAATTCAGATTTATTGCTCAGATCAGATTTTTTTGTTTGTTTGGCTGTTTATGTTTTAATGTATAAGTTGATGTGCAGTGGAGGCCAACTTATTTGTGAGCATATGATAATGAGGGCGAGGAAGAGGTGAAAGAGAGCTTCTTCTTTCAATATTCTTTCAAACACAGACTGGTTATGAAACGTCCCTTCAGGTTTTGCTTGTACAGAAGTATCACCCCAAAAACGTATAAGGTAAACTCCTCACTGTCCCTCCATTGACCACCTCCATCACAGCTGTCTTCCGTGTTTGTATTCACCAAGTAACACCTGGGTCTAGAGCGACTAGAGCGAATTTAAATCTAGAGTGAGGTAAAAGTCGCATGGATTCTGACTGTTCAGACTGAGGTTGCATTGCAAAGAAATCTGACCTGTATCTGATTTAGAACCACACATGAAAGTGGCCCAAATCAGAATCGAAAAGATCAGATTCAATGTGATTTGTGCTGTTCACACTGTTGTGAAAAAAAACAGATCTGATTTGGGCCACTTTTGCCTGCAGTCTGGTAACAAAACATAATGTAAAACATCAGAGAAAGAGGCCCAGTATATCCAGTCGTTGATTATTATCCCTGTCCGCTCTGTCCCCTTTGACAAAGGTACTTCAAGCAGCTCCAGAGGAAGGTACATGTGTTCCTGTTGCTCCCGTTCTCCTCTGAGAGCACAGAGACGCCCGAGAACAATGTCTCTGTGACTCAGGCACTCGTGGCCAAGGCCCTGGGGCTCTGCTGCTGCGTGGAGGTGTACCAGGCTTGGTCCGACCAGTTTCTCGTGGAAGCTGCCTCTCATCGCCTCAAAGACAATCTGCAAATGTCGGATTTAGACGGCAAGTGTCACCTCACACCTGTTTTAACTCTACTCGGGTCTATTTTATTATAATATATTATTATATATTATAATTTATTAAAGGTCTGTGGTATTTCTTTAGTTAAAATAAGTGTTAAAGGGGAACTATCTTATAAATGACCTTTTCCTGTGTTTAGGGTTATTTTCTAGCTATGTGGACTTATAGTAATAGAATCTATGTCTCTAATTCTCGATTTGGCGCATTCTTCCGATTCTCCCCTCACAATAATGTCCCTCCCTCAAGTGAGTCATCTGAAAATTTGCCTATATGGGACGTCATATGGTGCATTTGCATAATAACACCCGCCCCCTCTAGCTGCCCGCCGAGCGAGAGAAGCAGAGAACTGTAAACGCTCTGCGTCTCCCTCTCCCTCTCGAGGAAGTCCACCACCGCGCTGCGCCACAGACAGCTCATGCTCCCGAACCGAGAGAGAGAGAACTGTAAACACTCTGCGTGTCCTCCCGGCTCAAGTCCACCACCGCGCTGCGCCACAGACAGCTCATGCTCCCGAACCGAGAGAGAGAGAACTGTAAACACTCTGCGTGTCCTCCCGGCTCAAGTCCACCACCGCGCTGCGCCACAGACAGCTCATGCTCCCGAACCGAGAGAGAGAGAACTGTAAACACTCTGCGTGTCCTCCCGGCTCAAGTCCACCACCGCGCTGCGCCACAGACAGCTCATGCTCCCGAACCGAGAGAGAGAGAACTGTAAACACTCTGCGTGTCCTCCCGGCTCCCTCTCCTGGGAGGACACGCAGAGTGTTTACACTTTTTTTCTCTCTCTCTCTCTCTCTCTCTCTCTCTCTCTCTCTCTCTCTCTCTCTCTCTCTCTCTCTCTCTCTCTCTCTCTCTCTCTCTCTCTCTCTCTCTCTCTCTCTCATAGCAGCAGCAAACTAACACAACGTATAGACATAGGGTGTCTGTCTGTCTGTCTGTCTGTCTGTCTCTCTCTCTCTCTCTCTCTCTCTCTCTCTCTCTCTCTCTCTCTCTCATAGCAGCAGCAAACTAACACAACGTATAGACATAGGGTGTCTGTCTGTCTGTCTGTCTACACCCCCTCTCTCGCTCTCTCTCTCTCGACTGACTGTCACTCAAAGTGCTTATGGGCGGAGCCAGGCCATAACAGCCTGATTTCTTGTGGCTGAAAAATGATGGGTTTGAGTACTTGATTAGAAATATAAACCAATGCATTTTATTTTTTTTAAACGTACAGATGTCTTCAATAGACTGACAGGAATTGTTTAAAGTTGCCCAAATAGTGCTAGGAATAGTAAAATAGTTCCCCTTTAAATAGCTCTACATTCCGACAGCCATCACTGATATAGAGTGTTTGGTCAGTAACCTGGGTCTCCCAGTCCCTCCGCTCTGCAGTAAACACAAAATAAATGTTCTGGTATCCCTTCCCACTTTATCCAATCAGGAGAGAGAACCCTAGATATTTGTACTTATTTAATCTTGCCAAGTCAAATTTGATGGCAGATTATTTGACTTCTCAAGATATTTTTTATTACTTAATTTTTGTCAGACCATTTTTGCTGTGTGGAGTTCTCTCTCCTGATTGGATAAAGTGAGAACGGGATACCAGAACATTTCTTTTCTGTTTACTGCAGAGCGGAGGGACTGAGAGATCCATGTTACTGACCAAACACTCTATCTAGTGATGGCTGTCGGAATGTAGAGCTATTATTTTAACGTGTAGACCACTTACTTTAACAAGAAAATACCACTTACAGCTCCTTTTAAAAATGCATCTATTTTGTTTTTGATTTAGTGGACAGAGACGACTTCGAGACCAGGATTTTCCGGGCCATGGCGGGAATCCACCAATCCATACTAAGATATACCTCTGTTTATCTAGACAGCCAGTCTTTCAGTCCCCAAACATACGCGGAGTTCATCACCAACTTCCTTTACCTCTGCAACCACCTGTCCAAGCAGAGACCGGCTCAAGCTAACAGGTTAGTTCTGTAGTTAAAGTTATGTGTGACATTTTTTTTATTTTATTTTTTCACAAGAACTATTATGTAAAATGGATTACATTTCTTGCTGAAGTGTTTTACATTACATTTATATACAAATGCACGGCAACTCTTTTAAAATGGAACCAGAAAACTGCCCGCTATCATTTCATTTTCTTAGATTTGCGACTGTCCTTTCCCATGTGGAAGTCATGAGGAACACAGTGGTTCAGCACAAACAGGACTCGCTGAAGGCCGTCATCGCAGGAACAGAGCAGGTAGTGTGAAGCAACTCGGCAGATGAAATTACTATCAATAATGTAAGGATACAGTACGGTATGTGTGTACTTCTAGTGCCATTTATTATTATTATTAATAATGTCTTTTATGTCTACATTATTGCTGTGAAGCACTTTGGGCTGCAATTATTATAGGAAGGGTGCTATACAAATAAAGTGTATTATAATAATAATAATAATAATAATAATAATAATAATAATAATAATAATAATAATAATAATAATAATTAATACACTTTATTTGTATAGCACCTTTCTTACAAGAATTGCAGCCCAACATGCTTCATAGCAATAATGTAGACATAAAATAGACATAGGCATCAAATGAGCATAAAGTTGGCATAATTATAGACATGAGCAGAGAATTTACATTAAAGGAAAACTCCAACATTTTGGGAAATTAGCTTATTTAACATCTTCCCTGGAGTTAGACAAGAAGATACAGTACATACCTTTTTCGTCTCTCTGCATGCATTGGGCTTAGGGAATGCCTGGACCATTAGCCTAGCTTAGCTTCATCACTGGAAGTGGGGCAGACATCTAGCCTAGTTCACTACAGTCAGGAAATATACTCCACATACAATCAAAATACAACTCCCAAACGTTCCTGTAAACATGTTGTGACCTGTGTATTTACCATGTCTCCCAGTCACACAAGTCACACAAGTCTCCCAGTCACACAAGTCACACAAGTCTCCCAGTCACACAAGTCTCCCAGACACACAAGTCTCCCAGTCACATGAGTCTCCCAGTCACACAAGTCTGCAAGTCACACAAGTCACACGAGTCTCCCAGTCACACAAGTCTCCCAGACACACAAGTATCCCAGTCACACGAGTCTCCCAGTCACACAAGTCTCCCAGTCACACAAATCTCCCAGTCACACAAGTCTCCAAGTCACTTGTGTGACTGGGAGACTCATGTGACTTGTGTGACTGGCAGTGGCGAATCCTTATGGAAGCCAACGGAAGCCAGGCCTCCCTATTAAAATATGAATTAATATCAAATATGAAATATGAAAGAAAAAAAAATATATATAATTTTTTTTAATATAGTTTACATTCTTTTTCATCTGTGCATCTGTGTTATTTTTTTTATTTTTTTTTTATGTCTCCCTCTTCTCCTTCTCACTCCCTCTAACACACTGTCAGACTCACTGTGCTCACTGCAGCTATAGAGGAGAGGAGGCAGGGGGTAGGTCTCTTTCTCCAGCCTCAACCATATGTAGAGTCCGAAACCGATCCTAGCCAATCAGATTCGAGCTGACTGCCACACCTTAAAAGTTTAAAACGGGGCTGTGAGCAGAATCATGAGTGTGGCATCCCCTCTGCACTCTGCACATTTTTCGCCCTGGAGGCGGGGCAGGTCAGAACGTTTCCACCTGACTACCTAACGTGACAACCATTAGTAGTATCAAACTGTCAATCAAACTGTCTGTCGTCACTCAGTCTACTACAGTGCCGACGCGGGATTGATTGATTGATTGATTGAACATTTTATTAACAGAGCAGGCACTTTAGAAGCCTCTATTCCATTATCAAACATTTAGCACTTTATTAGACACTTATTTTTCGCCGGCGGGACATATACTGAGGACCAGCACACTGTGGATATAATGATTTAACAAATCCCTCTGTCCAGAAGGAGCAAGGAGGATTATTGGCCAGGTAAGAAGCTTGGATGCTATACTGTTATGGCTAGCTTGGATGCTAACTAACGTGATTGATTGATTGATTGATTGATTGAACACTTTATTAACAGATTGCAGAATGGGTACAATACAGTACAGCTCAATACACACAATTGTTAAGGGGATGCAGACCAGAGAAAGACTTTCGTCTTGTTTACATCAGGGTCCCCCATTTTCAATTCATAACATTCAAAGGGGCTATCTCTCTCTCTGATTCATAATCAAACCAGACCTGCAGGCCACCTCCTATACACACTGTGTGTGTGTGTATATATATTTGTGTTGTGTGTGTGTAATATTCAGAAAGAGAGGGAGAGAGAGAGCGAGGGAGGGAGAAATATATTATATATATTATTTGGCTTAAATATGAAAAAAATTCTACAGTCCCTCCCCTCCCCATCATATGTATCTGTCAGGATCTATGGGTAACAGTACTGTATATTTGAATATCGTATATGTCACAAATGTAACAGTACTAAATACCTGATTGATTGATTGATTGATTGAACATTTTATTAACAGATTGCAGAATGGGTACAGTACAGTACAGCTCAATTCATACAATTGTTAAGTGGATGCAGACCATGAAAGACTTTTGTCTTGTTTACATCAGGGTCCCCCATCAGGGTCCCCCCTGTATGTCATGCATGTCCCTATGCCATAAATGTCATGATGTCTTGTATGTCATAAATGTCACTATGAATTGAAAATGGGGGACCCTGATGTAAACAAGACAAACGTCTTTCTCTGGTCTGCAGCCCCTTATAAAATTGTGTGTATTGAGCCGTACTGTATTGTACCCATTCTGCAATCTGTTAAATAAAAATAAAGTTTGACTGGCCGCCGAGCCATACTGTAGTGTACATGGTGACTGCTTGACCTAAAAAAAATATTTAATAAAAAAATATGTAATAATTTTTTTTTGGCATCCCCTGTTATTTTACCCACGCGACGCCACTGGTGACTGGGAGACTCATGTGACTTGGAGACTTGTGTGTCTGGGAGACTTGTGTGACTGGAAGGCTTGTGTGACTTGGAGACTTGTGTGACTGGGAGACTTGTGTGACTGGGAGACTCATGTGACTTGTGTGACTTGGAGACTTGTGTGACTGGGTGACTTGTGTGACTGGGAGACTTGTGTGACTTGGAGATGTGTGTGATTGGGAGACTTGTGTGACTGGGGGACTTGTGTGACTGGGAGACTCATGTGACTTGGAGACTTGTGTGAGTGGGAGACTTGTGTGACTTGGAGACTTGTGTGACTGGGAGACTCATGTGACTTGGAGACTTGTGTGACTTGGAGACTTGTGTGACTGGGAGACGTGTGTGACTTGGAGACTCATGTGACTTGGATACTTGTGTGACTGGGAGACTTGTGTGACTGGGAGACTCATGTGACTTGGAGACTTGTGTGACTTGGAGACTTGTGTGACTGGGAGACTTGTGTGACTTGGAGACTCATGTGACTTGGAGACTTGTGTGACTGGGAGACTTGTGTGACTTGGAGACTTGTGTGACTTGGAGACTTGGAGACTTGTGTGACTTGGAGACTTGTGTGACTGGGAGACTTGTGTGACTTGTGTGACGGAGACTTGTGTGACTGGGAGACTCATGTGACTGGGAGACTTGTGTGACTTGGAGATTTGTGTGACTGGGATACTTGTGTGACTTGGAGACTTGTGTGACTGGGGGACTTGTGTGACTGGGAGACTCATGTGACTTGTGTGACTTGGAGACTTGTGTGAGTGGGAGACTTGTGTGACTGGGAGACTTGTGTGACTGGGAGACTCGTGTGCCTTGTGTGACTGGGAGACTCATGTGACTTGTGTGACTGGGAGACCTGTGTGACTGGGAGATTTGTGTGACTGGGAGACTTGTGTGACTTGGAGACTTGTGTGACTGGGGGACTTGTGTGACTGGGAGACTCGTGTAACTTGTGTGACTTGGATACTTGTGTGAGTGGGAGACTTGTGTGACTTGGAGACTTGTGTGACTGGGAGACTCATGTGACTTGGAGACTTGTGTGACTGGGAGACTTATGTGACTGGGATACTTGTATGACTGGGAGACTCATGCGACTTGTGTGACTTGGGGACTTGTGTGACTGGGAGACTCGTTTGACTTGTGTGACTTGGATACTTGTGTGAGTGGGAGACTTGTGTGACTTGGAGACTTGTGTGACTGGGAGACTCATGTGACTTGGAGACTTGTGTGACTGGGAGACTTATGTGACTGGGATACTTGTGTGACTGGGAGACTCATGCGACTTGTGTGACTTGGAGACTTGTGTGACTGGGAGACTTGTGTGACTGGGAGACTTGTGTGACTTGGAGACTTGTGTGACTGGGAGACTTGTGTGACTGGGAGACTCATGTGACTTGTGTGACTTGGAGACTTGTGTGATGGGAGACTTGTGTGACTGGGAGACTTGTGTGACTGGGAGACTCGTGTGACTTGTGTGACTTGGAGACTTATGTGACTGGGAGACTTGTGTAACTGGGAGACTTGTGTGACTTGGAGACTTGTGTGACTGGGAGACTCGTGTGACTTGTGTGACTTGGAGACTTGTGTGACTGGGAGACTTTTGTGACTTGGAGACTTGTGTGATGGGAGACTTGTGTGACTGGGAGACTCGTGTGACTTGTGTGACTGGGAGATTTGTGTGACTGGGAGACTTGTGTGACTTGGAGACTTGTGTGACTGGGGGACTTGTGTGACTGGGAGACTCGTTTGACTTGTGTGACTTGGATACTTGTGTGAGTGGGAGACTTGTGTGACTGGGAGACTTATGTGACTGGGATACTTGTGTGACTGGGAGACTCATGTGACTTGGAGACTTGTGTGACTGGGAGACTTATGTGACTGGGATACTTGTGTGACTGGGAGACTCATGCGACTTGTGTGACTTGGAGACTTGTGTGACTGGGAGACTTGTGTGACTGGGAGACTTGTGTGACTTGTGTGAATTGGAGACTTGTGTGACTGGGAGACTTGTGTGACTGGGAGACTCATGTGACTTGTGTGACTTGGAGACTTGTGTGATGGGAGACTTGTGTGACTGGGAGACTCGTGTGACTGGGAGACTCGTGTGACTTGTGTGACTTGGAGACTTATGTGACTGGGAGACTTGTGTAACTGGGAGACTTGTGTGACTTGGAGACTTGTGTGACTGGGAGACTCGTGTGACTTGTGTGACTTGGAGACTTGTGTGACTGGAAGACTTGTGTGACTTGGAGACTTGTGTGACTTGTGTGACGGAGACTTGTGTGACTGGGAGACTCATGTGACTGGGAGACTTGTGTGACTTGTGTGACTTGGAGACTTGTGTGACTGGGAGACTTGTGTGACTGGGAGACTCGTGCAACTTGGAGACTTGCGTGATTGGGAGACTTGTGTGACTGGGAGACTTGTGTGACTTGGAGACTTGTGTGACTTGTGTGACTTGGAGACTTGTGTGACTGGGAGACTTGTGTGACTGGGAGACTCATGTGACTTGTGTGACTTGGAGACTTGTGTGATGGGAGACTTGTGTGACTGGGAGACTCGTGTGACTGGGAGACTCGTGTGACTTGGAGACTTATGTGACTGGGAGACTTGTGTAACTGGGAGACTTGTGTGACTTGGAGACTTGTGTGACTGGGAGACTCGTGTGACTTGTGTGACTTGGAGACTTGTGTGACTGGGAGACTTGTGTGACTTGGAGACTTGTGTGACTTGTGTGACGGAGACTTGTGTGACTGGGAGACTCATGTGACTGGGAGACTTGTGTGACTTGTGTGACTTGGAGACTTGTGTGACTGGGAGACTTGTGTGACTTGTGTGACTTGGAGACTTGTGTGACTGGGAGACTCGTGCAACTTGGAGACATGTGTGATTGGGAGACTTGTGTGACTGGGAGACTTGTGTGACTTGGAGACTTGTGTGACTGGGAGACTTGTGTGACTTGGAGACTTGTGTGACTGGGAGACTCGTGTGACTTGTGTGACTGGGAGACTTGTGTGACTGGGAGACTTGTGTGACTGGGAGACTCGTGTGACTTGTGTGACTTGGAGACTTGTGTGACTGGAAGACTTGTGTGACTTGGAGACTTGTGTGACTTGTGTGACAGAGACTTGTGTGACTGGGAGACTCATGTGACTGGGAGACTTGTGTGACTTGTGTGACTTGGAGACTTGTGTGACTGGGAGACTTGTGTGACTTGGAGACTTGTGTGACTGGGAGACTCGTGCAACTTGGAGACTTGCGTGATTGGGAGACTTGTGTGACTGGGAGACTTGTGTGACTTGGAGACTTGTGTGACTTGTGTGACTTGGAGACTTGTGTGACTGGGAGACTTGTGTGACTGGGAGACTCATGTGACTTGTGTGACTTGGAGACTTGTGTGATGGGAGACTTGTGTGACTGGGAGACTCGTGTGACTGGGAGACTCGTGTGACTTGGAGACTTATGTGACTGGGAGACTTGTGTAACTGGGAGACGTGTGTGACTTGGAGACTTGTGTGACTGGGAGACTCGTGTGACTTGTGTGACTTGGAGACTTGTGTGACTGGGAGACTTGTGTGACTTGGAGACTTGTGTGACTTGTGTGATGGAGACTTGTGTGACTGGGAGACTCATGTGACTGGGAGACTTGTGTGACTTGTGTGACTTGGAGACTTGTGTGACTGGGAGACTTGTGTGACTTGTGTGACTTGGAGACTTGTGTGACTGGGAGACTCGTGCAACTTGGAGACATGTGTGATTGGGAGACTTGTGTGACTGGGAGACTTGTGTGACTTGGAGACTTGTGTGACTGGGAGACTTGTGTGACTTGGAGACTTGTGTGACTGGGAGACTCGTGTGACTTGTGTGACTGGGAGACTTGTGTGACTGGGAGACTTGTGTGACTGGGAGACTCGTGTGACTTGTGTGACTTGGAGACTTGTGTGACTGGGAGACTTGTGTGGCTTGTGTGACTGGGAGACTTGTGTGTCTGGGAGACTTGTGTGACTGGGAGACTCGTGTGACTTGTGTGACTTGGAGACTTGTGTGTCTGGGAGACTTGTGTGACTGGGAGACTCGTGTGACTTGTGTGACTTGGAGACTTGTGTGACTGGGAGACTTGTGTGACTGGGAGACTTGTGTGACTTGTGTGACTTGGAGACTTGTGTGACTGGGAGACTTGTTTGACTTGGATACTTGTGTGACTGGGATACTTGTGTGACTTGGAGATTTGTGTGACTTGTGTGACGGAGACTCGTGTGACTGGGAGACTCATGTGACTGGGAGACTTGTGTGACTTGTGTGACTTGGAGACTTGTGTGACTGGGAGACTCGTGTGACTTGTGCGACATGGAGACTTGTGTGACTGGGAGACACGTGTGACTTGTGCGACTTGGATACTTGCGTGACTGGCAGACTTGTGTGACTGGGAGACTTGTGTGACTTGGAGACTTGTGTGACTGGGAGACTTGTGTGACTTGGAGACTTGTGTGACTGGGAGACTCGTGTGACTTGTGTGACTGGGAGACTTGTGTGACTGGGAGACTCATGTGACTTGTGTGACTTGGAGACTTGTGTGACTGGGAGACTTGTGTGACTGGGATACTTGTGTGACTGGGAGACTTGTGTGACTTGGAGACTTGTGTGACTGGGAGACTTGTGTGACTGGGAGACTTGTGTGACTGGGAGACTTGTGTGACTGGGAGACTCGTGTGACTTGTGTGACTTGGAGACTTGTGTGACTGGAAGACTTGTGTGTCTGGGAGACTTGTGTGACTGGGAGACTCGTGTGACTTGTGTGACTTGGAGACTTGTGTGACTGGGAGACTTGTGTGACTGGGAGACTTGTGTGACTTGGAGACTTGTGTGACTGGGAGACTCGTGTGACTTGTGTGACTTGGAGACTTGTGTGACTGGGCGACTTGTGTGACTTGGAGATTTGTGTGACTTGTGTGACGGAGACTCGTGTGACTGGGAGACTCATGTGACTGGGAGACTCGTGTGACTTGTGTGACTTGGAGACTTGTGTGACTGAGAGACTTGTGTGACTTGTGTGACTTGGAGACTTGTGTGACTGGGAGACACGTGTGACTTGTGCGATTTGGAGACTTGCATGACTGGCAGACTTGTGTGACTGGGAGACTTGTGTGACTTGGAGACTTGTGTGACTTGGAGACTTGTGTGACTGGGAGACTCATGTGACTTGTGTGACTGGGAGACTTGTGTGACTGGGAGACTCATGTGACTTGTGTGACTTGGAGACTTGTGTGACTTGGAGACTTGTGTGACTGGGAGACTTGTGTGACTGGGAGACTTGTGTGACTGGGAGACTTGTGTTACTGGGAGACTTGTGTGACTGGGAGACTCGTGTGACTTGTGTGACTTGGAGACTTGTGTGACTGGGAGACTTGTGTGACTTGTGTGACTTGGAGACTTGTGTGACTGGGAGACTTGTGTGACTTGGAGACTTGTGTGACTTGTGTGACGGAGACTTGTGTGACTGGGACACTCATGTGACTGGGAGACTCGTGTGACTTGTGTGACTTGGATACTTGTCTGACTGTGAGACTTGTGTGACTTGTGCGACTTGGAGACTTGTGTGATTGGGAGACTTGTGTGACTGGGAGACTTGTGTGACTTGGAGACTTGTGTGACTGGGAGACTCGTGTGACTGGGAGACTTGTGTGACTGGGAGACTTGTGTGACTGGGAGACTCGTGTGACTTGGATACTTGTGTGACTGGGAGACTTGTGTGACTGGGAGACTCGTGTGACTTGTGTGACTTGGAGACTTGTGTGACTGGAAGACCTGTGTGACTGGGAGACTTGTGTGTCTGGGAGACTTGTGTGACTGGGAGACTCGTGTGACTTGTGTGACTGGGAGACTCGTGTGACTTGTGTGACTGGGAGACTCGTGTGACTTGTGTGACTGGGAGACATGGTAAATACACAGGTCACAACATGTTTACAGGAACGTTTGGGAGTTGTATTTTGATTGTATTTGGAGTAGGGCTGTCTTAAATACTTCGAAGCTTCGTTTGATGGGCATGGGATTCGAATATGAAAATAAAATGCGATTATTAAAAAATAAAAATGATTTTTTTTCTTTTCTTTTTTGCTAAATCAACTCTGCCTCTCTTTGTTAATTACAACAAGCAATGCTGTTTGTTATTTAAGATGAGGTAGGACTCGGCACTGACAGATTTGTGTTCATTGTGCTGCTTTTATAAAGCCTCAAATGACGGCTTACAATATTTCATGAAAGCAAAGTGTTTTGTTTGTCTAAGATTTAAAAAGGTTTAAACTGTACAGCACTGACAAAGTTGAACAAAGTGCTGTACAAGTTCTCACAACATACAAATATATATATATATTTTTATTTTTATTTTTTTTATTTCGAAGCTTCGAATTAAAATCGAATCTCGGCCCCCGAAGCTTCGAATTCCAAAAAAAAATCGAAGGTCAGCCCTAATTTGGAGTATATTTCCTGACTGTAGTGAACTAGGCTAGATATCTGCCCCACTTCCAGTGATGAAGCTAACCTAGGCTAACGGTCCAGGCGTTCCCTAAGCCCAATGCATGCAGAGAGACGAAAAAGGTATGTATCTTCTTGTCTAACTCCAGGGAAGATGTTAAATAAGCTAATTTCCCAAAATGTTGGAGTTTTCCTTTAAAACCCCCTGAATTTTTGTCATTAAAATCTATAAAACAAATTGTAATATATTTCTCAATCAAAAGCGCAATTTCGCCTTTCCACACTTATTGATACTAATATATTTCTGGTTTGAAGTGTGCAGATATGTGTCCTTATTGATTTGGTGGTGGTGTTGCCCTTGTGCCCGTTCTCCAGTTTGAAAAACTCCTCAGAGCCGTGAGCACTAAGAGGGCTGCATGGGAACGCGGTCAGCGGATCTGTGCAGCGGAGAGGAACACACTTTACCAGCTAGAGCAGCAGATTGATCAGACAACCCTGCCTTTTGAGGAGGTAGGGTACAGGCCTTGTTCACATCTGAGCGATAGCCTTGGGGTTTTTACTCAGTCACATTAAAAGCCAAGCATTTCAATCAAGGACATGTCACAAAAATGAAGTTGACTTTTGAAAATGAATTTGGTGCATTGTGTTGATAGATTAGATTGGATTAGATTCAACTGTATTGTCATCATATAGCACAAGTGTACAGTACAACGGAAATACGTTTGGCATCCAACCAGAGTGCAAATGTAACAGTAAAGCAATAGTAATATACAATGTACACTTGTACAGGTGATTAAACTGGGTATAAAATATATAAATTAGTACTACTGAGTTTAGTGCTAATCATATGTATGTACAGAGCTGTAGTATTAATATGTACAGTGATACAGGTATAAAGACACAGCAGCATAACTAGTATGAGTATATGTACAGATATTAGTGTAACGGTACACATATCCGTACTGAACCGTTTCAGTACTGGACCTTTGGTTCAGTACAGCTGTGTACCGAACGATTGCAATGGTACGTTAACCACTAACGAACGCACGTGCAGAACTTTTTATTCAAAACTCCAAGTTCACCCCTTCCCAAAATATAATTTGCGCAAAGGGCCGTGTGTTCGTTCAACCCACACACAACACTGAGAGATTACCTGTAATTTAGCATAGCCTCATAGTGTGGCGAACACACACACACACACACACACATGCACACACACACCCTCTCTCAGTGCGTTGAGAAGGGGCTGTCTCTCGGAGATCAAATTAATGATATGAAACGGGACCTGCATGACGCTTTTTTCTCTATTCAATAACGTTTTACCCTGAGGGATGATTTACAATAAAGTGCTAAAACAAAGTAGGCTACTTACATTCTTGACGCTAGAACTCCCAAAATAGTGTTAGCATAAAAAAGAAGGTATGTCAGCTGTAGTTTACATAGCTTGCATTAAACGGTCTCGAGGTTCCACAAGTTAATCAAAATGTGAAGTATTTCCAACGAGTTTTGAATTCAATTCTGCACACAAAAAAAGTTATGTACGTGCGTTCGTACCATTGCAATCGTTCGGTACACAGCCGCACTGAACCGAAAGTCCAGTACTGAAACGGTTCAGTACGGATACATGTACCGTTACACCCCTAATATATACGATATATACATGTACTATGCTATCGTACAGTTATATGGGTAGACTAGCCACACATCAAAGAAAAAGGGGGGCGGTGACATAATATCAGACAAAGAAATGTCCTTTGCGAACAACAATTGAATTTGATGAAACAAACAGGGGAACAGTGAGTGTTACCTGAGCTGCGTCCTTCCAGTTAATAATTTTGCTCTCCAACTGGCTGAGGACAGCAGCCACCTCGCTCTCCAGGCTCTCTGCATGGTGCAGGGTAGAGTTCTTCAGGTCTTGCCGGACAAGCTGGAGCTGATGCTCTGGCGCCAGAAGTCCCAGACCACGCTATCCAACCAGCCGATCACTTCTTCATTCACCGCAAGGATAGAACAGCAGAATCCGGCAAACAGCGTGGAGGTGGAATAGCCTTCATGTTGAACAACAATTGGAGCGATCCAGGCAACGTGAAGGAACTATCGAGCCACTGCTGCCCAGACCTGGAATATATAACCATCAAGTGTCGTCCTTTCTTCCTCCCGAGGGAGTTAACGGCGATCATCCTGATCGGAGTGTATATTCCACCGCAAGCCAGGAACAACGTCGCGCTCTCCAGACTCCACGACGAGGTAAATAGAATACAAGCGGCGAACGTTAACGCCGCCATTTTGGTTCTGGGTGATTTCAATAGCGCCAATCTGAGAAAGGTATTACCTGACTTCTATCAGCATGTGACTTGCAACACCAGAGGCGGTAACATCCTAGATCACATCTGTTACACGCAATTTAAAGGTGGCTACAAGGCTCATTCTGATAGTGGCTTTGGTAAATCAGATCACGCGTCCATCTTTCTTTCACCAATGTACAAACAGAGAATCAAAAGTACTCCTGTAGTCTCGCGAGAGGTGCAGAAATGGGATTTGACGTCAGAGGAGACGCTCCGGTCTGCGTTTCACTGCAAAGACTGGAATGTGTTCCGCGACACAGATAACATTAATGTCTACACGGAAACAGTGCTGAACTATGTTTGTACTATGGTGGAAGAAACAATCCCCACTACCAAAATGAGAGTTTACCCAAATCAAAAACCCTGGGTAGACAAATCCGTCCGTGAAGCTCTGAGAGAGCGCACCAAAGCATACAACGACGGCCTAGTGGCAGGCAACATGAATGACCACAAGGTGGCGCGACACAACGTAAGGAGGACAGTGTCAGAGGCCAAACGGCGCTACAGGGATAAAATTGAACTCCAGTTTGAACAAGCTGACTCTAGAGCTATGTGGCAGGGGCTCAAAACGATGACAGACTACAAAGGCGCCTCCCTCAAACTGAACAGTGACATCTCCTTAGCAAATGACCTCAATACCTTCTATGCGAGGTTTGATGCTGGTAATAACAACACCAGCTCACAAGCCACGGCAATGGGGGGGGGGGGGGGGGGGGGTCGGCTGCTGATGGAGGCGCAGTGTTCAGGGTAACAGAGCATGAGGTGAGGCGGACCTTTAAAAAAGTGAATATCAGGAAGGCAGCAGGTCCGGACGGCATCCCCGGCCGCGTCCTAAAAGTCTGTGCCGACCAACTGGCCCCAGTATTCACTGACATCTTCAACCTGTCCTTAGAACAGGCTGTCATCCCCACCTGCCTGAAGAAGTCCACTATTATCCCTGTACCCAAAAAATCCAAGCCTGCTTGCCTCAACGACTACCGCCCTGTAGCTCTCACCTCCATAGCCATGAAGTGCTTTGAGAAGCTAGTAAAGGGCTACATCTGCTCCTCCCTCCCCATCAACATGGACCCCCTGCAATTTGCATACCGCCCCAACAGGTCCACGGAGGACGCCATAGCCCATGTGCTGCACACAGCAGCATCACACCTGGACAAGAGGCAGGGGAACTATGTGAGAATGCTATTCATCGACTACAGCTCGGCATTCAATACCATAGTCCCCTCCATACTCATAGCCAAGCTCAGGGACCTGGGCTTGAACTATGACCTCTGCCAGTGGGTCTTGGACTTCCTGACTGGCAGACCCCAGGTGGTGAGAGCAGGCAACTGCACCTCCTCATCCATCACCCTCAACATAGGGGCCCCCCAGGGCTGTGTTCTGAGTCCCCTCCTCTACTCCCTGTACACACACGACTGTGTGGCTCAGCGGAGTAGCAATACAATCATCAAATTTGCTGACGACACAGTGGTGGTGGGCCTGATCTCTGCCAACGACGAGAGGGCCTACCTGGAAGAGGTCAAGGTCCTGGCGGGATGGTGCCAGGAAAACAGCCTCTCCCTGAACGTCAGCAAAACAAAGGAGATGATTGTGGACTTCAGGAGGTCGGGGGTCAAGGACTACAGCCCCCTCAGCATCGACGGGGCACCGGTTGAGAGAGTCAACAGCTTTAAGTACCTCGGAGCCTACATATCCGAGGACTTGACATGGACCACACACATTGACAGTGTTGTGAAGAAGGCACGACAACGCCTCTACTTCCTCAGGCGCCTAAGGAAGTTCCAAGTCAGTCAGAAGATCCTTAAGAACTTCTACTCATGTACAATAGAGAGCATCTTGACCGGCAACATCACCTCCTGGTTTGGGAATAGCACTGCACAAGACCGAAGCAGACTACAAAGAGTGACACGTTCAGCCGAACGCACAATTGGAGGGGGGCTCCCCACCCTCCAGAACATTTACAACAAGCGTTGCAAGGGCAAGGCTAAGAGAATCGTTAAAGACTCCAGTCACCCGAACAACTGCCTCTTTGAACTGCTGCGGTCAGGCAAGCGATACCGGAGTCTCAAGGCGAGCACAGAAAGACTCAGAAGAAGCTTCTATCCCCAGGCCATCAGGCTGCTAAACGAACAATGAATGAACACTACACAACAACAACCACCATAGATCCTCCCCTACACAACAACAACCACCAAACGCACATAGCACACACATCCACACGCACACACTCACTTTAAACAAACACACTGTAGCACCCACTCCACACACTTTATAGCACACACCCACTTTAAACAAACACACTGTAGCACCCACTCCCCACACTTTATATTTATTGATGAAGGATTGCACTACAACTCGTACACCTTACTGTAAATTGTACCTAAATTGTACCTCATCCCATTTCTGCTTTGCACTATATAGTACTGTACATTAGTACACTGCATAGTATTGTATATTATATGGTAACTCAGAACATTGTACATATGTCTATACCGAACACTGTGACCTCATTTTCTTCTTCTAAACTACATGCTATACTATGTTATTTGATACTATCTTGTCTAGCACAGTCTCTGGAGCGTAACAGTAAGAAGCATTTTGTATGAAAGTATTCTGTACTTCTGTATGACAACTATTAAAGAAACTTGAAACTTGAAACTATAGTATGAGGTAGGTAGTTGTGATCATCATGATTACAGTGTAGGGCAGTTGTAGACAGTGAAAGCATTAGGTAGGTATACATTGAAATTGATAGATAGATATTGATAGAATTGATGGATGAGAATGTTTTCACCAGGCGAGTCCTCTGTTCCAGTCAGTCCTCAAAGCTCTTGAGTGTCTGAGCCAATCTGACCTGGATGAAGTGCGTCACTACCCAAATCCCCCAGAGGGAGTTGTTAAGGTTATGGATGCCATATGCCTGCTATTTAATCGCCCATGCAACTGGGAGAGTGCTAAACAGCTTCTCGGGCAACCCAAGTGCTTCCAGGTGTGTATTAAAGTATCTTCGTCCACACAATTGCCTTTGAACTGAACAGATTGCTGTATACATTACTGTGTGTTTGAGTTGTTCTCTCAAGCGTCATGTCGGGAGAGCTGCTCTTGATAATTTCTCTCCCTTTTCTCTTCTTGTCATAGGAGTTTGAGTTCTTTGACCGCAGCAGGCTGAGTGACGACCAGTTGCAGCAGCTGTGTCTGATAGTTCACAGTCCTCAGTTTCAGCCGGAGTCCGTGCGAGAGGTGAGCCAGGCCTGCGAGTCTCTGTGCCACTGGGCACGGGCGGTGTACGAATGCACCTGCACGGAGCGTCACGCGTTCCCCCGGGAGGAAGGCCGCCGGCGCTTGAAGGCGCTGGCCGTGGAGGCCCGGGGCCGGCTATGCGATGCCAGGCTAAAGGAGGACAAGGTGTGCCAAGGTGTGCAGGACGTGGAGCATCAGCTCCAGCTTGTCCGGCAAGACCTGAAGAACTCTACCCTGCACCATGCAGAGAGCCTGGAGAGCGATGTGGCTGCTGTCCTCAGCCAGTTGGAGAGCAAAATTATTAACTGGAAGGACGCAGCTCAGGTAACACTCACTGTTCCCCTGTTTGTTTCATCAAATTCAATTGTTGTTCGCAAAGGACATTTCTTTGTCTGATATTATGTCACCGCCCCCCTTTTTCTTTGATGTGTGGCTAATATTCTCTCTTTCACCTTCAGGAGGAGGAGTTGAGGGCAGGGAATGCCCTTATATCGGCTGCTATCATTACGTACTTGGGTCCGTTTGGACCTGACCTACGCACAGAGCTAGTGAGCAAGTGGAGGGAGCTGTGTTTGACTGGAGTCATTAACATAAACCCAGAGGATCACAGAACTTCCTTATTCACAGACACTATCCCTGCACTCCCTCTCCGTGTCCCCATCCCAGTGGCAGAGAGGCCTCAGCGGGCCCTGGCTCTGGCAGTGGGCGTGGATCAGTGGCAGGTCCAGGGTTCGTCTGCCAGGCTGACGGTCGAGCTGCTGCTGTGGGGCCGCAGAGCCCCCCGGGCTCAACACTGCCCTCTGCTGGCAGACGCCCAGCAGCACGAAGAGAGCACAGGTGGGCCTATTGATCTAATATCTAATATATTGATATAAAAAAAAAAATCTAACCCTAACTAACCTTACTGTCATGCACTTGTCCTAATAAACTAACCTACACTGTAGCACTCAACAGTTTGATGAACATTGTTACTCAGCTGATAGAGTTGTGTCCTTCCTGATGACTTGTCGTACAGAACTTGTAAGTCGCTTTGGATAAAAGCGTCAGCTAAATGACAAAATGTAAAAGTAAATGCAATGTATACCTGTTATGCCATCCCAGTCTTGTGATTGTATGGTCCATAGAAGTCATTAAAGATAAGATAAGATCAGATAAGTTATTCCTTTATTGATTCCTTTATTGACAGTGTAAACAAAGGTGCAGATGTCAAATGCCACCCATATTGTTCTTGGGTGGGCCAAAGCAATATCAAGCCTATCTTGATAGTTGACTGCCAGCTGTTTGTGCTTGTATATTTACACCAAATGAGATCGAAATGACTTTATTCAAATGAAGATTGAAAAGCAACTGAAAACAACACATGTGCGTTATGCAGGAGATGATGATCCCAAGTTTCAGATGGAGAATGATTATGGGATGGTCATCTGCGCTGATGACCCAGAGCTGCTGGGCAAGCTGGGTCAGGCGGCTGAGAAAGGTAAGCTACTGAAGTCACACAGTGGAGACTGAGACTATTCTGTTGTCAGTGGTGGAAAGTAACTAAGTATTTTTACTCAAGTACGAGCTACTTGTACTTTATGTGAGTATTTTCCTTTTAGGGACCTTTATACTTTTACTCCACTACATTTTAAGGGAAATATTGTACTTTTTACTCCACTACATGTATCTGAACGCATCAGTTACTAGTTACTTTGAAGAAAAGGATTTAGCATAGAAAACATAATTTATATAGTCTAGAATCTGGAAACATAGGTCCACCTGCATAGGGTGGATTTTTTTTCGCCACCTGTTTTTTCTTAATCCTTGAAGTGTCTATTTTAAGATTCTGACAGGTAACAGGTTGAAATAATGTCCCATGGGGTTTATTTCTAAAAAAGAAGAAAAAGAAAACAGCATAACTTTTGAAGTTAACAACAAATTAAAACATTTCCCCAAACAACATTGACCCAATGAATTCAGTACAATTGTTATTTTTAAGATTCAAACACACACTATTTCAGGACAAGAAAATGCAAAAAAGCTGAACATGTTTAGATCACATCCCTATTTTCCCACTTTACTCAAATGTAGTCCATCGGACGAGATCAATTTGAGGTTAACACTTTCTGCGCCAAAAACGCTTTACAGCGATATTGGCCGCCATGCGCATTCTGCCAATAACGCTGTCCAGCGATTTTTAGATCAATATTTAATTTTTTCGCCATGGCATTCGTAATTCATATATACACCCGCAACGCTGCAGCTGGACCCTATAGGTGACGGCAACGACGGCTCAATACCGCCACCTGGTGGATGGTTGGGCGAGTTACACTTGCCTACAGGATATGGCTGATGTGTGTCGATTAAACTCATCCGGCCGTCACATATCGTTGCATGACTCCCGACAGACACAATGTACATAATGGATCACTTTCTAAACTTAATAATCAATATGATTTCGGCATTTATTGCGACATACAAACCGGAAATGGACCTAGGCGATCGGCGTCGTATACTTGGGATCTTTCACCGCCAGTCTCTTTGACCCACGGTAAGAGGAATATAACGTTATTTTCAACCCAATTGTGAGTTTCCTTGTGAGCAAACCGATCTGATCAATATATCACCCAACCTACATAAAGCATTTACTGATGATCGGGGGAATTATAAACGACCCCCCCCCCCCTTTCCTTCACGCATGATGAAGCATAACGTATACCGATCATATACAGTTGAATTTTTTAATATAGCGTGTATGGGGGGGGAAACGGCAATCGATAATCTATATATGCGTTTAGGCCTATAACTCACGTTCTAGGAATTACTGCAGAAAACGATAAAAACATACTTATATTCTAGAAGGTATTTTTGTATGAATGTATGAATGAAAAAATATAACGTTCCCACATCCTGAACGATAGATAATCGATGTTGAATGGGCCATAGTAATGTCAATATAGCAATAACATTTAAAAAGTTATAGCCCTGCAAAGAAGGCGAGCCACTCCATAGACTTATAGCGCTGGCAGACTGGGTAAAATGATGGGTACAATGGCTGGCAAGGAATGTGTTAATATTGGAAATACAATGTTAATAAAGATTGTCTCCATGCTGTTATGCCCTAAATCTTGTAGATTTTGTGTAAACAAGGCCAAAAGTGGAAGACTAATGTGAAAAGACTAATTCGTCCTACATAGACAAATTAACACATTTTCCTATACAATTTTAAATCCAGTGAAATATGTTTTGTTAAGGTTCAAACAAAGTACTATTACAGTACATCTTCTCTGTTGGCACAACATTCAAACCTAAACTAATCATCATCATGATCATCATCACCAAAGAGATCGTCAAAGTCTATCTCTCCAATCTCCATCTCTTCCTCCTCCTCATCACACTCGTACTCTCCATCCTCCTCATCCATGTTACGTTTTGCATAATCTGCCTCCTTATTAAGAGCTTCTTGCTCTTCTGACTCCGCTTTCTGGGCCAGTACCACAACAAGAGAAGGAGGGAGGATGGGTCCAACCGTCCAGACAGGCTCTAACACCCCCTCATCCATCATCTTCTCCCAGCCCATATCCTGATCATAGGATTTGGGCCTCTCAAATATTGGCTGGTCTGCTCTTTTGTAACAGGCAACTCTGAAGTTGACTCGCTGTACATGTGGGATGAGACAGACCTTAAGAGGCAGGCGTTCAAGGTCTACTTTGCATTTTGCATCCAGGACTTTATCAAGACCCACCATTTTCTGCAGCATCTTGGCCCACACAGCATCAACTGACTTCATCCGACCATGGCCATACATAATGCAAGTGAAGGACTCCATCTCCTGTTGGAGCTCATCTGTCACCAGCCAATATGCACCAAGCTGACTAAAAGCCTTCTGGAATGTACCCAGCCTCCTCTCAGTCATGTACCAGCCAGACCCCTCTCAGTCATGTACCAGCACCAGCCCCCTCTCAGTTATGTATCACAGCCCCCTCTCAGTCATGTACCACCAGCCCCCTCTCAGTCATGTACCACCAGCCCCCTCTCAGTCATGTATCACAGCCCCCTCTCAGTCATGTACCACAGCCCCCTCTCAGTCATCTACTAGCCCCCTCTCAGTCATGTACGACCAGCCCCCTCTCAGTCATGTACCAACAGCCCCCTCTCAGTCATGTACCACAGCCCCCTCTCAGTCATGTACCAGCCCCCTCTCAGTCATGTACCAGCCCCCTCTCAGTCATGTACCACAGCCCCCTCTCAGTCATGTACCAGCCCCCTCTCAGTCATGTACCAGCCCCCCTCTCAGTCATGTACCACAGCCCCCTCTCAGTCATCTACCAGCCCCCTCTCAGTCATCTACCACAGCCCCCTCTCAGTCATGTACCACAGCCCCATCTCAGTCATGTACCAGCCCCCTCTCAGTCATGTGTACCAGCCCCCTCTCAGTCATGTACCAACCCCCTCTCAGTCATGTAAACACTTACCACTTGCTGTTGGTTGCAGCACGACACACATCTTGTGTGATCGAATAGACAAGCCTCTGAGTCTTCTCACACTTTTCTCCATCAAGCTCAGGTGTCCCTGTCAGCACCAAGTTCAGAAACCTTACAAGATCATCTGCGAGCAGCTCCTCCATCTTCACAGTGTTCAACTCCTCTGCAGTCGGGGGCCATGGCAGCTCCTTTGACTCTTTGAATGCCTTTTTAATGAGAGCATGGAGGGTGAGGGCTGCATCGTGGAGCTGGTCTGCTATTTGACCACGGCACTGGCATGCATCGCAAGCTGATAAATGTGTCTGAACTGGCTGAGTCTCTGGGCCCTGAGTACTGCAGCACTCTGCTGGGATACTATGTATTTTCTTGGGAAGACTGTACCAGCGCCTTCAAAGGCAAGGGAAAGGTGAATCCCTTGAAGAAGTTGCAGAACAACCCTAGGTTCCAGAAGGCTTTCAGTCAGCTTGGTGCATTGTGGCTGGTGACAGATGAGCTCCAACAGGAGATGGAGTCCTTCACTTGCATTATGTATGGCCATGGTCGGATGAAGTCAGTTGATGCTGTGCGGGCCAAGATGCTGCAGAAAATGGTGGGTCTTGATAAAGTCCTGGATGCAAAATCCAAAGTAGACCTTGAACGCCTGCCTCCTCCCAAGGTCTGTCTCACTCTCATCCCACATGTACAGTGAGTCAACTTCAGAGTTGCCTGCTACAAAAGAGCAGACCAGCCAATATTTGAGAGGCCCAAACCCTATGATCAGGATATGGGCTGGGAGACGATGATGGATGAGGGGGTGTTAGAGCCTGTCTGGATGGTTGGACACATCCTCCCTCCTTCTCTTGTTGAGGTACTGGCCCAGAAAGCGGAGTCAGAAGAGCAAGAAGCTCTTAATAAGGAGGCAGATTATGCAAAACATAAAGTGGATGAGGAGGATGGAGAGTACGAGTGTGATGAGGAGGAGGATGAGATGGAGATTGGAGAGATAGACTTTGACGATCTCTTTGGTGAGGATGATGATTAGTTTAGGTTTGAATGTTGTGCCAACAGAGAAGATGTACTGTAATAGTACTTTGTTTGAACCTTAACACTTTCAGTGCCAGCCATAACGTTGATTAATGTCCTTGGATGCCAGCATCCACTTCAATGATAGCGTTAAAAACGCATAATCTATGTTTTAAATTATGGCTATGTGTCTAATCTGCCCGTCGCTTATCAATGACTTGTTTGCAGTCAACATTGTCGAAACGGATTGTTTTTTAATCGGTTCATATCCTTTTTATAGCATTTCGAAAAGCTATCGTTTTCTCGAAAATTTCCGGAAAATAGAAAGATTCCCTCATAAACGGCATTTATTGGAATATTCTCCAATACACTAGACACGTTGTCATTTGTCTGCCTATTTATGAATAGTTTTCAAATAAACGCTAGATTATCGATAGTATACGCTATAGAAGCGAGCTGAGAAATCGATTCTCTCATTTCCTCAACAGCACACACACACACATATATACACATACGGGACACGCTGTTATCTCAGTGAATACAGCTCTGATTATCCTAAAACTGGTAACAGACTCCTTACCTTAGATCAAATGTTCTCCAAAAAGATTATTCCAATTCCTGATCGCCATTCCAAATATCGATCGCGTTTATTGATTGATTATTGGCTGCTGTAAATATATATTTCAGGCTGCTTTCCATCTCGCGATCACTTCCCTGTTCATCAGATCCCTCACCAGCATAGTGGAGCGAGGAGTCTCCCCCTCCACAGATCCACCAGTATAATCGAATGGCCTGCAGTTACACAGGGATAGACGATAGGGGGCGGTATTTTCCCATCGGAGCTCCTAGAGGGGCTGCTGTACCAACGGGAGACTCGGTTGATGAAATATGAATTCAGATCGCTAATAAAAAAATCAAACGACAATTCGCGTCGGTGGCACTCAACGGGAGACATGAAATGACGACATAACACGTCTGTGGCACTCAAAGTGTTAACAAAACATATTTCACTGGATTTCAAATTCTATAGGAAAATGTGTTAATTTGTCTATGTAGGACGAATTAGTCTTTTCACATTAGTCTTCCACTTTTGGCCTTGTTTACACAAAATCTACAAGATTTAGGGCATAACAGCATGGCGACAATCTTTATTAACATTGTATTTCCAATATTAACCTCAAATTTATCTCGTACATTTGAGTAAAGTGGGAAAATAGGGATGTGATCTAAACATTTTCAGCTTTTTTTGCATTTTCTTGTCCTGAAATAGAATCAAGATGTGTTTGAATTTTAAAAATAACAATTTGACTGAATTAATTTGGTCAATATTGTTTGGGGAAATGTTTTAATTTATTTTTCTCGTGTCCATTTATTTAGTTTGCTTTCTAATTTAAAATACAGTTTGAAACCGTCTGTACACAGTAGGCTATGTGTGCTAGCAGAGCTAGTCTCCCCCCCCCGATTATGGGCCCTTTGGGGGAATTTAATTTTTTTTGTTCTTTTTACATAATATGAAAGTACAGGTTCATACCTTCAAAATAAGCCATCACATGTACAAATCAGGCAGATACTTTTCAATCTATGTCTTATGAATCATGCTTATAAACTAATTTCTGAGCTACGGCGTTTCAAAGAAACCGGAACCTTTTTTGTCATGTGTAATGACTACATTACCCAGAAAGCAATGTGACACATTCAGTCTGAGAGCAGCCCTTTGTTAGTATAATGACTTGTGACCCCCACTTCTATCCCCAGGCCATCAGCTCAATGACTCTGCAACACTAACCCAACCATCTATGAAATCATAGCACTGATTGAAGACAAAATAAGTGATGAGATAGTCAAACAGGTGAAACATGCTAAGTTACAATCATAAAACACAAAATTGATACAAATCTTAATTTCAACTTCGGGTGGAATCTCTTTTGGGGTGGAATTCTGTAACATGCGACAAGCACAAGCAGCACATAAGCTTTATCCCCAAACAAGTAGACCAAGCTCAATCTGTCGTTTTTAGAGACACGATCATAAGGAGGTGTTTGTCATAATGAGTCTCCTGACCAATTTAAAAGCAAGCATGAGTCGATCAGAGCTTCCGACGCGGCGGTATGGTCAGCTAGCAGAGACAACTCAGGATCGCCTGCTAGCCTAGCTAGCCTAGCAAGCCTAGCTAGCAGAGTCAACTCAGGACAAAGGACCCTCCCTCCCCCCTATCCCCACCCGGACCCCGCATCACAGAACTGTACGCAGATGAACAATACCTCTCAACTGGAGACATCAACAAAATAATAAATTCAAATGGACTGCACACTTTCCATCTGAACATACTAAGACCCAAACAGGCTGAAATCAGACAGATGTTTATTAACGGTAAGGCAGAGTCAGTAAAATACCCGGAGATTGAAGACTACTCAATCGTCAGAAATGATTGATTGATTGATTGAAAATTGTATTAACAGATTGCAGAATGGGTACAATACAGTACAGCTCAATACACACAATTGTTAAGGGGATGCAGACCAGAGAAATACTTTCGTCTTGTTTACATCAGGGTCCCCCATTTTCAATTCATCATAACATATATGACATACATGACATACAGGTAGACAGTACTGTTACATTTAGAAATGTATGACAAAAATAGTCTAAAAAGAGAGTATATACATTTGAGGGGGAAGAAACTGTACATTGGGGGAGGTGGGGGGTTGGGGGACTGTACATTGGAGGTGGTTGGGTGGGTAGGGTGGGGGCTGGGGGTTGGGTAGGGGGGTGGGGGTGGACTGTACATTGGAGGGGGTGGGGTTTGGACATTTACAGGGGCCAGTTTCGAATTGCAGTCACCCGTAGGTGCTCTTTGAGAAAGTGGGTAGTGATTCGCATTCCTTTACAGCTGTGGGTAGGGCGTTCCACATTGATGTGGCATAATTGCTAAACGTGTTTAGTCCCTTGTTTGAGTCGAATCTGGGTTTGACATGATTTGTGGAGCTCCCTCTGGTGTTGTGGTCGTGCTATGCACTGACCTTTGGGAAGTATTTTGACATGTACATGGGTACCTGGGTGGTGTAGTGTATCTTGTAGACCAGGTCAATTGCAAGTTGCTGTACTCTGTGTCGTCTACTCTAAGCCACCCTAGGTTGTCAAAGTGGGCAGGGGTGAGGTGGGTTCTAGGAGTAACGTCAAGCAGTAGTCTGACCAGTTTGTTTTGTGATGTTTGTAATTTAGTTTTTAGCGCCTTTGAGGTGCTTTGGTACCATGAAGTGCAGGCATAGTCGTAGTACCCTTGAATGAGTGCTCCTGCCAGAGTCTTCAAGGTATTTTTGTTTACCAGAGAGGAGATCCGGTACAAGAATCCAGTTCGTTGGTTGACTTTTTTTTATTACATTGGATGCCATTTTGTCACAGGAAAGATTTGCCTCTAGGATGGAACCCAGGTATGTAATTTCATCTTTCCTTGTGACAATATTGTCACCCACTGTAACTGAGTCTTGCTGAGTTTGTTATTTGAACCGAAGAGAATGGACTCTGTTTTCCCCAGGTGTAATGATAGTTTGTTATCAGCGAGCCAGGTGCAGATTCTGCCGAGTTTCGAGCTGAGGGTTTTTTCAACCTGTTTCAACCAGAGACCAGCAGGGCTGAGTCGTCCGTGAACAGGAACAAGTTGCAGTCACAAGCTGATGACAGGAACAAGTATGGAGGTGGTGTCTGCATGTACATACACAAAGATACCAAATTCATTAACTGTACTGACCTGAATCATAACACAATTGAAACGGTATGGGTTGAAATTTAGTTCGAAAGGGCTAAGACTGTACTAGTCTACAATCTACAGACCACCAGAACAGAGTGGCTTTTATGATACACTTGATGGGTGTTTAGCTGGGGTTGAAGATGTAGAACAAATTCTGATTGGGGACTGGAACACGGATATGCGATGAAAAGAAGCACCCGTTTCCAAGTCCTTCAGTCGGTTTTGTGATCTGCACAGTGTCAGCCAGCTAATCACCCAACCCACAAGAGTGTGCGATTCAACACAAACTCACATTGATCTCATTCTGACCTCTGACAAGTCCAGGATCTCCAATAAAGGGGTTATAGCATGCGGGTTAAGCGATCATTATATGATATTCTGTACTCGCTAAAAGCTAAAACAAAAGGCCGGCTGTCACAAAACAGTCACATCTAGGGACCTCAAAACCTACTCTAGCGAGGCCTTTAACCAAGAACTGGAGAGCCTAGACTGGTCAGATGAGCTCAGTGGTACAGTAGTTGAAGAAACATGGCTTGGATTCAAAACCAAATTCTCAACAATACTAAACAACATGGCCCCCCTAAGAACCACCACGGTTCAAAATCGCGCTGAGCCATGGATGCACTCAGACATACTGACCGCTATGAAAACCAGAGACAAAGAATTTGGCCAGCCATAGACAGTATGGTCTTGTTGAGGCATCTTCAACCATTTTTTTATTTTTTTTACATATTGTGAAAGTACAGATTCATACCTTCAAAATAAGCCATCACTTCAACATTTTGGTGGGATACTTTTCAAGCTACTTCCTATGAATCATGGTGATATCACAAAACGTATTCAGAGAAAATGGCCTTGACAGTTTACACTTACAGTGTTAGAAAACTACAACATTACCCAGAATGCATTGTAATCCATGGCCCCCCTCTCTCTGGGGCAATTAACACCTGGCCGTGTTCTAGTCTCAGGCTCTTTTGTTATGACAATGAATCTGTAGAGGTCAATGGATCGAGGCTTGAATGCTCCCAAGCACTGGAATACACAAACACACCTCAACACCTCAATAGTCAAGATATTAATCAAGTTTCAAGATTTTATTATCATTTAAAATAAAGTACAGAATAGAGCTGTATTAATAATAGCTCAGATTATTCATACCTGTCGCTTTGGATAACAGACACCGCTTCCAATCGCCGCTGCAGTCAAGCCACGGCACCCGAAGGGTTAAGTCTTTCAAGCCAAGCTGTAACGTTGTTCTAAAGAGCGTGCAGCATAGGGGCGAGATGACAGTTAAAAGGCAGAGGTGAGCGCATAGTGGCGACTGTCAAGGCGCCGGCCTCTCTTCTCCTGTATCAATCTAATCTAATTATCATGTGGGATTCACTGAAATCTGCAGCAGCTGTCACACCCCAAATGAATCTCGACATCGCTTCACCAATAAATCAAATCAAATCAAATTTATTTATAAGGCCCGACAACACACGTTAATGTCCCCATGGGCCGTACAGGTCTTCTTTAAACAAGTCAAGAAGAAAACATAACAATAAGTCAAGAACAGAACAAGAACACCATAAGGTCCAAACATTTTTAGATGAATGCAAATAAATGAAAGAATGCAAGCACTCCCAGACATACCCCACGCGAAGGTAAGGAAAAACTCACTAAAACCTAACAATAGGGAAAAAAGCTCCACAGGCAGTGTGGAGGAGAGAAACCTTAGAAGGGCCATTCAAGGGGGGGATCTCCCTTCTTAGATGTTGGTGATAGTAGTGTTGCAGACGGACAGTTGGTAAGCATGCACTCATGTGTGTAGTGAAACACAGATGAGTGCATGCAATAGCAACTGAACATTTTGAAAGATTAAAGATAGAGCTAATAGCGATAGCAACTGAACATTTTGAAAGATTAAAGATAGAGCTGATAGCGGATCTATTTGAGGCACAGGGGCGGCGCAAAGAGGGTCACGTCCTCCCCGTCTTAGTCACGGGACATTCAACACTCCGGTCATTGCTCAGGGACAGCCGGAGACAGGGAGATAGGGGGCGGCGCAGAGAGGGTCGCGAACTCCCCGACATCATCGCGGGACATCCAGCACTCCGGTCACCACTACGAGACCTCCGGAGACAGGGGGGCACGCAGAGGGGGTCGCAACCTCCCGGCCTTCATCACGGGACGTCCGACACTCCGGTCAGCACTCCAGGACAGCAAGTCATAGGGGGACAGGGAGACGGGACAGGCGTTAGACAGCTCATGAGATTGTAGTAGGCGGACATAGCAATAGATACAAGTGGTAAGCATATATGTGAATGGAGTAGATATATGAAGTAAGCGTATTATGTGAATAGAATAGAAGTACTTAACCCAGCAATGAAACCGCGTTGACTGTTAATCTGTTAACAGTCTGTTAATACTGTTAATCAGTTGACAGGACCACGGACAGACGACGGTGAATAACTGATCCAAGGCCTCGGAGGTGCATGTAGAGCAGTCACTACAATCTTGGCCAAGACCCCGAGGCATCCATCACCTTAGTCAGCGCCAGGAGACGGGCACTCAGAGAGATGGGGGAGGGAGGGGGGGGAGGGAAGGGGGGGAGGGGGGGGGGGAAGAGTTAGAGAGTTCCCATGTTTGTGGTGCTGCAAAAGAGCAGACATGTAGTACCCTGTAGTGCCATGTAGTACCATGTAGTACCCTGTAGTGCCATGTAGTACCCTGTAGTACCCTGTAGTGCCATGTAGTACCCTGTAGTACCCTGTAGTACCCTGTAGTGCCATGTAGTACCCTGTAGTGCCATGTAGTGCCATGTAGTGCCATGTAGTACCATGTAGAGCCATGTAGTACCCTGTAGTGCCATGTAGTACCATGTAGTACTCTGTGGTACCATGTAGTACCCTGTACCCTAACTAAACTAGACAGATTAATCTAAAGGTCAATAATCGTTGTATCAGAACACTACACAATATCCTAATGCTCACAGCTAACGGTAGTTGATCACCAGGTATGTTTTATTAACGTAGGTTGAATAATTCATATAAGAAAACGATAGGGAAATCTCTCTTACCTTTCTCTTATCTTCTCCAAGATTACAATCATCACAAAACAAACTGGTCAGACTTCTACTTGACCTTACCCCTAGAACCCACCTCACCCCTGCCCACTTTGACAACCTAGGATGGCTTAGAGTAGACAACAGAGTACAGCAACTTGCAATGGGCCTGGTCTACAAGATACACTATACGACTAAGGTACCCATGTACATGTCAAAATACTTCCCAAAGGTCAGTGAATACCATGACCACAACACCAGAGGAAGCTTAACAAATCATGTTAAACCCAGATTCGGCTCAAACAAGGGACGTTTCGCAATTATGCCACATCAATGTGGAACGCCCTACCCAAAGCTGTAAAGGAATGTGAATCCCTACCCACATTCAAAACCGCTCTTAAAGAGCACCTACGGGAGGCTGCAATTTGAAACTGGCCACCGTAAATGTCCAAACCCCCCCACCCCCTCCTAATAGACAGTCTCCTCCCCACCGCATGTATATATTCTCTCCCCACCGTATGTATATTTCTCTCCCACCCACCCACCCCCTCCTAATGTACAGTCTCCTCCCCACGCATGTATATATTCTCTCCCCACCGTATGTATATTTCTCTCCCACCCACCCACCCCCTCCTAATGTACAGTCCCCTCCCCATCATATGTATATACTCTGTCAGGATCTATGGGTAACAGTACTGTATATTTGCATATCGTATATGTCACAAATGTAACGGTACTAAATACCTGTATGTCATGTATGTCCCTATGCCATAAATGTCATGTATGTTGCGTATGTCATAAATGTCACTATGAATTGAAAATGGGGGACCCTGATGTAAACAAGACAAACGTCTTTCTCTGGTCTGCATCCCCTTAACAATTGTGTGTATTGAGCCGTACTGTATTGTACCCATTCTGCAATCTGTTAAATAAAGTTTTCATTCATTCATTCATTCACTGGTTAAAAATGCCGGGAACTGGTGAAACTTGCTGTGCGCGTGAACATTATCCCTTGGAAATGAACTGACAGTACATTTTTATTGATAATATCATTGGAATCCCCCTCCAAAATTGGTCAACACATCACCACGAATTTTGGCCGTAGCTTAAAAAAAATTTGTTGATAGAATTGGACATTCTGAGCGCGGTGGACACCTTACGTCTGTGTTTATAATCAGAGCCACTTATTCTGCGATGATAATTCATGTATCTGGATAATCAATGCATGGATTTTGTCGAGGCAGGTAGCGTTATTTCGGGAAAATTGATATCTATAGTCTCGTACCACGAAAAATGGAGGCTGTAATAATAATTATTGCTCGAGAGTAGGGCTGCAACTAATGACTATTTTGGTAGTCGACTAATCTGTCGATTATTTTTTCGATTAGTCGACTAATCGAAAAACAATTATATAAAAAAAAATATATATATATATATATTTTTTTGGCACAACCTATTTTTGTGAAAGTGGCTTCTCAGCTCTGGTCCAGCTGAAGACAGAGCAGAGGAACAGATTGGACATTGAGCATGACCTCAGAGTTGTTTTGAGACTTTGTCAGGACCAAACAACATCCCCAGTTATCCCATTAGTTCCCCCAAACTTACTGTCGGTCTGTTATGTTAAGCTAAGAAGTCTTCAGCTGGCTGGACCAGAGCTGAGAAGCCACTTTCACAAAGATAGGTAGTGCAAAAAAATAAAATAAAAAATAAATAAAACTATAATAATTTTTAATTTTAATTTTTTTAATGACTAATCGACGCAACAATTCCTCGTGGACGATTTTTTATAATCGACGTCGTCGATTATGTCGACTAATCGTTGCAGCCCTACTCGAGAGTCTCTATGAATAATAATAATTAGAGCCTCCATTTTTAGCACCCAACCCGACACCTTATTTGGCCGGCGACTACTAGTCGACTCGGGGGTGCAACGAAGCATCCTGCCTGCTACAGCTGTGGACACTATGGCGGGGGTGGACGCTGCTAATGGCACGCGGTATGTAGAGGTGTGTTTTGGCGGGCGCCGTTTCAGGTGGGAGTTTGTCATGGCCGCTGTGTCAGTTCCTCTCCTGGGCGCGGACTTCCTGTGTGCGTTCAGGCTGCTAGTGGACATTACAAACTGTCGCCTAATCGATGCTGTCTCCTTTGCTACCTACCCGTGCACCCTGGGAGGGGCAGGGACACTAGGCCTGTCCAACATGGCTTGCTGCCGGGGCGCCTACATTTTCCTCAGCAGTCGCTAAGCATGGCGTGGAGCACTATATAGCCACTGTCGGTCCCCCTGTCTATGCACGCACTTGGCGCCTTGACCCAGCTAAGCTCTCCATTGCCAGGGAGGAATTTGCAACCATGGAACGCCTCGGAATTGTGCGCCGTTCGGACAGTCCGTGGGCCTCCCCCCTGCATATGGTCACTAAGGCTGATGGTGGGTGGCATCCCTGCGGCGATTTCCGAGGCCTAAACAACGCCACGACCCCGGACCGGTACCCTGTCCCGCATATACAGGACTTCTCCACCCACCTGGGCGGGGACCACCATCTTTTCCAAGGTAGACTTGGTGCGGGGCTACCACCAGGTACCCGTTCACCCACGGGACGTTCCCAAGACGGCGGTCATCACTCCTTTTGGGCTATTCGAGTTTCTGCGGATGCCCTTTGGCCTCAAGGGGGCGGCGCAGACCTTCCAGCGGCTGATGGACTCGGTGCTGCAGGATATGGCCGTCCACTTGGGACTAGACTACGCTGACATGGCTGCCGACCAGGCCACTGACAAGGACATACAGGCCTACCGAACAGCGGACACTGGGCTAAGGTTAGAGGATGTGCAGTTTGGTATCGCCAACACCACGCTCCTCTGCGACATCTCCACCGGTCAGCCCCGTCCGATGGTTCCCACTGGCTGGCGGCGGCAGGTATTCGAAGCCATCCATGGCCTGTCGCACCCGGGGGTGAAGGCGTCAACTAAGCTGGTCGGTGCGAAATTCATCTGGCATGGCCTCAGGAAGGACATCGCAGCCTGGGCCGGCTCCTGCGTGGCGTGCCAGCATGCAAAGATACACCGCCAAGCCCCCTTGGCACCGTTTTCCCGTGCCGGAGAGGCGTTTTGACCATGTCAATATGGACCTGGTGGGTCCCCTGCCCCCCTCCCACGGGTTCACTCACCTCCTCACCATGGTGGACAGAACCACTAGGTGGCCGGAGGTGGTCCCGCTGGCATCGACCACATCCGCCAAGGTGGCCCGGGCGTTCATTGGGTCCTGGGTAGACCGTTTTGGCACACCTCACATCCGACCGGGGCCCACATTTTACGTCCGGGCTCTGGACTGCAGTCGCCGAGGGCCTAGGAGTGAAGCTCCACCGCACCACAGCCTACAACCCACAGGGCAACGGCTTGTGTGAACGGTTTCACCACTCTATGAAGGCTGCTCTGCGGGCCAGCCTTACGGACGGCAACTGGGTCGACCGGCTTCCCTGGGTCATGCTTGGCCTGCGCTCCGCCCCCAAAGAAGACCTGCAGGCCTCGGCTGCTGAGCTGGTGTACGGACAGCCGCTGCGATTCCCGGGGGAGTTCCTCCCGGATGCCGAGGCTCCCTGGTCGGTTACCTCATCTCGGACTGTGCTCAGGGATGGCGCCGGTGCCTTCACCCCAGTCCCAACTTCCCAGCACTGCCTCCCGCAGTCCTACATGCCTAGGGATCTGCAGTCAGCCAGGTATGTCTTCATTCGCCATGACAGCCACCGTACCCCTCTGCAGCCCCCTTACGACGGCCCTTTTCGCGTCCTGGAGGTGGGGCCTAAGAACTTCGTGGTGGACATTGGAGGAAGGTCAGAGTGGGTATCGGTCGACCGGCTCAAGCCTGCCCATTTGGACCTAGACAGGCCAGTTGAACTGGCTCGGCCCCCGCGGCGTGGACGACCCCCTGCCCGGCCCCTGCCAACTGCTTTTCCCTCTCGTCACCTCATATCTCCTGAATCCCCCCCACACGCCCCAATCCCCACCTCTACCCCTGCACAGGTGATACGGAGTCGTTTCGGGCGCCTGATTCGCCCCCCGCCTCGTTGACTGTGGATGATCTTTTGGGGGGTTATGGTGAATTTTGGGGGGGCCTGTGTGATGACTCACTTATCACGCACAATTGGTGCAGACATTCACAAGGAGTGAGGGCTCCTTTAAGACTTGGGATTCTGGGAACGGGGTGTGTATTTGGTAACTTACATATGTCAGCTGTCAGCTGTCAGATGGCTGCTGTGACTAGTACGAGGAGTAACTAAAGTCTCTGCACTCTGTTGGATGTATATAATTTATGTTGGGAAGTAAAAGGAAAGACTCGACTACCGTTTCATCCTTTCTTGCGCTCCCACAGCATGTTCTTTTAAATACATTCAATAGCAAATACTTCTCTACTTTTACTTAAGTAGAATTTGAATGGAGGACTTTTACTTTGACCAGAGTACTCATTTATCTGAGTATTTCTACTTTTACTTAAGTAAAGGAACTGTGTACTTCTTCCACCACTGTCTGTTGTTTTGTTCAATACGATGATGCCACAATTGAGTACCTCAAACGAAGAACCATATAAGACCGTTTTAAGACTTCAGGAACAATGTTTTCAAACTTTATCATCTAAAGAGTATTGTATTCATTCATAGTTAAAGACAGTAGAGGTTGAGTACTTTATTATCTAAAGATGATAAGTTAGAGTATTGTGTTCATTCATAGTTAACTCATTCTGTGCCAAACACAGGTTTTCTCATGTTTCAAATCCAAGCGCTGAGCGGCAAACCCGGTACATCTAGTTTTTCGATCCTTTTTAATTTTTTTTATTTTCCCATTCTAAACACTTGCGCGGACATGCCTGTGTCTCCCTGGCACCGCTGCCTACGTTATAATGGCAATGACGATCGAATCCCGACAGGTGGCAGTATCGCCTACCTTTTGAACTGGGTCTCTCAGTGCCTCTGGCTGCAGGAATCCCCTCCCCCTCAAAGTGAAGCAGTACACAGCCATCTGTCGAAGATTTGCTTGCCTGAAACCTATTGTTTGCCGTTCGCAATGGAACTACTGGGATTATTCATTTTGGAGTACCTTCTGACAAAGGTAAGGTCTATTTTAGGTATATTTTACCGAACCTAAAACATGCTTTTGTATTGATCACAGCGTTGGAATTTACCGAACCTAAAACATGCTTTTGGTAAGGATCGCAGCTTTGTGAAGAAACATCTATATGGTATATACCTTTGAGTTGGAAATAATATAGGTTTCAGGCAAGCAACCCGAACGATTTGCGCATAATGCACATAACACGTCATATCTCACGATCTAGAAAACGAGACTGGATTATTTTGAAACGGGGCGATGTTTAGCGTGGTATAGCGCACAAACTAAAGTATGTAGAAATGAATTGGTTTGTCCCTGTTGGACTATAAATAGTGCCTGTTAAATGAGCCATATTATTGTCTCCATAGTTATAATATAGAATATACGATGGGTCTGCAAACATCGTGAAAATTGTCAAAAAAGCTGGCTCCAGGGAGTAAAGATGGAAAAATAGCGTGGCAGTCAAAGAGTTAAAGACAGTAGAGGTTGAGTACTTTAATATCTAAAGATGGTGAGTTAGAGTGTTGTGTTTATTCATAATTAAAGACAGTCGAGGTTGGGTAGTTTCTTGTAATTAGGGATGCTCGATATTGGCTTTTTTACCGATACCGATATACCGATATTGTCCAACTCTTAATTTCCGATACCGATATCAACCGATATCACATTTGAATGCCGATATCGGCCGATAATATCAGTAGGCCGATAATATCGGACATCATTTCTATAGAAATGTAAAAAAAAAATGTTTTATTTTTTTTGAAAACCGATACCGATATTTTCCGATATCACATTTTAATGCCGATATCGGCAGATAATATCGGACATCCCTACTTGTGATGTATCACATTCACACTCCCATGGTATTTAGATTAACTTCACAACTGCAAATACATGGGCTGTCCAAAAGATTACAAAAACTCTTCAGTACAAGGGTTCAATAAAGCGCTAACTAACACTTACACAACACCATTTCTTTGTAGGTTTGAAAGTGCTGGTAACTCATGCGGAGCGTGCTGTCCCAAGCCCTGAGCTACTGGCCATTCTAGCACATCCAGCCAGGAGTGGTTTCCCTGGGTTCAGACGACCTTTCCAGTCACCGCCTCATCCAGAATTCTGCCTCGCTCTCAGCACCCGTCTGCCTGTCCGACTCCTTCGCAGTGGTGAGGAGCAGAGTAGGAGAGACAGCGTAACCGTAGATCGGTTTACGGCCTTAAAATATTAAAGCTCGGTTCTCCCATGTTTTTTTCCACAGAGATGAACCCATCCGTCCTGTCTGCGGTGAGGGTCATTGACCTTTCACTGAGCACAGCAGAGATCCAGGAGCTGATGCTGACAGAGCTGGCGCAGTCTGAGTGCATGGATGTGCTGTCTCTATTCAAAATGCAGAATGACAGGAAGGCACTGCAGGAGAAACTGGCCGCGGAGGAGGTGTTAACACTAGCATTCGTTTTAATACCAAGCAAATGATTTAAATGAACACACCAACATTTTAGAGAGAGAGACAAGACGATAGATACCAGTTTCCTCTCTGTGCGTTCAGTAGAAAGCTATCTGGCTGCATGTTAGCCTAGTTTAGCCCAATGAATGGAAGCTGACAGTACTGGTTAGCCTAGGCATTGTCCAACTAACACCTCTCCCGAAGGCTAACCGGTCATGTCCGCTTCCATTCATTGTGCTAAGCTAGGCTAACATGCAGCCAGATAGCTTTCTACTGAACGCACAGAGAGGAAACTGGTAGCTATCTTCTTGTCTCTCTCTGGAGAAGATGACAGGCTGCTTTTGTATATAAGAATTTGTTCTTAATTGCTTGCCTGGATAAATAAAGGTAAAAAAATATATATACATATATATATATATATATATATATATATATATATATATATATATATATATATATATATATATATATATATATATATATATATATATTCTGACACTATGATTATGTGGAGTTGTTAATATAAATCCAGTACCTCTCCCTCACTTCCTCTTCCAGGTCTCGCTAATGAAGTACATCCTGCGGTCCTCGACCCCACTGCTGCAAGACCCTGATTTCATCCATCATGTGGCTTCCAGTCAGGCAGAATCAGAGAAACTGCAGACTGAAATCCAGCGCCTGAACACAGAGCTGGAGCGACAGAAACCCCTGCTTGCTGGCCTCCAAAAAGCAGCTAGGATAGCTGCCGCCGTCTACCAGGCGCTGCAGGACGTGGCTCGTCTCTCTCCCGTCTACCTCTTCCCCCTGGGCGGCTTCCTCGCGGCCGTGCGCGGCGTACAGTGTCCCATGGGCCGGACAAACGCGACCCTCGTCGGTGGGGAAGCGACCAAGGAAACGATAGCGGAGTTCACTCACAGAATGGTAACGCATCTACTGGCCCGATATGGGCCGTGTCTCTTCCAGTGCCACAGCGCCGTGCTGAGGCTGCTGGTGGCCGTCGCTCTGTTCCAGGACCACGACGCCTCCTCCGAGACCGAGAGGGTGGCCTTCCTCAGGGGCTTCGGAGATCTGGATCTCCCCACACATGTCAAACCCTGCTCCCCCCCGCCGTCTGCCGCCTCGCCTCGGGCCAGCTCCTGGCACGCTCTGCCCGGGTGGTTACCCCCTCACATCCACCCTGAGCTCCTTCTCCTGCAGAGGATCCGGTCCTTCGCGGGGTTGGTTGCTTCGCTAGCCAGCTTCCCCAAGCAGTGGCGGGAATACCTGGGCGTCTCCTCTTCCACCGTAGTAGGGGCTGTTCCCTGTCACTCTCACGCCCATCTGACCTGTCTGCAGCGAGCTCTTCTCTGGAAGACCGTCCGCCCGCACTGCCTGGCTGTGGTAGCCGAGGACATGGCCGCCTGCCACCTGGCCCTGTCTCGATGCACGGCGGCGGACGAAGCCCCTCACGCTGGCAACCCAGAGGCTCTGTCCCGATTCCTTGCCAAACACGAGGGACCCGTCATCCTTACCTTACCCAGTCCAGGCGGAGAGGGATTGGCAAGCGTTCAACCACTTCGCTTACTGAAACAACTGAGCCGGTATCAACCGCATGCAGAAGGGGTAAAGCACCTTGTTCTGTGTTGCATATTTCAGTTGAATTCCCATAACTATTGCACTTCTACGTACCATTTGACAGTTTTGTAGTACTCGAGTCCTGGACTGATTTTCAGGACTCGTGACTCGACTTGGACTTGAGCACTGATGACTTTGACTTGGACTTGGACTCGAGCATTGACTGCATTCGAACGGTGCAGACGAGGACTCTGACTTGTTAATTGATAAATACATTTTTTTTTTTTTTTTAATATACCCTAATCATTTGGCATTTGTTTGGCTATTGTCTCACAAAGTAAATAAACTCCCTTTGAAATGGTGACCGCTGTGTCATTTATGTTTAATGTAGACCTTTTTTATTTGTATGTCATCTCAGACTCAACCTTGATGACTTGGACTCGGACTCGGACTAGGGTAATGGGGACTCGACTCTGGCTCTTCTTTGGTGACTCGGACTTGGACTCGGACTCGAACACTGGGGACTCGAGACTAGACTCGGACTCGAGATTTAGTGACTCGACTACAACACTGCCATGTGGTATGTTTCTAAATGGCTGTTTCTCAGGTTCAGGTGAACGTCATTTCACTTGGTGCCAAGTGTGAGAGAGAGTCTATCCTCTCAGCACTAGACAATGCTGCTACTGACGGCCACTGGTTGGTTTTTAACAACTGCCACCTCTTGGAGCGATGGGATGAGAAAGTCCTGTTTCACCTTCACCAGTTGACCTCCTCTCCTAAAGGTAGGTTGTTGTTGTTGGAAAGGAATGCAGCTAAACTAATTATGGCAAGTACTACCTTAAATGTCACGAAATCCTTTAATAAATTAAATTTTAAAATAAAAATGTCAGGGAAATATAAAAAAATCTTGGAATAAATTCCTTACCAAGACATTTTTTCACCAATATGTTTGTAAATGTGTCTAATAACACATTTGTAAAATGTAAAATGTTTATTTTTGCTTAACACTTTGGCTAAATTAAATTCATGATATACCATAGATTGCCAGCGCTATTTGTCTATGGAGAAAGTCCCCTTCTTTGCAGGGCTATAACTTCTTAAATTCTATTGCTACATTGCCATTATTAGGGCCCATTCAAAGTCCTATATGTATTGTTCATTGTGTAGCAACGTTAAACTTTTTCATTCACATATTCATAGTAAAGTATGGTCTAATCATGTATAAGTATGTTTTCATCTCTTTCTGCAGCTTTCTCCAGAACGTGATATATAGCCCCAAATGCATTATATTGATGATGAAATACAGTTTGATGGCAATCAGCGCGATATAAAAAATTCCAACTAGACGTACTTCTAGAAGTTACTACACGTCATCTGATGTTGACCGGATGGGCGAGGGGGCGTTTATAATTCCGTGGGCAGCGTTATACCAATCATCTAATGTGGGTCAAATGTTGATAATAGCAGTTAGTATCGAAGACGGTAACGTTACACGCTGAAACTCACCCCAGTCTCCGCGCGCCGTTGGGCGATCATCGTAGAGTAGAAATCTTATCATTATGGGATATATTTTTACCCGGTCCATCTCCAGCTTGTATAATGGTATATACGTCCAAATCATGTTGTTTATCGAGTTATTGCCAATCGATCACCGTGTAGCGTGACGAGCCAGAGTCCCATGACCTATAGCGAGCGCCCGGAAGTACTACGGACGTCTAGCACAACCTCTATGCCACATCCTGTTTGGCGATTGCGCCGATCGGCCACCAGATGGCGCTCCTGAACCGCCAGAGAGCTCAGTGGGTCCTGCTGGTGGATCTCAGGCCAGCGGAGGGGACATATGAATCCGATCGCAGATTTTTGAAATATTGATATAAGGACGACGTAACGCGTCCTCCGGCAACTTTAGCATGGCCAGCAAAGACGTCTAAAGACGGTTCCCGGCAGCCAAAGTGTTAACACCTTGTGAGGTGTCAAACTAGGGTTTTTTCATGATTCGATTGCAAAAATGTATTTTGTACTGAAACCACTCCTTGGTGGAAAAACGGCCATGCCCACTTTTACATGTAAATTAAAAAGTAGCTTTATTTGTTTATTTTAATATCTCGAATATTAAAGGAAAACTCCAACATTTTGGGAAATTAGCTTTTTTGCCATCTACCCTGGAGTTAGACAAGAAGATACATATCGTTTTCTTCTCTGTGCATGCAGTAGGAGTAGGAAGATGTTTGGAACTAGGCTAATGGAGGAACCTACTTCCAGTGACTGACGCTAAGCTAGGCTAACGGTGCGTGTCTTCCTACTCCTACTGCATGCACAGAGAAGAAAAAGGGTATGTATTTTCTTGTCTAACTCCAGGGTATATGCCAAATAAGCTAATTTCCCAAAATGTTATAGTTTTCCTTTAACGAACCTAAACTAACTTTAGGTTAGTTGTAACGTTAGGTTCGTGTTAACGTTAGATAAGGAAAGGAAGTCATTATATTTGCTTTACTGACCGTCCGGTTCTGTGTTAGCTCCGGTTAGCTACGTGCAGTAGTTAGTATTATATTATCAATACCAGCCATTGGATTACTGTTTTCTAAATTGTGGAGGCTTTTAATCGTCAAGGTAAGAGGATTTTAAGTCATGGTATCCATAAACTTCAATCGGTTCGGATCCTTTGAATTAATGAGAATGTCCACAAACACTGCTTCACGTAGAAATCACTGGCTGCCCGCAGAGACGAGTGCTTAGGCAAAAAATAGTTCCGAGTATATTTGCTTAGAAAACGTAATTGTCTAATTCAATTATTTTTTATTTCTCCACGTGGTAAATACACAGGTCACAACATGTTTACATGAACGTTTTGGAGTTGTATTTGGAGTGTATTTGGTGACTGTATACACTGTAAGGGAACGTCAGGCTATTGTCCCCCCCCCACTTCCAGTGATGAAGCTAAGCTACGCTAACGGAGCGACCGTTCCCAAAGCTAAATGCACGCACAGAGACAAAAAAGGTATGTATCTTCTTGTCTAACTCCAGGGAAGATGTTAAATGAGCTAATTTCCCAAAATGTTGGAGTTTTCCTTTAAGTTAGAAAACAATACTGATCCACAATGTCAAATGCTTCATGAGTCTTCTCCAGACTCTACACCATCAGAAATACAAAAATGCATGTACAGTAATGCTTTTACAATTTCCACATGCTGAGATGGGCCTACACTTGACACCATTCTTCTTGCAGCTGCACCACCAGTTGCTGCAATCTCCATTGCAATTTCAGCTTCTGAACCGGAGTAGCTCCTCAGGAGCCATGGGGTCTAGTATTGGAACTGGCTCATAACCATGAACCTCTACCATCCATGCATAGTCACTGGGGTCCAAAGACATGCTCTGCAGCAGCATCCAGTCCCTGTTTGGAGATAGGCACAGAGAGAATGCTGTGCAGCTGCACCATCTGTTGGAGGTAGAGTCTTCGGTTTGATCAGCCCGGCCGTGGCCTTTCTTGAAAAGATTTTCTATCGTGTGTGTGGTGAATGTGCTGGAAAATTGCAATCCCAGCCCTGGTCACCGTGTCCTTAGTAGCATGTACTGTATGTCAAGGAAGATGTCCATGTGTTCATCGATGTCCCCTGCACAAAACCTGTCAAATAGCGTTGTTTTCCAATGGCCTCCATTGCAGAAACCCTATCACAACCAGTGAAGGTGTGACAAGAGAGCAGGTAGTGCCTCTGTCTTTCAGAGACAGCCACTTGGATCCTCATGACATCGTAAGAGCCCTTCGACGTGGTTAAGAAGAGTGGATGGTTGGTGCTTGAGCTATGGTGCACCAGCATTACCAGCTGAACTTTGCCCTTGGTGTGAAATGTATCATATCCGGGCAAATCTGTAGATCACAGCAGGAGTTATTAGTATGCCGGATGTGGTCATGATCTTTTGGCAAGCTGCTATAGCCATCAAAGACCACAATGATCTTCTGAGTGCGACTGCCAAGACACTGCATGTAGCTCAGGTAACTGTCAGCAATCTCCTACCAAGTCTGACCTTGTTCCCACTTCACCATGTAGAGAAGCCATCCACCATCAACTACCGGGCTGGACCAGGGCTGGTTAGTGAGGTCAAGTGGATTGGTCAACTCCTTTAGACTGGTCTTGGAAAAGCCTGCCTTGTTCGCCTTGTTCATTTTTTGGTCTTTGTTACTGAACAAGGACAAGGGAGTTAGCTCATACTCTAAGCTTGTCTCGATTGTCATATCCCTTTGGGAGAAAATGATCATTCGGTTGAGCACTTAAGTGAGTTTAGGTGAATCTTCTCATCGACCTTGTGAATCTTTCTGAGTGATGACAGGGCCTTGACCCTGTACCTCACCTTCATGGTCGATGTTACTGTCCATCCAGCTTTATCTGCATCTCCCTCCCTACTTCAGCCGCTCTTTCAGCATCGACGGTCATCTGCAGTGCTTGTGAATCCTGTTGAGAAGGACACAAGCAACTGCTTGTCTCGGTTGTGGTCGAAGGGATTGTTCTCGAACCATTTGAGGGCAAGTTCAATCGCTTCAGTATCTCACTTCATCCGTGTTTTGGCAAGGTCTTTGTGGAGTGGACCATGTTTCTTGACAGTTGACACCTTCCTCCATGCGCTTGTTGACATCAGAGAAGTGGCTGAGAGTCTGCACCCAGCACTTGTGGCCAGCTAGCTAACAAGTAAGATAATTTGATGATAGTACACACCCTATATATTATTTATATATGCATATTATCAATGTAGTGACATACAATTTTCCAGTTATAATTATATATTTTTTTAGATAATACTTACTAATCAGATGTAAAATCTTCTTGTAGTATCTTGCTGACTGGTGAATATTGTTATTTGATGTGTGGAGTCTATTGTAATGTGTCTGTCCATGATCCACACAGGAGAGGGTTTCAAATGGCTTGAGCATGTCTGACACCTACCACTCACTTGCTGCAAATGCCAACCAACTACAACAGTTCCCAGTAAACATTGAGTAGTTACCATGGCAAGTACGTGAATAAACTAATAAAGCTACTTTAAAATGTATATGCACCGAGCCATATTTATTTTCACAAAGAAGAGGGTTGGCGATGAGTGGGAAAGGTGAGCGTGGCAATTTTTCCACCAAGGAGTGCTTTTAGTGCAAAGTAAATGTTTGCAATCGATAAAAAAAAACTAGTTTGACACCTCACAAGGTACTTAAGGCAAACATTTAACATTTTTCACAGATAAGGTTCCAGGTACTCCAACTTTCAGCAGCTGTCACAGGTTTTCCTATGGGAGTTGAATTTAAATCTTTTTATATGTGTTATTACCTTACATTACCTGACACCTTTACAAACACATTGGTGAAGACATTTCTTGGTAAGGAATTTATTCCAACATTGGTCAAATATCTGATAATATTCCCTGGCTATTACAGATTATTGTTGTTATTGATTGACAGCCATAATGAAAACGTGACGTCCAATCATCTACATTGATACCATCATTAACCCCTTATCTTAGCCATATGTTGTAGATATGGTAAACATTGAGCCGCCTCACAGGTGTGTCGGATGGAGAGGAGCCACGTGCACGTGGGCAGGTGCACCCGCGCTTCCGACTGTGGTTTATAACCAGAGGACGTACCCCACACATACCCGGTAGGTTCAACGTCATCCCGTCAGCACTTCCAAATACATTCAACATCTCCCTCTCCGTATATCAGCCACCGTGACCCTAACGTCTATAAACCACCCTGGCTGTTTCTTCTAGCGGCGTTGCGCACGCATGCCCTGAATCTGGTGTGCGACTCCCCCCGGGGTCTGGAGGAGGAGATAAGCCACTCCCTGCGTCTCGTGGTCGGACTCGCTCAGTCAGAGTCGGAACCTCTCTTACGCTGCTCCGTCCTGCACGCTGTCTTACTGCAAAGACAGGCCTACAGGAACTTAGGCCAGAGGAACATCTACTGCTGGTTAGAGGAAAAGGCTTAGATGCGTATCTATATCTTCACTGTAATGGGTATTTCAATTAAAGGAACACGGCACAATTATTGTCATGTGTGTGTGAATGTGTGAGTGAATGGGTAAAATGTGAGGAACAAATTGTAAAGCGCTTTGGATAAGAACTGTTATATAAATGCAGCCATTTACCATTTTATTTACCATTTACAGTATTTGTATGTGGGATGTTGATAACGAAGATCAACGATAAATATAAGATGATGCACTAGGTTAGGGCATTTACAAGCTTGTAGCTTCAGCCCTAGCCTTTTCGGCCAACTTGTAAAAAAAAAGTTGTAAACTTCTAAATGGCTCGAAATAAACTTCATTCATTCATTCATTCATTCATGTTGCTGTTTTTAAGGAGCCAGGACGATCTGCTGGCCTTAGTGGATGCACACATTCGTGTCGCCAGTCTCTGTGATAACAAGGACGAGGCTCTGGAGTACATAGCCGGTAAGGCTGCATTCTCAGGTGAAATTATTGTAGTATCGTGTGGTATTTGAACTCACAACAACATTTTACTTTTTACTTCCTAGTCAATGTGGTGTACGGTGGCCATGTGTCAGACTCTGCAGACCTGGAGGTGGTGAAGAGTGTCGCCAAGGCGTGCCTAGGCACAGCATCCACTCTGCGGGGCAGCGGGCCACACGTCCTCTCTGATATCATTCACATCCCTGGGCACTTTGGTGGTACTTAAAGATATTTTCTCTCTTTCTCTACCAACACTGCATATACACGTAGCAGGTGATTCTGCCGTGTATGTTTATATACTTGTCTATTCTGTATGAATAAGGCTAAAACCAAATAATAGTGATTGTATTACTTTACATCGACAGATACGTCAGGACTATTGCAGCGTCTTGAGCAGCGTATTCAGGACTTGGCTAATATCAGCGATCCCTTGCTTTTGGGCTTCGGTGCCGATTTGGCAGGGGAGATGGTCAAGGTCAACAGTCAGACCCTGGACATCTTGCTACGGGATTCCCAGACACCGGTGGGCCAAATCAGGCATGCCGGCAATGAGCCGAGCCACCTTGCCATGCCGCCAGACTTCATCCAGACTAGAGACAGACTGCAGGCGCTGAAGAGTGAACTGGCACTAAAGGACACAAGTGTAGGAACAGCGTCCCAGGGTCCCCTACGCAGCTTCCTCCAGACCGAGTGGGATGCTCTTATCGGTCTAGTCTCCTCACTCCTCTCAGAGCTCGACCAGCCCATTCGACAGCACCAGAGGACCGTAGCTTCCTTCACCGTGGCTAGCCTATCCCACCTGGAGCGGCGGGCAGAGCTGCTCGGTGCTTATCGCTGTGATGCCGCCGGCGACGCCCCACCGGCTGCCTACCACCTGTCTGCCTTCGGAAACGCCAGAGGCTTTCTGTTGGCCGTGATGAGAGAGGCTTGTCGAGCGGAACGCATGGATGTCAGTAACGTAGTCCTGTATTTCGAGGTAAAACAATACAAATTTTGATGAAGGGGTCTAGTGGCACTCTAAGCACTTGCAGGTGTTGCCTGATGTAACGGATGTGATTCAGCGTTGTGTAAATAAGATTCAAAGTCCACGGATTCTCAGCTCATGTGCAGATTTAGTCTAGTGATCAGTGATCTGGTGATATACTGTAGATGCACAAGACACAGCATCAGATGGGCTCCACACCGAGGTCGTTTTCAAATACCCTCGTTAGCCATGAGCTACAGTACATGAAGCACAATTATATTACAACGGTAGTACAACCTGCTAAATAAACAGCTGACAATCGTACAGTAAAACCTTTATACAGCTGAAACACACCAGTATCTTGTTTTCCTTGTAGCTTAACATTTATTACATATCATATTCTACCAGATCCTTTTATAAATGAACGCTCACAACTTAGAAAATGTAATTACAGAACAGTACTTTTAACATGACCCGCTTGCAGAGCAAAACCAGACTGGGAGGAGGAATAGGGTGACTCCTCCCCCTCTATACAAGCGGGCACATTCCAAACCAATAGAAAATATATTCATATAGTGGCAAGCAGTGTTGTAGTCAAGTCACTAAATCTCGAGTCTGAGTCGAGTCTCGAGTCCCCAGAGTCCGAGTCCAAGTCTGAGTCACCAAAGAAGAGCCCAAGTCAAGTCCCTGTTACCCTAGTCCGAGTCCCGAGTCCAAGTCATCAAGGTTGAGTCCATAAAAAAAAGTCTACATTAAACATAAATGACACAGCGGTCACCGTTTCAAAGGGAGTTTATTTGCTTTGTGACACAATAGCCAAACAAATGCACTAGCCATCAATATCTTATGCAAAATGATTAGGGCCTACTGCAATTGACCGAATGCAGTCAATGCTCGAATCCAAGTCTGAGTCACGAGTCCTGAAAATCAGTCCTGGACTTGAGTACTACAACACTGCCTGTTACAGACCAGCCGCATTTCATTGTATACCTGTATGCCGTGACAATTAAAACTCTTGAATCTTGAATCTTGAATCTTGACAATAGCTGATGTTTGCTCTTCTCTTCTCTCCCCAGGTTCTCAGTGCTTTCACCCCTCAAGCCGCTCTCCCCCAGGGCGACGTGTACTTGTGTGGACTGGAGTTGAGAGGGGCTCTGTGGGACAGCCGGCTGCAAGCCCTACAGGACACTCTCTCTCCCAAGCCCTGCTTGTTCCCCCTTCTACGTGTCAGGGCTGCGGTCAGGAACACAGAGACTGTCCGATCTAATTCCTCACACTTGACCAACGCTAACGCTGTCCACGTCTCAGACACTCCGCGGCCTCTCGCCTCTCGGCCGCCTCTCTATCACTGTCCCCTCTGCCTGGACAGAGAGAACGGAGACTGGGGACTAGCCGACGAAAACATCATCACTTGTGTTCCCCTAGTAGCCAGGCTTGATCCTGTGTTGTGTAGCCTGAGGAGGGTGAGGCTGGTCAGCAGCCTTCGATAGCGCTCGTTTGTCTGTGTGGATCTGCTCCTCGTGGCTACGTCTCCCGAGGCTAGAGCTGCGAAGAGAAACGCTTACAAATACAAAATGTCATGTCAATATTTGTCTTGAATTGATTTGTTCACATGACTTATTTGGCAATGTATAAATGTCTTCATACAATAATGTAGTAGTATTTAAATCTTTTTATTTCCCTATATTTTTTGACCGATTTGGCCACTGTTGACACATGTTCATTCACCGAAAGCGATGCTTAGCAAATAATGTTCACAATGGAAATATCTTGCTTAAGTGTGGACTTGTTAGGTGTGAAAAGGGGTAATTCTCAGTCTGACCATCTACAGCGGCTGTTCTTCTTGACACAACTCAACTGTTTTTATATTCAAACAAACAGCGGTAGGCGTGAGCGGCATGTGCTTTAAAAGTGTAAAAGAAAAAATCCACAAAGTCCACATTTAGCTTTCACATTCCATCCTCCTGAGGTGCATGTAACAGAGAAGGCTGTTACCCTCAGGTATTTTATAATACACTCACTGCTTGACACTGATCATAAACGACAGGCTGGTTTGACGCTATGCAGTTCAAGTCAGGACGCACAGCCTCTCCCAGCTTCTCGTCAGGCGTGTGTGTCAAAAAAGGGCCATCATCCAGGTCCAGCATGCTGCTATAAAGAGAGCACAACCAACAGGTAATATCTGTGCCAATTCACTAACCCTGGCACCCTGAGAATAGCTCCCGTGAGCTATTCTCAGCCATGTCTCCCCTGCAGCAGAGCACAGCCATGCCCCACCGCCATGTGCCAAACTAGTTTTCCAACTGAGTTACAACAGGAGAAGAGTCTCATCAATGACAATAGACCTGTTCGCTGTATACCTCAGACTCAGTGATCGTGCACATCAAGGGGGCAAAAGGAACGTAATCATGGTCAGAACAATGGGGCAGACTACAATATATTTGCATTTGTTAGCCATGCTAGCGATCTAAACAATCAATCCGTGCCAAAGCTAGATATGTAAAAGGTGAAAGACTCACACTCACAGCACCCATGCTGATTTAGCTTTTTGTGCAGCAGCTTGCGCAGGTAAGGGGCAACTTAGTCACGTGACTCAGTTGGTATTGCGGATTGGCTCGAATAGGTCTATGTTGTTACTTTGTATTCTGGTGATCCACCTTGTGGTTTATCTCTAACTGGAAGTAAATAGCCTTGGAGCACGTTGTACATAGCTCATTCCTCTCTTTACCTTTCTGTTGCATACTGTACACATCTACCATCCTTATCGCATGAAGAGTATGACAGATACATGCGTCATGTTCTTGCAGTCAAGGGGGAGAAGACTTGCAAAGCAGGGTGGTTAAACAAGACCTTTAAGACCAGTTTTACTGTTCTCAAAACAAAAATGAGTTGGTAACGAAACAATTGAGCAATTATTCTGGAGATATTTTATTCTTTTCAAGTCCTTCACAGCCAATATAAGCTATAGGCTCATCTTTGGGGTGAGGTATTTACAGTGAAAAGATCCGGTGAGGAAATCTGTAAATAATGTCATGACTATGACTGATAATAACCCTTTGTCCTTCTCTCCAGGTAACATGGACAGGCATCACTACGAGACCTTTCAGAAGTTTGGCAACAACACTTTCCTACTGCATCTGGACAACGGGAGAGCGTGAGTAGACGAGTGGTGAGAGACAGTGGTGGAAGAAGTGCACAGTTCCTTTACTTAAGTAAAAGTAGAAATACCCAGATAAATGAGCACTCTGGTCAAAGTAAACGTCCTCTATTCAAATTCTACTTAAGTCAAAGTAGAGTATTTGCTATTGAATGTACTTAAGTATCCAAAGTAAAAGTATGCATTCTACATGATGTTTGTGTATTCCAGTGCTTGGGAGCATTCAATCCTAGACCATTGACCTCTAAAAGTTATGTTAAAGTGGTATGTGGTCCAGTTATACTGCTCTAATTAAAGGTTATGTTAAAGTGGCACGTGTTAAAGTGGTATGTGATCCAGTTATGCTGCTCTGATTACGTTCTCTTGAAATTGACAGGCTTCAAATGTGAAAGTATATAATCTTCATACATTTATGCCATGTTTTCTGTGCAAAATCCTTTTCTTCAAAGTAACTGATGACTTCAGATAAATGTAGTGGAGTAAAAAGTACAATATTTCCTTTGAAATATAGTGGAGTAAAATAAATGTCCCTAAAATGAAAGTACTCACGTAAAGTACAAGTAGCTCGAAATTGTACTTAAGTACATTACTTGAGTAAAGAATACTTAGTTACTTTCCACCACTGGTGAGAGATGATGTATTTGGAGTTGTTTGTGTGTATAGACCTGTTCGCTGTTTACAAACATACCGTGTTCGAGCCAATCAGCAATACCAACTGAGTTGCCCTCTACCTGCGCAAGCTGCTGCGCTAAAAAAGTATGACGGGGCTCTACGGAGAAACCATGACACTCCCCTGACTAAAAGTGGTTTCAAACTAAAACGGCCAAATCAGCATGGCTGCGAGTGTGAGTCTTTCACCTTTTACATATCTAGCTTTGGCATGGATTGATTGTTTAGATCGCTAGCATGGCTAACAAATAATATTGTAGTCTGCCCGTTGTTCTGACCAGGATTTATGTTCCTTTCTGCTCCGGTGATGCACGCGCACACTGAGTCTGGCGTATACAGCGAGCAGGTCTGTACAGTGACGTATGTTAGGGTGACGAATGACGATGTGATGCTGTGTCTACGCTGGTCTCAGGTTCGGGCGTCACTCCAAAGACGAGCCCTCCATCCTGGCCCCCCTAGAACAGTGTTGCAGGTAAACAATGAGTGGTGAAAACAAACTAGAATAGAATACAATTCTTGTAACAAATTCCTGTCCTCCCCGTCCGATCTTACTTAAAATATGTAAATAATGTACTAATCGACCACAGGAAAAAAGGTACATATTGTACGTTATGTTATAGCAATAAGTAAAGTAAATAAATAAATGGTAAATGGCTGCATTTATATAGCGATTTTATCCAAAGCGATTTACAATTTATTCCTCACATTTTACCCATTCACTCACGCATTCACACACCGATGGCAGAGGCAACCATGCAAGGTGCCAACCTGCACATCGGAAGCGATTAGGGGTTAAGTGTCTTGCTCTAGGACACTTCGACACGCTGCTCAGGAGGAGCGAGAATCGAACCGGGAACCTCCGGATTACCAGGCGACTGCTCTACCTCCTGAGCCACTGTCACATATTACATAATCTTTTTACCTTTTTACCTTTTCAGAAAAGTTTTGCGTACCCCAGGGCCTCGCCCAAACCCTAACCTTAACCACACTGTTACCTTAAACTAACCCTAACCCTAACCTTAACCACACTGTTACCTTAAACTAACTCTAACCTTAACCACACTGTTACCTTAAACTAACTCTAACCTTAACCACACTGTTACCTTAAACTAACTATAACCTTAACCACACTGTTACCTTAACCCTTTCACTAACACACTATAGAAGGTTAACCCTTTCACTACCACACTACAGACGGTTAACCTAACCGTCTGGGTTAACCCTTTGGTAGTGTGGTAGTCAAAGGGTTAAACTAAAGTCCAAAGCACACAGCGGGCGACCGACGTCGCCTGGCGATGCGATCGTCTGTCGCTCAACGACAATCGCTTGGCCCCCCACACCAGATCCGACCGTTCAGGTATAATATGCTATATGTGTCGCTCTGTCTAGCTGGGGGTGTGGTTTCCCCCCGGGAGATATCAGAGGACGGACCGGACGTTAGGTTGTCGTGAAGCGAGATGAATTAGCAGGTAGCTGTGTTATGCATTACGAGGGAAGTATTAACCTGTAAAACCCATATTGAGCTGGAATTAAACCACCATATACGAATACAACCTCTCCTCCTTCTTCCTGACATTACTGCATGACTGATCGCTACAATACGTTCATTACCACCGATTGGACAAGTATTATGCACCTGCTGAGAGAGAATGTTTTTTTCACGGAAGACGCAAACTGTTTTGTTCTCAACCATAATTTCTTTGGACAATAAACCTTATAAACTACATCAGCTGCAGCCTGGACATTAAACCTTGTCAACATCCACAACTTATTTTGTTACCCGAGTACAAAAACATCTAGTAGGTGCATCGTGGTGCATTGTCAATTTATTAGTTAATGACAAGCGGCCACTAAACCTTAAGTTCTCCAACTAACGTTATTTATTCAAATTGTTCCTGTTAATTAATAATTAACATAAGTAGCATGGTAATAATACGTAGGTTATTGATAAATGAATGTATTGATAAATTCATTTATATTAAAAAAGATACACCAGTAGAAGTCATGTTAATTTCCTCATTGTCCTTGCTGTGTCACCAGTGATCCAGTGATCACGTTGTAATTTTTCGGCTGATTATCTAATCATCCTGAAATCAACGCTAGATTATCATTATTATATCTTCTCGTGCATACATGAAATGGCCCTCGTAGTGCGGCGCTCCCCCCGCCACCTCCTCCCACTCAACGGTAAAAAACACATACACATACACACATAGCTTTGATCGCGGTGGAAAGAAATATCAGATCAACGCAATCGTTTATATATTACCTGGTATCTGATGTAATGCAAAAAGAATAATCCAATTATCTGATCGCCATTCCAGTTATCCACAGCGATCATGTCCCCGACATTACCGAGCGTTACACATGAACGGGCGGGCGGGGTTAGTATTCCATGCCGTCGTTGTAAGCCCCTGGCTCACCCGAGTATTTAAATCCCGCCCCCACGGCTCAGATCGGCTCATAAAACACACCAACCCATTTCCAATGAAATGCAATAGCTCCGCAAGGCAGTAGAGGGCAGTGTTGACTGTCTGCCAGCTCAGACAGGGTCTGAAGGGTCTACAGAGGCTGCAGCCATGAATTATGAATAGATATAGCGAATAAAAGAAATAACGATCCCAAAAACGAGTTAACTCGTTGGCGCTGAACGCATGGTGGGCAATAACGAGTATACTCGTTCTTGGCAATTAATGTGTTAACCACACTGTTACCTTAAACTAACTCTAACCTTAACCACACTGTTACCTTAAACACACTCTAACCTTAACCACACTGTTACCATAAACTAACTCTAACCATAACCGTAACCACAATGTTACCTTAAACTAACTCCAACCCTAACCTTAACCACACTGTTACCATAAACTAACTCTAACCCTAACCTTAACCACACTGTTACCTTAAACTAACTCTAACCCTAACTTTAACCACACTGTTACCTTAAACCAACTCTAACCCTAACCTTAACCACATGTGGTACTCTCAAGAATATGTGCATATCTTGTGTAATTTTTGCAATTGTTTATATCTGATTATTATTATTAGAAGCATTGTGGTAGACTTCATGTTGCCAGCTGCACGCTAACATAATTAACTAATTTCACATTTACTGTGAGGAGAAGCCATAGGTTATTAAGGAAGTGGAGAGCGGAACCTATTAGTTCAGGTTTGATTGATTGATTGAAAACTTTAATTAACATATTGCAGAATGGGTACAGTACAGCTCAATACACACAATTATTAAGGGGATGCAGACCAGAGAAAGACGTTCGTCTTGTTTACATCAGGGTCTCCCATTTTCAATTCATAATGACATTTATGACATACACAATATAGAGATATACAGATATAAAAATCTAATCTAATAATCTAATCTAAACTAATCATGACATTTATGACATACATGACATACAGATATGCAGTACTGTTACATTTTTGACATACAAGATATGCAAATATACAGTACTGTTAAACAGATATTGTTGTGGCTGAGTAGTCGTTTAACACAGCAGGAGACGTTATTTCCAGTTTCAACAGGCAATTTATTTAAGGACAGAAGGTTTAACAGCAGAAGCTATGGATCAGCAGACGGTCACCACAGTTGAAGAAAAACACTCTGACTTCTCAATCCCTCTGCTTGTCCCATAAATCCCTTCTCAGCCCTGCCCCCCCATGACAGATATGATGACGTGACATATTATATCAGATATGACATGACGTACATTAAAATGACACATAGATTTAACATCGAAGAGAGATGCGATTGAGTGAGATGTGTGTGTGTATATGTATGTGTGTGAAAGAGAGAGTCAAGATTAGTGAGATGTGTGTGTGTATATGTGTGTGTATGAAAGAGAGAGTCAAGATTAGTGAGATGTGTGTGTGTATATGTGTGTGTATGAAAGAGAGAAAAGATTAGTGAGATGTGTGTGTGTATATGTGTGTGTATGAAAGAGAGAAAAGGACAAGATATGATGTACAAGATTAAAGCACACGATATGATGTACAAGATTAAAAGCACACGACGTGATGTCCTGAAATGTCTATCTGCCTACCTCCAAGCCAGACCGTCTTTCAGTACTGCTTAGTTGACCCATATTAAACTAGTTCACTTCATATACACATTTTCCCCAACAATATCCTAACAGTAAATATATACATACAAGGGGGAGGGAACTGTACAGTAAATCAAATCAAATCAAATTTATTTGTAAGGCCCGACAACACACGTTAATGTCCCCATGGGCCGGACACGTCTTCTTTAAACAAGTCAAGAAGAAACATAACAATAAGTCAAGAACAAAACAAGAACACCATAAGGTCCAACAAATTTAAAATAAATGCAAATAAATGAATGCAATGCGAACACTCCCAGACATACCCCGCGCGAAGGTAAGGAAAAACTCACTAAAACCTAACAATAGGGAAAAATGCACCACAGGCAGTGTGGAGGAGAGAAACCTTAGAAGGGCCATTCAAGGGGGGATCTCCCTTCTTAGATGTCGGTGATAGTAGTGTTGCAGACTGACAGTTGGTAAGCATGCACTCATGTGTGTAGTGAAACACAGATGAGTGCATGCAATAGCAACTGAACATTTTGAAAAATGAAAGATAGAGCTGATGGCGATAGCAACTGAAAATTTTGAAAGATTAAAGATAGAGCTGATAGCGAATCTATTTGAGGCACAGGGGCGGCGCAAAGAGGGTCGCGTCCTCCCCGTCTTAGTCACGGGACATTCAACACTCCGGTCATTGCTCAGGGACAGCCGGAGACAGGGAGATAGGGGGCGGCGCAGAGAGGGTCGCAACCTCCCCGACATCATCGCGGGACGTCCAGCACTCCGGTCATCACTACGAGACCGCCGGAGACAGGAGGGCATGCAGAGAGGGTCGCATCCTCCCGGTCTTCATCACGGGACGTCTGACATTCCGGTCAACACTCCGGGACAGCAACTCACAGGGAGACGTGACAGGCATTAGACAGCTCGCGTGATTGTAGTGGGCGGACATAGCAATAGATACAAGTGGTAAGTGTAACTGAGGGGTACAATTCCCTGACTGTATTACTAGATATGATACTTACTACCACTACCTTTGTACTTAATATTCGGCCACCCAGTACTCGGCATAAATATATTATGATGAACACTGTCACGTAGATGAAACGGATCCAACACAAATGTACGAATTAGAAATAGGTCTTTATTTCTACACAGCGGTACGTTTGAACTGGGTCTGAGGGGTATGGCAGCCTGGCACCAAGGTCTCGACCAATAGTAGAATGGAGACTATTATGGGATGTTCAGTAGGCTAGAATGGATATTCAATGCATATTGTACAAGGAATATACAAGGGATATCAGGGAATATTAGAGAATATACAAATACAATTAAATATATATATATAAATAAATATATATATTCGGTTTAATCTGGCCCTTCACAACAGCCACCCCCTGATTGGTCCCAGACCTAATCAGTTAAACAGAGACAGATTAATCGCGTTGTCTATTTACACATAAGGGTTTGCTGTAGGGGTCAGTCAACTTCACAAAGTCATAGGGTTATAGGGTCATGGTCATCATCGATTGTGTCTGGGAGTCGGGGCAGTTCTATGAGCCTCGCCACGGGACGGGTGTAAGTGCGACCCTGGACGAGCACTTCAGCTGCTCGGACCTTGCCGTCGGCACCGGTGATCACTTTGCTTACGCGGCCGGCCGGCCACATAGCTCTGGGCAGTGATTGATCAATAATCATGACGACTGTTCCTTCTGTCAAATTGTCTCTCTCCTTTACCCACTTCTGGCGGGTCTGTAGAGACGGTAGGTAGTGCAGTAGGAAACTGCTCCAAAACTTGTCGGCTAATACTTGGCTGTACCTCCACATTCGTCGGCCGTTCGCTTCTTCAGGCCGGTACATTGTCTGGGGTAATGCAGGATCTAGCCGCCCCATCAGGAGTGTGTTGGGGTCTGCGGAGATAACAGTGCTCAATCCACAGAACACAGGCTTCTTATTCTCAGCCACCTCCTGACTGGCTTCCCTCGGGATAGGCGTGGGCCACTGTCCTTCCGGGAGTCTTAGGAATGCGGGGCCGTCACTGTAGACATTGCGACGGGTGAGGTCATCTAGGGGCATCCCCCGGGTGATGACGTCAGCTGGGTTCTGTTTTGTATCAACGTAGCGCCACTCTGTTTCTCCGGTTAACTCTTCGTTTAAGTCTTGAATCTCGGTGACTCTGACTCCCACGAAGACTTTGTACTTGCATGAGTCCGATTTGATCCAGGCGAGTACTGTCGTGGAATCTGACCACAGGATTGTTCTAGACACCGGTATGGTGAGCTCACGTTGGATGAGCGTGGCTAGGTGCGCTCCGGCTAGGGCTGCGCAGAGCTCTAGGCGTGGGATAGATTGTTGCTTGCGTGGGGCTATTCTCGAGCGGGCGAGGACAAATGCTGTGTAGATCTCTCCCCCCCTTTCTTGGGCCCGCAAGTAGGCTACTGATCCGTATGCGACCTCTGAGGCGTCACTGAAGACGTGTAAGTCCATTTTACATGTCTCTGGCCTCACCGTGGGTGGGAAGTAGCTTCGGCGCATATTAACGCCTGGGAGTGAGTGGAGCTCCATCTCCCACTCTCTTCAGGTGGATGCAAGGTGCGCGGGAATGGGGTCGTCCCAGCCCTGGTCCTTGTCCCACAATGCTCGTACAATCATTTTTGCCCTGGTGGTGTACGGTAGAATACATCCTAGCGGGTCATATTGTCGGGCGAGTGTTGTGTACACACTCCGTCTGGTGGTCGGCGCCGCCGCCGGCCTTCCCTGCTCCGTAGTCAGGGGCTTGTGTCTGTAGTGAAGCGAATCTGTTTTGAATCGCCACACCAATCCCAGGGTCATCTCCTGGGCTTCTCCCGGGATTGTAGCCATCCAGGTCTCGCTGCTGGCTGCCTTGTCCTCGGAGGAGAGGCTGCGCAGTACTTGCGGATCGCTGCTGGCCCACTGCCTGAGATCAAAGCCGCCTTTGATCAATGAGGCGCGGAGTTTAATCAGGAGAGCCTCGGCTTCTTCCTGGGTTGAAAGGCTTTGTAGACAGTTGTCTACGTAGAAGCTGTTCTTTACGCTGTGTCGGACCTCTTCGTCCGCTGCTGGGTCCTCTGCTACATGTTTCTGTAGTGCAAATGTAGCACAGCAGGGGCTGCACGTCGTTCCGAAGGGGAGGACTTCCCATTGGTAGATGGCTGGGTGCTCATCTCCTGGCTTCTCTCTCCATAGGAACCGTAACAGGGGCTTGTCCTCCTCTACTAATCTCACCTGCAGGAACATTCCTTTAATGTCCCCGCTGATGGCCACCTTTTCCTGGCGGAAGCGGAGTAGAACGCCGAGTAGGGAGGGGCCGAGTGTGGGACCGGGCAGTAACTCTTTATTCAGATTTTGGGATCCGATCTGGTAGCTGCAGTTAAATACTATGCGGTCTTTACCGTTGTGATGGACCTTGTGGTGAGGCACGTACCACGATTCAGTGGTCTGGTCAGCCTCTTTAATGTCCATCTTTGTGACGTGTCCCGCTGTGATGAGCTTCTCAATCTCAGCGTGGTATACACTCTCTTGGGTGGGGTTCTTGGCTAAGCGCCGCTCCGTGTTCAGCAGGTACCGTTCTGTGGCGTCTGTCTTGGCATGGAAAGTAGGCATTCCTTCTCGCCGCAGGAGTGGCGTGGCGTATCTCAACACGCCGTTGACCGGGACTCTCTTGGTCCCTGTCTCGAGGAGGTGAATGGCGTAAATGTCATCTTTAGAGCGAATGTCTTTCCTTCCGTTCTTAAAGGGCATTTGTTCCAAGGTCCATAGCCGCTCTACGTGTTGCAGGAGTGCGGTTTCTCCCTCCGTGACTCGGGAGTGGAGACATCTAGTGGCTGTACTTCGGTTGAGAGATTTGGCGAGCGGGCCTTGGAGAGTCCATCCCAAACGGGTCTCGACTGCTGCAGGACAGCCTCGGGGTCCGGTATGAACCCGGTCTATCGGGACAATGAGGTCTGCATGGTCGGAGCCTATCAACAGGGTCGGCATAGCATTGTCTATGAGCGGGATCGGTAACTTGCGCAGATGTACATATTTCTCCATCAGCTTGGCGACGGGGTATGTGTACCGCGACAGTCCTATTTCTTGGCTGGTGAAAGCGTCTGTAATCTGGTACCGTCGCTCAGGCTGGCCGCTTGCTGCGATAGAGAATGAGACATTCTCGCCCTTTATCGTCTTCAAATCTCGTCTTATTGTCCGAATTGTCATTTGGGTTTCGTTGCCCCGCAGCCCTAGCTGGGCCGCAGCGGAGGCGAGCAGGAGGGTCTTCTCTGACCCGTCATCGAGGACGGCGTAAGTGTCCAGGACTTTATTCTGGTAGCTTAGTGTCACACGCACTACTTTTAGGAGTACTCGGGCTCCACTGCTGCTGGCGGGATCGATGTACATGACGCTCGCTTTGCTGCTGGATGGTGCGGGTGAAGGGCGCCGTCTGTTACTGTCGTGAAGTATGTCCAGATGGGCTCCATCGCACTTGGTGCACCTTTTCTTTAAGCGGCATTCGGCTGCCATGTGTGAGCGCGCACAGCGAAAACAGCGCTTGTTGGACTTTATCCATTGACTTGCTTCCTCCGCGTTCAGCTTGGGGAAGGAGTCACATTGCGCTAGCCAGTGTTCTTTCTCACAGTAGGGGCACACTATCTTCCACTTCTCCGTTCTGGAGGGGGTACTGTGGCTCCTGCTGCTCGGTACTGACTCCGATTGGTGCATCACAGTCACCGATCTTCTTCCATCATTTAGTCGTCTGGTTCCTTCTCTGGAGCCAGGGGTGCTCCGTCCGAATGTATCTAGCCGTAGGCTGCTGACTTCTCTCGCCAGGAAGTCTGCTAGATCGAGGAGGTTCGGTTCGGGGCCATTCGGGTCTCGGTGGTCCCTCTGCCGCCTAAAACGCTCCTGTCGAGCGGGCGGCAGCTTCTCCAAGATCCTTTCCACATTTGAGTTGGCGTAAAGTTCATGCCTCCCCTTCTCTCTCTGCGCTCCCAACATCCCTACCAGGGACTGCACTCTGATGGACAGGTCGTCCAGTGCTCGATTGTCTATTGCTGGGGGTAAGCGGTCGATGTGTCGGATCTCCTGGATCACGTAATCCCATATGCGCCCATACCTCTGGTCCAATGCTACCAGCGCTGCTGTGTATGGGGTGGTGGAAGTCGCGTAGGCGAGCGCTATATTATGTGCGCGGGGTACCTTTAAGTGCTTCAGTAGGATGGCGTATTTATGGCGTTCATCCAATACATCCACCAACATGGTCTCCAGACACATGCGGAGTTCTGTATACTGGGCCCGGTTCTCTTGGGTGAAGTCGGGTACCATAGGCGTGCCAATGTATGACGCTGACTGTGGATACATCGGCGAGCGTTGGGGGAGAGGCCTCCTAGGCGAGTCTCCTCCCGCTCCTTGGTATGGGCTGGTACCGGCAGTGTACCATGGCCCGCTTGTCCAGGTGCTGTTCCTCGGTGCGGGTCGTGCGTCGTGCTCACCCGTGTATAGAGTCGGGGGTCTGTAGCGCAGCTCCGCGGGAGTATAGCCTGGGCTGTACCGGACCTCCTGGTCCGGTAGAGTACTGTGCTGTCGTCGGGCGTGGTTCTCCTCCTCTTCCTCTTCGTCTTCAGTTAGGTCATCCAGTGCTTGTAGTCTCTGGTTTAGCCTCTCCACAGGATATGCTGCTCCTTCCCGGTTGCTAGGTCTCGCTTGGACCGGTGGGGGGAGGTGGTCTGTGGGGGGTATAGACCTCGTCTGTTGGTCAAGTTCAGGGTTGTTTACTCGGCTAGGGGATGCCGCCCTGGAGGTGTGTCTTAGACGAGTTCCTGGAGCCTCTGGCGGAGGGAGAGGGTGTTGTCCGTCTGATCAGCTGTTCTATTAGTTGCGCTTGCTGTCTGTCGCGCTCTGCGTCCCGTAGAGCACCAGCAGCTGCTCGCTGGCTGTCTGCTCGGTCTCGGGCCACATTCTCTTCTCTCTGAATGCGTCTTATTTCTAGACGTATATGCTCTTCTTCGCTCCGCTGCTGGATCTGCAGTCGGTCGCGTTCAGCAGCGGCGTTCAGGCTGATGAGGAAGGCCTGCTGTAGGGTCCTCTCTGCCTCGCTGGGAGAAGGCGGTTGTATAGGGGAGCCTTCCCTCGGGGTACTCCTTGCGGAGCCTTGGAGCTCTATCTCCACGGTGCTCTCCCCGTCTTCTTCCGTGCCGAGTTCTGTCTCGGTAGCGTTGTATTCCTCCCGGGACTCATCGGGGACTACTTCTTCAGTACTGGCGGGGTGTGAAGTCATGTCTGGTTCCCACTGGTCCCCACCGTGAACTTGGTCAGTTACATTAGAACCCGTAGGGGCCTCTATGGTCGGGGTAGTCTGGGCGTTGGGGTTAGACATACTTTTACTTTCTGGTTTTACCGCGTTTACTGTTAGTAAAAGACTAGGTTGTTGACTGACAGCGTTAGCCTCTAAGTACTGAGGGAGCCGTCGTTCGCGCTGCGGGCGTTGGTTAGGAGGATCGTTTCGTGGAGTGTTCATCATAGGCCATTTCAATATTAATAACACTATATTAATATTACACTAATTACCCTCCGGCTCGAAGGACCAATTGTAACTGAGGGGTACAATTCCCTGACTGTATTACTAGATATGATACTTACTACCACTACCTTTGTACTTAATATTCGGCCACCCAGTACTCGGCATAAATATATTATGATGAACACTGTCACGTAGATGAAACGGATCCAACACAAATGTACGAATTAGAAATAGGTCTTTATTTCTACACAGCGATGGTGTGTAGAGCAAGCACTTAATCAAATCAATCACATTTATGAATGGGAATTAGTATGCACTTTTATGGCAAGAGTATTCGTCGGTATATCAATAGAGAATGTCCAATCTCTGAAGGCGCAGGTGGTACATATACGACCTGGAATAGTTAAGGGATAACAGCAATGATACTTTAATGATTATAGGCTGGATACACTAGGGGGGGTTAATCCGGTCGCTTGTAAGCCGACAGGAGTAGGAAGGGGGGGGGGGTAGAATCCGGCTGCCTCATCCGGCCAAGGGTATCCCAGGTGAACCCACTGTAGTGCCGTTCAATGCGCCGGCGATCCTTGGACCACAGATGAAAGCAGGTGGACTCTTTGTGGGCCGGCGTCCTCCGGTCCACGGGGGAGAGACGTGAAGCGACCTTGTCTTGCAGAGCGTCTCCTCACCTTGCGTCCTCTCCAGGGGGGGGGGTTCCAACACACGGCAGTGTCGGGGGTCTTTATCCATGGAATAATCAACGTATACAAAGCATAATCCGTGCCTGGGAAGGCGGGCTGTCGTCGGTAGAATAATCCGGTATACAGGTCCACTCGCTCGTCGGCTCTGGGGCTCCTCGGGTGCAGCTTCACATGGGGTCGATCATCCTGGTTAAGCAGCCAGTTCTCTGCCCGAAACGATGGGGTACTGACTACGGTAGTATTCTCACCGCACGAAGCACTATATATTAACAGACTATTATTAGCTTAATAGACTACGTCCAACTCGACGATATAGTGCCAAATATGACTATTCAAATATTAATATACACGATGTCTCAATACCGATGGTAGGCGAACTTGGCCTTACTCCCACACGTGGCGTCGCGGGGAGGCTTTACGTCTGTGACTCTATTGGAGGGTAAGAAACTGGACTGAAAAGGAAGTCCTACTTTAGTAGCGCAGTATATATACGCACTATGAACAAATAGTCCCATTAGTGGTGCGGTAGCCAGATTCCTACGCGGAACTAGGACTTGTTCGTACATGTTGAGCGGTACGTTTGAACTGGGTCTGAGGGGTATGGCAGCCTGGCACCAAGGTCTCGACCAATAGTAGAATGGAGACTATTATGGGATGTTCAGTAGGCTAGAATGGATATTCAATGCATATTGTACAAGGAATATACAAGGGATATCAGGGAATATTAGAGAATATACAAATACAATTAAATATATATATATAAATAAATATATATATTCGGTTTAATCTGGCCCTTCACAACAGTAAGCATATATGTGAATAGAATAGATATATGAAGTAAGCATATTATGTGAATAGAATAGAAGTACTTAACCCAGCAATGAAACCACGTTGACTGACCACAAACCATGTTGACAGACCACGGACAGAAGACGGTAAGGAGCTGATCCATGGCCTCGGTGGTGCATGTAGAGCAGTCACTGCAGTCTTGGCCAAGACCCCGATGCATCCATCACCTTGGTCAGCACTATGAAACAGGCAATCAGAGAGATGGGGGGGGGGGGGGGGGGTTGGGACAGGGGTTAGAGAGTTCCCATGTTTGTAGTGCTGCAGAAAAGCAGACATGGGAGAAAATAGACATCCTAACTAAACTAGACAGATTAATCTAAAGGTCAGTCCCCGACCAGGCGAGATCAGGGTAGGTTGAAGGAGAGAGAGAAAAGATGGGTCTTAAGCAGGGATTTAAAAGCTTCGACAGAGCAGGCGCCCCTGACGACGGCAGGTAATTTGTTCCAATCTGGCTTCAGAACATCCCACTCCACTGACACATGCCTTCTCTATTTGAACGACCACATCAAACAAGAGGTGGGCGCGGGCAAATACTGCGGCATGGTCAGTTTATCAGTGAGCTGGATGCAATCCTACCTGGAGGGGAGAGAACAGATGGTAGAGGTAAACGGTACTCTATCCCCCCCCCCCCTCCCAGTGAGCTGTGGTGTTCCACAAGGAAGCATACTAGGACCGTTACTGTTCCTAATTTAGCAAATGACATGTCGTCAGCTTGTGACTGCAACTTGTTCCTGTTCGCGGACGACTCAGCCCTGCTGGTCTCTGACAGGAACAAGTTACAGGTTGAAAAAACCCTCAGCTCAGAACTCGGCAGAATCTGCACCTGGCTCGCTGATAACAAACTATCATTACACCTGGGTAAAACAGAGTCCATTCTCTTCGGATCAAATAACAAACTCAGCAAAACCAACGGCTTCTCTGTTACAGTGGGTGACAATATTGTCACAAGGAAAGATCAAATTACATACCTGGGTTCCATCCTAGAGGCAAATCTTTCCTGTGACAAAATGGCAACCAATGTAATCAAAAAAGTCAACCAGCGAACAAGATTTTTGTACAGGATCTCCTCTCCGGTAAATAAGAATACCTTGAAGACTCTAACAGGAGCACTCATTCAAGGGTTCTACGACTATGTTTGCACCTCATGGTACCAAAGCACCTCAAAGGCCCTAAAAACAAGGTTACAAACATCACAAAACAAACTGGCCAGACTACTGCTTGGCCTTACTCCTAAACCCCACCGCACCCCTGCCCATTTTGACAATCTAGGATGGCTTAGAGTAGACAACAGAGTACAGCAACTGGCAATGGGCCTGGTCTACAAGATACACTACACCACTAAGATACCCATGTACCTGTCGAAGTCCACGACCACAACACCAGAGGGAGTTCCACAAATCACGTTCAACCCAGATTCGGCTCAAACAAGGGACTAAACACGTTTAGCAATTATGCCACAATAATGTGGAACGCCTTACCCACAGCCATAAAGGAATGTGAATCCCAACCCTCCTTAAAAACCGCTCTCAAAGAGCACCTACGGGTGGCTGCAATTAGAAACTGGCCCCGGTAAATGTCAACCACCCCCCGGCCCCCTCCAATGTACAGTTTCTTCACCTTCGGATGTATATATTTTTTGTATTACACAGTACCGTATATTTGTATGTCTTGTATGTCATAAAAGTCATGATGAATTGAAAATGGAGGACCCTTATGTAAACAAGACGAAAGTATTTGTCTGGTCTTCATCCTCTTAACAGTTGTTAGTATTGAGCTGTACTGTATAGACCAGGGGTGGGCAATTATTTTTCCCAGGGGGCCGAATGAGCAACTGAACATATGTTGGGGGGCCGGGCCAAAATTCCAAACTCAATTATGCATAATATTAATTTAATTTCTATATAAAAAGCAGTAAATGGCATTGTTTTGACCCCTGGTAAGAGTGTATGTTATTATTTGGCAATTAAAAGGTGAGGTTAGCTTTCAAAAATATCATTTATTCAAATAGAATTTATTTCCAAAATGATAAACAAAATGTGAAACATTAATAACAAAGGGCATTTTGAGTTTCATATACTATTGAAACAAGGATTTTCTTAGCTTTCTAAAGACATCACATCTTATAGCAAAAATAAACAAGACATGTCACTGAACTGTGTAAAGAAAAGTGTCCCAGTTTTGTAGCCTTTTTTACTTTACATGCCTATATTAAACATTTAATGTTTTCAGAACTGTGCAAAAAAAAGAAAAAAAATATCAAGTGTCCCATTTCACTTTTTATATTTCCACATTTTAGTGTTCTTCAGTTCTTTTTTTTTTCATTCAGTGTGAGAAATCCAGTCTCTGTTGAGCTTTAACAAGTCCATCAAAGTCAGGTTGCATGTCTGAGGTGGAGATGCGAAGCACAGCTGCCAGATGTTCATCAGTGAGAGAGGATCTGTACCTGGACTTGGTAAACATCAAGTTTCAAGTTTCTTTAATAGTTGTCATACAGAAGTACAGAATACTTTTATACAAAATGCTTCTTACTGTTACGCTCCAGAGACTGCAAGACAAGATAAGTATGGAATAAAATAACATAGTATAGCATGTAAATTAGAAGTAAAAAAAAATGAGGTCACAGTGTTCAGTATAGACATATGTACAATGTTCGATGCAGAATAGACGTAACTGAGTTACCATATAATATACAATACTGTGCAGTGTACTAATACAATACTATATAGTGCAAGGCAGAAATGGGATGAGGTGCAATTTAGGTACAATTTACAGTGGGTGTACGAGTTGTAGTGCAAATCCTTTATCAATAAATATAAAGTGTGTTTGTGTGGTTTAAGTGAGTGTGTGGGTGTGTGTGCTGTGTGCATTTGATGGTTGTTGCATAGTGTTTATTGTTCGTTTAGCAGCCTGATGGCCTGGGGATAGAAGCTTCTTCTGAGTCTTTCTGTGCTCGCCTTAAGACTCCGGTATCGCTTGCCTGACCGCAGCAGTTCAAAGAGGCAGTTGTTCGGGTGGCTCGAGTCCTTAATAATTCTCTTAGCCTTCCCCCTGCACCGCTTGTTGTAAATGTTCTGGAAGGTGGGAAGCCCCCCTCCAATTGTGCGTTCGGCTGAACGTGTCACTCTTTGTAGTCTGCTACGGTCTTGTGCAGTGCTATTCCCAAACCAGGAGGTGATGTTGCCAGTCAGGATGCTCTCTATTGTACATGAGTAGAAGTTCCTAAGGATCTTCTGACTGACTTGGAACTTCCTTAGGCGCCTGAGGAAGTAGAGGCGTTGTCGTGCCTTCTTCACAACACTGTCAATGTGTGTGGTCCATGTCAAGTCCTCGGATATGTGGGCTCCGAGGTACTTGAAACTGTTCACTCTCTCAACCGGTGCCCCGTCGATGCTGAGGGGGCTGTAGTCCTTGACCCCCGACCTCCTGAAGTCCACAATCATCTCTTTTGTTTTGCTGACGTTCAGGGAGAGGCAGTTCTCCTGACACCACTGTGACAGATTCTCTACCTCTTCCAGGTAGGCCCTCTCGTCGTTGGCAGAGATCAGGCCCACCACTACTGTGTCATCAGCAAATTTGATGATTGTGTTGTTGTTCCGCTGTGCCACGCAGTCATGTGTGTACAGGGAGTAGAGGAGGGGGCTCAGAACACAGCCCTGGGGGGCCCCTATGTTGAGCGTGACATTAATCATCATGACTGAGAATGTCTGTTCACATATGTAGGTGGATCCAAAGAGAACCAACATATTCTGAGCATGTCTCCTAAGCGTATATTGTGCGTGTGAACGTTGACATGAAAAGAAAAAATATAAAAAAAAAAAAAAAAAAATGTATTTATTTTTTATTTTATTTTATTATCATGTAATCATTCGCGGGCCGGTACTGTATTCCTTTTACTGTATATTTAATTCTATCTTATCATTCTCACAACACAACAGCCCCTCTAATGCCCCTCTAATGGAACATCCCAGTCGATGTGCGTTGCGTCACACTCTGTGGCAAATCTGCGCATGTGCATGGGGAATCGGTCTCTTTCGCTGCCAATTTAGTTCTGATCGATTAGGAATGTCTTGCGCCGTGTTCAGGAGACTCAGGCGCATACAAGTCTATTCGATCATGTCTCTAGCACCCCCACAGCCGTAGCTGCAATCACTTAATGTCAAGGCTCTCATCCACATTCATTCATTTGACCCCCCCGCAATCTCCTCCCCGATTTCAATGTAACGCGGAAGTGTAGTGGTCTATTGTACCTATTCTGCAATTTTTTTTTTTTTCTATCCACTTTTTCTCCTCCTTTTTCTATTTTTCTCCAATCCCAATTTAGCCGTGCCAATTCTCCCCTCCCCTGTCTTGAACGTTGCTCGCATGTGCCCCCCACTGGCCGGTTGTAGGGAGGATAGAAGCCCGTCACATGTCCCCTCCGATACATGTGCAGGCAGCCAGTCGCATCTTTTCACCTGCCAGCGCGGACTCTCATTTGGCGAGGAGTAACGTGTGGGAGGCTCACACTACCCCCGCCATTTCCTGTCTCTGCTGTGCAGGCGCCCCAACCGACCTGTAGGAGTCGCTGTTTACAATGTCCAGATTACCACCCTTCGACTTCCCACCCGCTAACTCTGCCAATTGAGTTAGTATGACGGCCGGCCCAAGCCGGAGGCAACGCCGACCAATAGTATCCAACTGCAGAGCCGCAGAGCCAGCGGTGCTCTCAGGTCCGGCGCTCTCAGGTCCGGCGGTCTGGGGACCGCTCAGCAGCGCCACCCACCCAATGGCTGAATTGCCAATGGCTGAATTGGAGTATTGCACTGTGCGGGCACAGCTGTGAGATCCGCACGAGGCCAGATATCTTGAATGAATGCGTTTATTTAAACTTTAAATAACAGATTGCAGAATGGGTACAGTACAGTACAAATTGTAGGGGTTCTCCACACCCCTTTCCTTCCGTCTCTTACGTCATGCTCAGGTTTAGTTTCATTTATTTATTTCAAACCATGCAACCTATACAATACAAGACAACGACAAAACAGTACAATAACCACCACAAAACAATACAATAGACAACAGTAACAACAGACACCACTTAATGGTTTGAAAAGGGGGATGGAAGAAGCTAATCTTGTGAATTTCCATTCCCCACACCCTGACCATCAATTGCTATACAAAGTATACATACAACATGTAACATTGCTCTGTTTCCCCACATTCCCCCGACATCTCAACAAGACATGAGTCTGACTAGTTAATACATATTCTATATAACATATTCCTTTTAATGCCAAACGTCATGTTCTCCCTCCTCCTTATACCTTTCCAATATTCCCCTTTTTTTTCTTTTTTTTTTTTCTTTCTTTTAAACTGGTTTATGTTTTACTCAGTTTAACCTCCTCGTCCAATCCATTCCATAATCTCACTCCACAAACAGATATGCACATAGATTTTAGAGTGGTTCTTGCACCCGGTTGCTGACGTTTCTGTTTCCCCTCTAAGATTATAATTCCTGGTTCCTACCCTCTCAGTGAACCGACCTTACATTGTAACCCTAATCATGGGATTGAACAGGGTGGAAAGTCTGAATATACCTGCATACAATCCTTCTATATACCTACTTATACACCTGCATATAACACAATAATCTGTATCTGTATGATAGCATGTAAAATAATGCTGTATACCGGTATACTGTATATACCGGTATATATATATTAGAGCTGGGCCGTTAACGGCGCTAACGTGCTGCGTTAACGCTATACTAGTATCGCGCGATAATATAATTAACGCATTCATCTTAAAAAAAAAAAAATAATAATAATGTTTTTTTTTTTTTTTTTTACATTTTTTTTTCCGCCTTTATTTACCCAGGGTAGGTTCGCTGAGCACAGATGCTCTTTTTCAGGAACGCCCTGCTTCACATTCACACAGTTCCATTCACACCTGGGAGCTGCCCAGTACAACCACAGTTGACACCATTGGCCACTGAGCAACTCCACTGGAGCAGTTGATTCAAGCCATGTCACATAGTTCAAGTTTGAAATGATTCTTTCTGTTTTGCTCCTGAGAGTGTGCTAGATACTGTACTGTACTGGTAATATTATTTATTTGTGTTAACTTCTGAATAAAACAACTTATTAAACACAAGTACATCTTATTGAACATTATTTTGATATTTCATTACCAATTATCATAGCAAAACAGCTTTTTCAAACAGTCTGTAATGCATTTTGGAAACTGGAGATGGGCTCATGGTGTAATGGGCAACCTGGCCTGAGAAACGTAAGGAGGAAAGAAAAAGTAAGGACTTACTTCTGGTCATTATTTGGGTAGAACACACATATTTTGAATGCCTTCGGCAGGTTTTTTTTTTTTTTTTTTGAGCCATTTTAATCTAGATTAATCTAGATTAAATCCAGGATTGCAGATAGATTAATCTAGATAAAAAAAAAAGTATCTATGCCCACCTCTAATATATATATATATATATTTATTCTTACCGTATATATGTCTATCCACTATCCATCTGTCTGTACATACCTGCATATAATCCTTTTTACATACCCGTAGATACTATATCTGTACTTGTCCCTTACCGACTCTTACTAGTTATGCTGCTGGCCAGTACGACTTACTACCACACAGTGGTGTTATACCTGTATCACTGTACATATTAATACTACAACTCTGTACATACATCTGATTAATCAGTAGTACTAATTTCTATATTTTATACCCAGTTTAATCACCTGTACATTGTATATTACTATTGCACTTTACTGTTACATTTGCACTCTGGTTGGATGGCAAACTTATTTTCATTGTAAGTGTACTTGTGCTGTGTAATGCCAATTCATTTGAATCTAATTTAATCTAAAGGAATCCCAACCTGAGCATGACATAAGAACAAAACGCAGTCAAGTCACACTCTCACTCTAACAGCTCTCTGTTCTTCCAGAATCCGTCGCTCCACATGGCTGCGCCTGCGTCTCCTGTCCCGCCCTCAGTATCGTCTCGGCGACATCATGCGGGAGTCTCTGTCCCGTGACCCTCTGGCCGGTGTAGCGCCGCTTCTCTCCGAACCGCACCTGGCCGCTCTTGACCGGCGCCTGGTGACCGTGCTCCGAACCGTAAGCCGTTGCCAAAAGCTACGGAGCCGCCGAGCGGGCAGCGGCGGCGGCAAGGTCATCTACGACGACATTGCTTACTACAAAGGCATGGTCACACCTGCAGGGTAGTTTACCCACGTGTATTTCTCATATCAGCGCTGATCATCAAATCACAGTATTAGTGGAGTAGCCCCGCTGTCAGACAACCTATAAGACCTTATTGCATTGTTATTATTATAGACAATATTTATAGAGCAGGGTGGCCAATATGATTTTTTTTGTGTTTTATTTTTTTATTATTTTTTAAACAAACATATAAACAAACATGACAACACACGATAAGATATACAAGCATTATTAACAGTGCACATCCAATGAAATCACCATATAGTTAAATGTCTTATACAGGATATACCCCCAATACCTGCTATCTAATACCCTACACACAAATGCTCTAGCTCGTACCCCCCCCTCCCGGACCCCCCATTGGATAATCCATCCATTATCCCTCGCTCCTAACCAGACACTACCATTATATGCTAGCTTTTATTTTCTCCACCACTTCTAACCACATTGTCATTTTGGATTCATTGAGACCCAAAATTCTTGCTGTAGATATTTCTTGATAAATCACATCGAGATATGTAATAATCCAGACCTTTCGGCACATATTTTCAGGTTGAAACCATCGTGATGCTATCAGCTTTTTAGCCACTGTGATACCCGATAAAACCAATCTCTTTAGCTGTGGATTTTTTTTTACAATAACAACTGATAACAAAATGTTAACAAATGAGACACAAAACATTTATTCAGCACAATCATTTTATTGCCTATATTTAAGTCTTTCTACTATTACCCTGCCCATACCTGTATCTCCCCTCCCCCCTCCGCTATGCTGCTATGATGCCCGGATTTCCTCAAGGGGATCAATAAAGGAATATTTTTTACAATAATATATTGTTCACTCAAAAAGTAAGAGTAGAAAAATATTTGAAACTAAAACATGTGCAGTCTTTTTTCTTTAACCTGTTCCACCCGTGGAATATTTTCGCCTAAAATATATACCTAGGTAAATGGAATATTGCTCCACTTCTACAAGGTCCATTTGCATATTCTTGGTATCTAGGTACATCTATGGACCTCAGGGAATGTATTCCCAGTGTCAGAAATATTGTGTCTATTACTAGGCTTACTTAAATTGTGATGAAACAGAGAATATGAATTATGATTTTTCTTTGAATCTTTGACAGTGAATAACACCATGATAATAATGACCAAACTTAAAAAACTGCCACTGATCTTGTTCAGTACCTTCTTGAGATCATGTGTAAAACAAATCTAAGGAAATTAATAAAGGGAAGATGATTAAACAGAAGGTTCTGTAGATACAGTACTGAATTCTCCCATCCGGACCAATGCAATTTGAAATATTATTATAGAATATAGAATACGATGCTTATAAATTACCTTATTATAGCCAATTCGCACATTTATATATATATATACATATATTATCTTTCAAATGCCCGAGTTCAATTTGGATTTAGTATCACCAGGCGTGCATAAGAACAGATAATGATATCTACTGTAATTTACTGTACCTTTTTATTTTCACCACAGTGCAACCATTTTGAAACTAATTTCAGATCTAATTGTTGCTACATGCTAACAATAGGGAGGAGAAACTAACTGTGTTTCAATATTTGTCAAAAACGTTACCTTTTGTGGCTTATTATCCCGAATAATAACAGTTATTGAAATAATTCATTCAGAATGCTGAACTTTGAACCCCCACAGTATCTGACAGGAAGTGTAGTTCGGAATAATTCCAACGCTGATCCACAGCTATGCATCCCCTCGACAAAATGGCAGCAAAAAAACTACAATTCCCATGATTAAAATTTCCCAAAATTATTCCACCTAGCCTACTGTAGCTTTCAGACATATCTGGAATATGTGTAAAACACAAATATTCCGTGGGATTGTTATCAACTTTGGACCTGTAGGCTATAGATAAGACTTCAGGCTATGGACCCGTTATGTTTTCCAGCTCATACCTCTCAGCTGGAATTCTTTTGCAGGCATCTGCAAAATAAAAATACTTTTATTTCAGAAGTGTCTTCAAATGTAAACCTCTATAATTCTATTACAGTAGCATTTCTGTTGTGGAAGAAAATTCTGAATGTTTCCTTTCAAAAGAGACCAGACTCATGCATGTACTATAAATGGTTCAAGAATAACGTTAGGTTATGACTATAACCAAGTTCTGTTAGTTAGGGGCGATGCTTGGCATCGCCTTCTGCACTATCTCGCGTACGTGCACGCGTACTGAATAAACCACAAATGTACCTCTAATACCAGTATTAGTCTGACCACACCCCTCATCAGCTTACCTTCATAAGCAGGTGTGTGGTCACCTGCTCTCCTCCTTCCCAAGCTTTCACCACAAGGTGAGGTCAAGGGCTGCAGCGGCCGTCCGATGCCAAGCATCGCCCCTAACTAACAGAACTTGGTTATAGTCATAACCTAACGTTCTGTATCGTTAGTGGCTTAGCTTGGCATCGCCTTCTGCACAAGGGAGGCCAAGCGGAGCCACTTGGCTGACAAATACACCCCGCTGACAGCCCCCCAAAACCATCAGAACAGGGAGGGCCGAGCCCCCCCGACCCCCCCTAATGGAGGGTATCCCCCCTATTAGAGGCTTCACGGGAAGGCGACGGACCCGACCGTGCGAAGAGCTCTCAAGCAACTTAACGCACAGGGTGAGCAGACCGTGGCTTGACCCCACGACTACACACACGCACAACCCGCATGCCACCCGGGAACGAACGGAGGAACAACCTCGTTACTGCCCCCAGAATCACGGGGTCAAGGGCAAACCCAACCCCGTGGCAAGGCCGTAGCAGCGGAGCGCGAAGGAAGACCCAGACCCACCAAAAGGACTGGACTCCCTGGAATGGGGGCCCGGAGAAGTCCATGATGCCAGCATCAAGACCCCACCAGGTGGGCACGTAGTGCCCCGCCCCCCACATCGCCAGCGTATTCGGACAAAGGCCCCTCAGCCGAGCGGGCCCTGTCCCCCTCAACAGCACACCGCCTGGAACACAAGCCCTGCAACAGGCAGACAGCATGGTCATAACACACAAGAGTTAACCAACGGAACAGGCAGTGCACCGGGGAAGACCAGGCAACAGGTCGTCAACCCAAGCCTGGAACAACTGCGGACGAGGCAGGCGCCAGAAAGGACAGCCGAAACAGCCGCCCCGGCGGAAGGGGCGTATGCTGGCGTTGTCGCATAACCAAGCTTTCAACAGCACGTCAGGAGCGGGATCCGTAGACCACACGGCCCCTGACAGCTGCCCACAGAAAAGCCCATACGATCGGCAGACGTCATGAACGTGCAGGGGCACCCTCAACCGGAGAACCGGGAGTTGACACTGCAGCAACACACCAGAGAACCAACCACCCAGGCATTACCCCATGCAATGGTTGGTCCCATAACCCCTCAGGAAAACCCCGAAACGCACCGGCGGCACCACCGCAGCCCGCGTTCCGGTTCCCAACAGGGCCATCCCGGGCCTACAGGTCAACGGGCATCACCCCGGACCGGGCCCGGCGATACGGGGAGCACAGGATCCCAAAGGAGGTTAACCCCACCCAACAGGCTCCTCAGCGCCAAAACGCAAGAGAAGAGCGTAATATGGAAGACCAGCCCCCAGCACCCCGCACTCGGTACCAACAAGGGGTCCCATAACGCACAACCCTGTGACACCCGGATCGACCTAGCATTTTTCCCCCCGAAAAAACCCTAAGTCCCTCAGGGTACCAGAACAGCAGATCTGCATCCCCAGCGGACAACGGGTGCACTGATCTGGACCAGCGCGACCAGAACCAGTCCCGTGCCCTAACCACGCCGACCTGCCAACCCCAGGAGAAGGGGCAGATATGCGCGTCTGATCCCAACATAAAAAGAAGGCGCCACCCAGACGTGTCGGTATGAACCGCGTCCGGCGGCCCACCCCTAGGGCGTGAGACCCTTCCCATATGCCCAGACCCATTCCGTCATCATCCCCTGACATGAACGGGAACCCATCGACAACACACAGGATGTCGGAAGAGGAAAAACCCCCATCCCAATTGCTCCATAAAAACGCTGTTTCACCAAAGCAAACGAGGCGCGCCAGTCAGCAACGGCCAAAGCACATCCTGAGCCAGCACTATGTGTGCGTTTGGACATACCCACATCAACAATAGGCCGCTTAGACCACCATATTGAATCCCCAAGACGCCCAGGGAAACGACAAGAGGGGCGAGATGCAATCAACTCCATGAATGAACATTCAACTCTTTATAAAATAAAGAAAAGGCATCACATGTATGACCTAACTGCACAGCTGGGAGTAAAAAACCCTGTTTTTCACATGATTTTAATCCAGTCACTCTTCTTAATCAGAGTGTAAGACCAGATTCCCCCAGAAACACCTTCCCACATGAGACCACGGTCAAGAAAAAGATATGTAAACTGTGAGACACGTGACCAACAGACTCAAGTTTGACACAAAAACGAGCGCAGCAGGTTAAGTCCTGCGCTCTAACCTCGACATCTTTACGACACCAGCTCATGGAAGGCGTCGCCATAGCAACAACGCTATAACGGGCGGGGAAAACCCACCGGATCCTGTCATAACAGGAGTCGGTAGAATACCCCTCCCCCCCCCCCCCTCCCCCGCCAAGCACTGGCTTGGCCCTGACTGGCTCAGCAGGAAGGTCAACAACCTCTAAACCAATCAAGTGGGTAAAGGAGGGGTTTATCCGACACCCCCTCCCGAAAAACACACCTTCTATCCCTACACACAGAAAACAACCGTAGCCATTTTGAAAACCTCCGGTAGAACAAAACACATATAGCATAAGCTAATACAATGTTAGCTACCCACAAAGTGTAAAAGGGATTACAACAAAAACACAAGTCGCCTGTGCGTGAATCCCATACCCGCAGCCTAAGCTATAGGAAGACGTTGAACGAGAGTAATGGCTAGGCCATGAAAAGTGTGTACGAGCATTACTGCAACTAACAACACAGCGTCGTGAACACATACTTAGTTAAAGCAATGGAATATCACCAGTTCTAATTGCATGTGGAGCATCAAGCTAATAGAACCTATTACCGAGTGTAAGTTGCAGACCTTGCTTAAAAACTCGTAACACAACACAACTCTTCCCCCAACGTAACAGGGTAGATTCATAAAACACAACCCCACCACATGATTTGTATTGAAGAAACACACAGTTTGTTCGGCCAACCACAGTCCCCCTTATATCAGGGAACTTTTTTATTAAATAAATAATATGTGATCAAGGCACAAAATCATAGGGGGGCCGGGGAGGGTGTAGAGGAGGGGACACAGAGGGGGAAAAGTCACTCAACGGCGCCTGCCACCTCGCGCCGCTCGAGTCTGGCCACCCCGGGGAGCCCCGGAGGGACGGTAGTTTACAGTCTGCTGGACACGACGTTCCCTACCGTCTCCTCCGGTCTGGGATGGGCCGGCGGTGGCTGAAGCGTCGTTTCGTCCCCTGGCCCTCTTGGCAGGGCCAGCAGCGGCGGCGGGGGCAGTGGTAGCGGCGGCGGAGACAGCTCGACGTCGCGGAAGCCTTCTGCCCCCACCGGCAAGGACGGGAGGCGGAAAATGGGGTTGGAGGATGGATCTCTCCTCTGCCATCTCTCTGCATGTTGAGGTCATCAATAGCAGGGCCTTCCCGAACAGGCCAGCGTCGGAGAGGTCGGCCGTCAGAAGAGGGGCTCTCTTCTTCTCTGGCACACGGGCCTGCTCCAGCCAAAGGTGACGCTGGCCCAGGGTGGCCAGGGCGCGCACTTTACCCATGGCTATGGCTAGCACCTGGGAGAGGTGCAGCACAGCTCCCGCAGCCTGGGTGATCTGATCGCACCTCACCTCGTTCAGATCCGCGCCGCCCGTCATTATCCCCGATACAAATCTAGCCAGGTGGGCGATGTTAGAGGCCGCAGCCAGCGACTGTGTACCGGCGATAAATGACTGGTCACCCCAATAAGCCAATCGCCTAGCCGACCTCCCCTGGAGGACCGGCTTGCATAGGGGCTCCCACACCATATCCGGACAGAGGAGCGCGGCCATCGGATTGTCAAGCCGAGGTACGCCCTCCCCCATACCTTTGACCAACCCCGACACCCGCGTAACTGGTACGTAGGCGGGAGTCAGTCCCATGATGTTGGAGACCGCCTGGCCCCGACGAACATAGGCCCCCATCGATGGGAAAAATGGGTAGACAACGTCCACCCCTCTCACCGGGGGACGCTGCCAGGGATGGCCTATGAGGTCATCAGGGACAGGAGCAGGCAATGGCTGCGGCAGCGGCACACCGTTTGCAGCGGCGGCTACCGCCATGAGCTCGGGAAACAAGGCCCGCAGTTCCCCCTGCGGACCCTCCTCCACCGACCCCGCATCCCTCGCATACAGCAGCGACTGGTCAAGGAGCCACAATCCGATGCGGCTGACAGTAGGGCATCCTGTCGATGAGGCCAAGGTGGTTCCCCGACATCCTCGAACAAGGCGCCCCGTGGAGCCATTTCTCCCCACCCCGGGGTCTCCGGAGGAGGGATACTCTCCTCCACGGGACCATCATACAAGAACCCGTCCGCCTCCTCCATGAAGTCTTCAGTTTCCATCAGAAATCCAGAGTCGGACGCGGCCTCGCTGGTCTCCAGCAATTCCCCAAACCCAGGCCGTTCGCGTCTGCACGCCACCATGTGACGACGTGAGCGAGCAGACGCAAAAAGTTTTCGTCGCAAATCCCCTGGCTCTAAGACAATCCCCCGTTCATCAACGGGCGATTCCCCAGAAACAGAGGAACCAGAGTCGAGATCAGGCCATCGCCGGAGCGACGGCTCCGAACCCTCGGCTCGTCGGTGAGGAAAACTATCCACCGGCAGTCTCCCGGGCTGGGTCGGCAACCACGAGAGTGGCAACAGCCCAGCACCGGAACGCACGACGGAGGCGGGAATGGAGAATCGGTGGTGAAGAGTAGGTCTAGCGGGTCTACTCTCCGCGGAATACATTATGACCCAAACCTTTTTCTTATATAAACAAGTGAGAGAAGAAAAAGGTTAGGCACAATGTAAACCTAGTCACAACTCTTTTCAACTTATCAACGACACGTCAAGTGGGGTACTACCGAGGCACTTCCTTGTGGTGAAAGCGAGAAGGAGGAGAGCAGGTGACCACACACCTGCTTATGAAGGTAAGCTGATGAGGGGTGTGGTCAGACTAATACTGGTATTAGAGGTACATTTGTGGTTTATTCAGTACGCGTGCACGTACGCGAGATAGTGCAGAAGGCGATGCCAAGCTAAGCCACTAACGATACAGAACTTTGGGTATGCAATTGCCAGGCGTTTTATGCTAAACTTGCCCGATGCTTAACTAGTTCAGCGCCAGATAGGGATGCCCCCCGAAATCCGGTTCTAAACGGGAACCGGTACTAAATTAGAAAAAAACAGAGTATTGATAAGCTCCGACGTTATCGGTACTGCTATCGGTAGTCTAGGAGCGGATTAGCTACGGAGCTAACAGAGTGTACCATCCATCTGCGACGCAACGGTGGCAGCAACAGTGGACACAGAGTAATGTTAACGTTATGTCGAGTTCATACTACACTACACGTATGAACTCGACATAACGTTAACGTTACTCCGTTTCCATGAAGTGTTTAATTAGCAGCAATCTGTTGTTGAAAATGTAACGTTAAACCGGAAAACCGGAAACGGAAATGCGAGGACAGGAAGCCATCATGAAATCGTTGTAGTCATATTGTAGTCTTTTAGTCTTATTAACTAAACGATTTTAACAAAATAAAAAGCAGCAGCACTATTGGATAACTGAGTGACTCATGTTTGCTATGTATTTCTTTCTTTAGGGGAGTCGGACATTTGTTTCACAGTTTTAGCATGATGTTTTATAGATGGCTAGGTTAAACACAGGTTTTTGTTTTTAACACTTTGATCGCCATGGGTTAAATTCATAATTTACCATCCCTCGCCAGCTCTATTTGTCTATGGAGAAGTTCCCCTTTGCAGGGCTATAACTTTTTAAATTCTATTGCTACATTGCCATTATTATGGCCCATTCAATGTCCTATATGTATTGTTCAGGGTGTAGCAACGTTAAACTTTTTCATTCACATATTCATACTAAAATATGGTCTAAAGTATAAGTATGTTTTTATCGTTTTCTGCAGCTTTCTTCAGAACGTGATTTATAGCCCTAAATGCATTATATTGATGATGAAATACAGTTTGGTAGCGATCGGCGCAAGATGAAAAATTTCAACTGGACGTACTTCTAGAATGATCTACGTATGATCTGATGATGACCGGATGGGCGGGGGATCGTTTATAATTCCGTGGGCAGCGTTAGATGATTCATCCAGAGTGGGTCATATGTTCATCATAGCAGTTTATATGGAATAAGTTAGAAAATAACGCTGAATCTTACCGTATGTTCCTCGCGCCGTTGGACGATCAGCGTGGAGTAGACCGTTTTCGATTATGGGATGTTGATCCCGATGAACCATTTCCAGGTTGTATAATACTATATACGTCAAAATAACGCTGTTTATTGAGTTAGGGCGAGCGATTGATCATCCAGTGTGTTGAGATGGAGTCCGGCTACCGATCGCGAGTGCCCGGAGCACATATGGATGGGCACTTCCTGTTTGGCGCGCCCCTCCCTCTTGGCCGATCTGCCGATCGGCCACCAGATGGCGCTCTTGAACCGCTAGAGAGTTGAGAGGAGATCAGCACTGTGTCTCAGGGCTCCGGAAAGGAAATATGATTTCGATGACAGATTTTTGAAATATTGACATCAAAGACGAGTTACGGCGTCTTCGGCAGAATGAGCATGGCTCTGAATGACGTGAAAACTCGTTCCCGGCGATCATAGTGTTAAGAGGGGGGGTTTGATTTGATTTGATTGAAGTGTATTTCAAATATGCAACACAACAAACAAACAGTACAGTTAAGTACAGATATAGCCTTAAGCCGTTCAAATAATAAATGTATAATTCTTTTTTTAAATAATAATAATCTAAAAGAACCGATAAGAGTATCGATAAAGTACCGAACCGTTAAGCAGTATCGATAAGAGTAGTAGTATAGATAAAATCCTAATGATACCCATCCCTAGCGCCAGAGGTGTGTGCCAGCGCTGTAATGAATGGGGATACATGCCGGTGTTTGCAGTGCTAAAACTATATTAAATATTATAGCTATGGATCTAATAATATAGTCGATTGTCATTGAGTTTCTTCCGGTCAAGATGCAAAAAACAGACATACCCGTTTTATACCGTGGTGAATATGAGTATAATTTTAGAGTAATTCTGTGTAATCCCAGGAAACGCCGCTAAACAGCGTTTAGTGCATTTCACTAGGAACTAGGGATGTCCCGATCAAATTTTTTTGCTCCAGATCCGATCCCGATCATGTGATTTTGAGTATCTACCGATACCGATATTTCCTGATCAGATAAAAAAAATTAAGAATTAACATTTTTATTTTTATTTTTTTTAATTCAACAAACATGACCATGTTCACGTCTTAAACTCATACTGAGGCCTTAGTTTTGGTTTTAAATTGCATATCATCATTCATTTATTTATTGTCACACAGAGCAGAAGAATTTTGCCAAAACAAACCAATAGTATCCAGCTGCAGAACGGCAGACCAGCCACACTCTCAGACCCAAACGCATTTCCTTTGATTTAATTATACATCAAATGATTTATGAAGTTAACTTTTCACCTGGATAACGTCAACATTCAGGGTGAATGTAATGTGAGAAATTGGGATAAAAAAATTTGGGTCTGAGAGTGTGGCTGGTCTGCCGTTCTGCAGCTGGATACTATTGGTTTGTTTTGGCAAAATTCTTCTGCTCTGTGTGACAATAAATAAATGAATGATGATATGCAATTTAAAACCAAAACTAAGGCCTCAGTATGAGTTTAAGACGTGAACATGGTCATGTTTGTTGAATAAAAAAAAATAATAATAAAAAATAAAAATTGCTGATTATTATTATTATTTTTTGCCGATCCCGATCTTCGGAAAATCACGTGATCTGCCCCGATCCCGATCACGTGATCGGATCGGGACATCCCTACTAGGAACCGTGCCATTCCTCGCTTGGATCAACAATCAATCTGAAATCAACGCTAGATTATCGGTATTATGTTTCATCATGCATTCATGAAAGGGTGGGGGGGGGCGGGGTTTCTATGCTTCGATCGTCACCAACGGAATACGTTACACAGTACATTACAGACACACGCTCCGATCGCGGGGAAGGAATTATTGGATCAATGCAAGATTGATAGCATATAGCCCTTGCCTTGACTAGGATGTACTGCAAAAAGAATATTCCAATTATCTTATCGCCATTCCAAGTATTGATGTCGATCGTGTTGCCAAGATAATCCACCAAAGCACATGAACCGGCGGTGCTTGAGTCTCCCCAATCCATGTGTTATAAACGTTACTCATGCCCGACAAGGAAAACCCAGACCGGACTTATAGACCGACGTACAGGCTGAGACAGAGGGTTTCCAAGGATGTGCAATACCGGCCGCAAGGCGTTAGGCGGCGGTATTGGGCGTTTGCGATCTCAGACCCATTCCCAATGATAACATCAGGCTGCCTTGATGGATTATGAATGTAAATATCGAATAAAAGAAATAACGATGAAAACCAGACTTTTCTCGGGTTTGGCGCACAACGTTCGGCGAGTTAATCCGACTTATCTCGGGTCTGGCGTCCAATGTGTTAAGAGGTTAAAGAAACTTGCACGGACCTAAGTGTTGCTGAACCTTCTTTCCTAATACTGATCTTTGGTCTTCTGGCATCTTAGTCAAAGTCAGCCCACTTTAGCCCACCTTACCCCACTTCTAAGAGAGCTGCATTGGTTTCCCAGCACGAATCCGCTTCAAAGTCCTTGACCTGGCACACCATGCAGCGAGGGGAACGGCTCCCTCCTATCCTCCTCTAACTACCCTCAAGACCCCTATGCTCTAAGTAACTACATACCCTCAAGACCCCTACGCTCTCCGTCTTCTGGCCGCCTCAGACCCACTCCTATCCGAGCTCCTGGCGGGTCATCAAAGTGAAGCAGGCTATTCTCGGCCCTCGCTCCACAATGGTGGAACGAACTTCCCACCACAGTCAGATAAATGGGGGAGGGTAGACAGATTGGAGAGGTGTGGGGGGAATAACAAGAATGGGAGGGGGGTTGGAACATGACTGGGAGATTGTTTGTGGGGGAGGGGATCATTATTCCACAATTACCTATTATGCTAATATGTCTACTAGCTACTATGCACTCAAGACTGTAGCACTCAAGTTCAACACTGTTTGACGAAAGGCGGCTGGGTGGCGCAGTGGGCAAGGCGCTCACCACTAATGCAGGAGCTGCTGGTATCGAGCCCAGCTCTCGGCGTTGCTACCGGCTTGGCCGGCCGTCATACACAATTGGCAGTGTTAGAGGGTGGGAAAGCCGCAGGGGTGTAAAGTACTTGAGTAATTGTACTTCGTTACAATACTTAAGTACTGTTTTGGGGGATTTGTACTTTACTAGAGTATTATTAGGTTTGTATACTTTGTACTTTTACTCCATTACATTTCAGAGAAAAAACACAACTTTTTACTCCTTACATTTAAAATGCAGACCTACAAAGTACAAAGTACAAATCTCACAGGTCCAACCATGTCAAGTCAAGTCAAGTAATTTATTTATATAGCACATTTAAAAGCACAAGAGCCAACCAAAGTGCTGTACAATCAAAATTAATTAATTAATTAGTATATTTTAATTGTTTATATCTGGCCGAACAAACATTAACGTTATTAATCCTGCGACCGCAGGTAAACAGCCAATCAAATCCCCATCAATGGAAAATGAACCCGCCCATACCCATGCTGATTGGTCCTTGTGCAACACTAGAAAGCGGGGATCTTTGATTAAACACCTGCTATCAGAAGAATAGACAGTCAGATCCGCATTATGCTGTGGTTAATATTGTGATATTATTCAGGGTACTCCAGTATTCTGTCTTTAATATTGTGATATTATTCAGGGTACTCCAGTATTCTGCCTTTAATATTGTGATATTATTCAGGATAATCCAGTATGCTAATATTGTGATATTATTCAGGATACACCATTCTGTTTTTAATATTGTGATATTATTCATGCTGTGATGTGAATGCCGTCCATGTTAGTTTACCTTCAATGGAGAAGTGCATTAAATAATTTTAATGCAAAAAAAGTGTCCTCTGTTCTTTCATTTCAGCATTGTCTATCGCAGAACACATTCCATTGTGGGCAGAGTGTATGCTTGGTTTCATTCCAGTCTTGCCTAAACACCAGCTGATGATTTCACTAATTGGCTCACCTCTTCAACTAACTCACCTGGTGCAATGTATAGTTAAAATGAAAACTTGGCCCACGATGGAATGAGTTTGAGACCCCTGGTCTATCCCTTTAAAAAAAAAATTACGTTTACTTTTTAGTACTTAAAGGAAAACTCCAACATTTTGGGAAATTCGCTTATTTAACATCTTCCCTGGAATTCTAGTGTGCAGTAGTTAGTAGTATATTATCAATACCAGCCATTGGATTACTGTTTTCTAAATTGGGGAGGCTTTTAATCGTCAAGGTAAGAGGATTTTAAGTCATGGTATCCATAAACTTCAATCGGTTCGGATCCTTTGAATGAATGAGAATGTAAACAAACACGGCTTCCACGTAGAAATCACTGACTGCGCTCAGAGAGGAGTCGTTCGGCAAAAAATTGTTCCAAGTATATCTGCTTAGAAAACGTAATTGTCTAATTCAATTATTTTTGGTTGGGTGACGCCTGTACAGCAGAAACAGGAAGTATCGGGGGCAGCGTGAGCCACAGAGAGTTCGAGCTGTCTGGTGAAAAGATGCGACAGGCTGCCTCCTCGTGTACCGGAGGGAACATGTGATGCAAGGCTTCTATCCTCACTACAGCCGACCAGTGGGAGGCATAGTCTAGCAACGTTCAAGACAGGGGAGGGAAGAATTGGAATTATGAAATTGGGATGGGAGAAAAATTGAAAAATAAGGAGAAAAAGTGGATAAAAAAACAACACTGTTTGACGAACAATCTCACTTACCCTTAGCTGCCAGAGTTCTTCCTGCTGACTTGTTGTACATAACTTGTAAATGGATTTGGATAAAAGCGTCAGCGAAATGACTAAATGTAAATGTTTTAGTGTATATCATTAGTTGTGAGAGCAAGACACAGTGTTTATTTTTCCCGAGGTGGAGGTATTTCCCTCCCCGTGTGAATCTACGTCACAGCGAGTCGGGCGGGTGTCTTTTCCCCCTCCTTTCCTTTCAAGGCTCCGTTGAATAATTGATCCCTGTGGGCCGTATCGATGGCACATGCTCCCTTTCCTCTTCCCTCGCTGTGAAAACGGGTGATGACAGGGGGATGAAAGGGCTCATTAACGAATGACAGAGAGAGAGAGCTATCACTCCATCAGGGCAGGTTGGTGCCAGAGACGAAAGGAGCGGCGGCGGGGTCATAGTAAAGTTGACTTCTGTCTTTTAGGAGCGGAAAGGAAGACAGAAACGCTGAAGTCAGAGCTGCTGCTCCAGACGTATTAATGGGACCGAGCAGCGTCTCTTAAGGGTCAAGACGTTAAGAGCTTTGGACCTCTCTACTAACAATCTAGTCATTTTTGGGAGTTTTGTTTGTTTTGTTTGAAGTTCATCGTTACTTTCAATTTGGTCACTATGGCGGGGGCAAGCAGTGACAAGCTACACAAATCCACGTTAACTGTCTATTCGGTGAGTTGACATTCATTTAAAAAAAATCATTTTCTTAATTAATATTCTATTCATGAGGATGAAGTTCTCAACAGAGAGATATGGGAGATATGAGAAGGTGGCCTACTTCATAATCAATCATTCTCTTTAGTGAATGGACTACAGTGAAACAAATATCTTTTGACTGCCACATCTTGCCTTGACCTTTTGCTGAACTGTTGTGTTGTCTGTACATTGTGTGTGTGTGTTTGTCCATAGAATCTGATGGAACATTTCAACCCAGGCCTTCAGACGCTAGTTTCTCTGGGAGACAGTTATGTCAAAGCTTTCCAAGGTGAGTTAGTGTGCTTATGTGGGTATGAGAGAGAGAGAGGGAGATCTACTATATCAATTATGTTCCAGATTCCTAGCCAACATACAATAGACTATTGCCTTGTCTCCACTAGCCAGGGTTTAGCCGTGCTGTGGCCTGTCTGGCATTTCCATTGTCTTTAGAACCTGGTCAAACCTGGCTGGATCCCGGCTGAGACAAACGCCTTTCAAAACCTGGCCAAAGCCAGTTTGTGTACCACAGTTGTTGGTGTGAATTTTGAATGGTTGCCTAGCAATCACAATGGCCATGGCTAGACCATGGCTAGCCCCAACCAGGCTGAACATGGAGACAAGACATATATAACCCAGACGAGTTCCTTCTTCCAACGTAACTGCGCTCCCAGCTTCCAGCCAAGTCTTTATCTTGTGTGTTGGGTAATTGGTTGAGCAGCATGTATTATTGATGCTCCTCTCTGTCTAATGGAGTCAGACTCGGAACAGGCCTTCAATCACAGGGCACCTAGTAAACATGGTAAAGCGATAGTCGCCGGGCCGGGCTATTCCTGGACCAGACCCAGCCTATCACCTGGCATTACTGCACGCCTGCACGGGTGTCTCTAGACAACAAATTGGACTAAATGACAAGTGATTGGATAAGGATTTGCTTTACTGTCTAGTGACATGCTATGGTGTGTGTTACTTCCAAATTTGACGTAATTATTACTATATTGTGTAATGGATTTGACACAGCACTTAATATTGCGTGTGTGTATATGTATATGTATCTGTGTGTGCGTATGTGTGTGTGTGTATGTATGTATACGTATCTGTGTGTGTATGTATGTATGTATGTATGTATGTGTGTATGTATGTATATACGTATCTGTGTTTGTGTGTGTGTGTGTGTGTGCACATGTGTGTGAACGACAGCCTTAGCCGTTTCCAGCGAGGCCTACTTCAGTGCTGTGGCTAAGATGGGAGAACACGCGCTGCGCACACTGTCGTCACGCTCTCTCGGTGAGTGTGTGTTGATTGATCTGCGAGTCCTTACTGTTCAGTATTCGCTGTACTATGTTACTGTGTTAACTGTGTTAACCCTTTCACTACCACATTACAGAAGGTTAACCTTCTGTAGTGTGGTAGTGAAATGGTTAACCTTCTGTATTGTCACAGTGAAAGGGTTAACCCTTTAGTAGTGTGGTAGTGAAAGGTTTAACGTATTGCAGCCGTCGGCGGCATAGGAGCAGACTTGTCCCTGAGAGATGGCGCTTTGTTAAGTTTGTGACAACCCATGAACCCACAATAAAATAACCTAAAATAACTAGGCTACACCCTGTACAACAACAACCTACGATGGCTTAGAGTAGACGACAGAGTACAGCAACTTGCAATGGCCTGGTCTACAAGATACACTACACCACTAAGGTACCCATGTACATGTCGAAATACTTCCCAAAGGTCAGTGAATACCACGACCACAACACCAGAGGGAGTTCCACAAATCATGTTCAACCCAGATTCGGCTCAAACAAGGGACTAAACATGTTTTGCAATTAGGCCACATCAATGTGGAACGCCCTGCCCACAGCCGTAAAAAAATGTGAATCCCTACCCACCTTCAAAACCGCTCTCAAAGAGCACGTACGGGAGGCTGCAATTAGAAACTGGCCCCCGTAAATGTCTGAACCCCCCTCCCACCCCCTCCTAATGTACAGTTCTCTCCCCCTCGTATGTATATATTTACTGTTAGGATCTGTTTAACAGTACTGTATATTTGCATATCTTATATGTCACAAATGTAACAGTACTGTATATCTGTATGTCATAAATGTCATGATTAGATTAGATGATTAGATTTGATTTGTCTATCTTCCCACAGCCCTATCTTCCCACATTTCTAAGATTTCTCTCAAAATGAGGCCCTATGTTCCCACAGCCCTATGTTCCCACAGCCCTATGTTCTCAAATGTCTAAGATTCTTAAAAAAATGAGGCCCTATGTTCCCACAAGTCTAAGATCTTTCTCAAAATTAGGCCCTATGTTCCCACAGCCCTATGTTCTCAAATGTCTAAGATTCTTAAAAAAATTAGGCCCTATGTTCCCACAGCCCTATGTCCCCGGACAAACCCTCTACTACCAGAGGACAATTGGATAATAGGTTTGGTGTAATTGGCTACCAAATTAAGAGAAAGGGGGAGAAAATCAGATAAAAATTTATGAAAAAAGGAAATGTGGGAACATACTGTAGGGCTGTGGGAACATATTGGGAGTGTAGCTACTGTATACAGTAGGTTCATACATCAGACCGCTAGCGTAGCATGACATGAGTGTCTGTGTTCGGCTGGCTAGCTGAGAAGGTCAGGGAGCCACAGTGTGACCGGGACCAAGATCGGGTGGCTGCCATTGAATTATAGATGGGGACCGTCTTTCAGCTACGCTCAATTCATTAGCTCACCCACAACCCATGACAATAGGTAAGACCAGAGGCTAAATCATCCCCCATCTATCCCCCAACCATTGACCACGTCCTTTAAAGACGGAGGCCTCCTGGTTTAACATTGTTACCTTTTTTTCTCCTTCCCCCAAAACAGATAACCACATTGCACAGCATCCAAACATCTTGCTGGGAAAAGCTAGTGACTGAACAGGGGACATTAGAGCTCATTTCAGTGGCATCACAGGACCTGGTGGAAAACATAGCGCCTGTCGAGGAAAACCTCTTATCTCTGAGCATCTGTCACTCCGCCAGGTCAGATGGATGCTTGAGCATCTGTCACTCTGCCGGGTCAGATGGATGCTTGAGCATCTGTCACTCCGCCAGGTCAAATGATGCTTGAGCATCTGTCACTCCGCCAGGTCAGATGGATGCTTGAGCATCTGTCACTCCGCCAGGTCAGATGGATGCTTGAGCATCTGTCACTCCGCCAGGTTTTGATTGATTGATTGAAAATTGTATTAACAGATTGCAGAATGGGTACAATACAGTACGGCTCAATACACACAATTGTTAAGGGGATGCAGACCATAGAAATACTTTCGTCTTGTTTACATCAGGGTCCCCCATTTTCAATTCATCATGACATTTATTACATACACGACGACATACAGATATACAGTACTGTTACATCCAGACATTTATGACATACAAGATATACAAATATACAGTACTGTTTAAGAGACAGAGATCCTAAGAGAAAATATATACATTCGAGGGGGAAGAAACTGTACACTAGGAGGGGGTTGGGGGGGGGGGGGGTGTTTGTAGTCTTGTTTTTAGTGCCTTTGAGGTGCTTTGGTACCATGAGGTGCAAGCATAGTCGTAGTACCCTTGAATGAGTGCTCCTGTTAGAATCTTCAGGGTATTCTTGTTTACCAGAGAGGAGATCCGGTACAAGAATCTTGTTCATTGGTTGACTTTTTTTATTACATTGGTTGCCATTTTGTCACAGGAAAGATTTGGCCCAGGTATGTAATTTCATCTTTCCTTGTGACAATATTGTCACCCACTGTAACAGTTGGCCTTGCTGAGTTTGTTATTTGATCCAAAGAGAATGGACTCTGTTTTATCCAGGTGTAATGATAGTTTGTTATCAGCGAGCCATGTGCAGATTCTGCCGAGTTCAGAGCTGAGGGCTTTTTCAACCTGCAACTTGTCCCTGTCAGAGACCAGCAGGGCTGAGTCGTCCGCGAACAGGAACAAGTTGCAGTCACAAGCTGATGACATGTCATTTGCATAAATTAGGAACAGTAACGGTCCTAGTATGCTTCCTTGTGGAACACCGCAGCTCACTGTGAGGGGGGGGGGGGGGGGGGGGGATAGTGTACCGTTTACCTCCACCATCTGTTTTCTCCCCTCCAGGTAGGATTGCATCCAGCTCACTGAGGAACTATCAAAACCAATTGCTTTTAGCTTGTCAATCAGAATGGAGTGATTGACTGTGTCGAAAGCCTTTTGGAGGTCCAGCATGACCATGTCGCAGTATTTGCCCGTGTCCACCTCTTGTTTGATGTAGTCATTTAAATAGAGAGCATGTGTCAGTGGAGTGGGATGTTCTGAAGCCAGATTGGAATTCGTAGATTCGCTTTTTTTTTCGCGAGGTACTTTTCGACCTGTTCGTAGACAATCTTTTCCATGACTTTCGAGATAGAGGTAAGAATAGAAACAGGGCGGTAGTTGCCTGGGTCTAATTTGCTGCCTTTTTTTTCTTCACTTTTTCTCCCATTTTCTATTTTTCTCCCATCCCAATCTCGTATCATCCAATTCAACCCTCCCCTGTCTCGAACGCTGTTTCTTGCCTCCCACAAGCCGGCTGCAATGTGGACTAAGTCATACATAGCACGAGTCCCCTCCGATACTCGAGGTAACAGCAGTCGCATCTTTTCACCTGCGCGGCGCAATCTTTCAGCGTCAGGGGTCTGCGCTTTGGAGGGGCGCCGCCCCCATCGCTTCCTGATTCTACTGTGCAGGCGCACCAACCGACCTGTAGGAGTCGCTGTCCACAACGCCCGATCCCCACCCATCAGTTTCCCACCCCCTAATACTGCCAATGTGTATTAGTACGGACGACCAGCTAAACTGAAAGCAATGTGGAGCGCTGGGCTCGAACAGGCGAACCCAGCGTCTCCAGTATTCGTGGTGAGAGCCTTGCCCCTATTCATTTGCTGCCTTTTTCGTGCAGGGGGGTCACTCTCGCAATTTTTAAGTCTTTGGGGACGTATCCCTGTTTTATGGAGAGGTTTATTATGTGGGTGATGACTGGGGTGATGGCGGCTGCTGAGTCTCTGAGGAATTTGGAGGGGATATTGTCATGGCCAGTGGCCTTGTTAGGTTGGAGGGCGCTCAGTTTTTCAGGTCACATGGATGCTTGTCTTTGAGCATCTGTCACTCCGCAAGGCCAGATGGATGCTTGTCTTTGAGCATCTGTCACTCCACAAGGTCAGATGGATGCTTGTCTTTGAGCATCTGTCACTCCGCCAGGTCAGATGGATGCTTGTCTTTGAGCATCTGTCACTCCGCCAGGTCAGATGGATGCTTGAATGTCTAAAGAGTTTTTTATGTCATGGTAATGAAGTCTATGTATTCCGTGTGCTGTGTGTATTTCTCCCCATCTGTGTACCAGGGGAGGTTCTGATCCAGATATCGGAGACACAGAGACGGCTCACCGCGGAGATGGAAGGAGTGGTCAGTAGACTTCTCAATCTGATCTGGGTTCACAAAAGGTATCGTCTGACTCTAAATCACATCGCCCTGGAAGGACATTTAATGGGAGTCGTCACTTTTAGCCGAGCTGCAAAAGCCATAACTTGTCCACCAAAAGCATTGTTTATAAAACCATCGCTTACCTTAGGCCTAACCTTAAAGGTACTGTAAGTGGTATTTTTGTTGTTAAAATAAGTGTTAAATTGCTCTACATTCCAACAGCCATCACTGATATAGAGTGTCTGGTCAGTAACATGGGTCTCCCAGTCCCCCCGCTCTGCAGTAAACACAAGATACATTTTCTGGTATCCCTTCCCACTTTATGCAATCAGGAGAGAGAAGCCTAGATATTCTTTACTTATTTCAAGACATTTTGCGAAGCCAAATTAGCTTACTGCACTGGTAGCTTATTTTACTTGTTTCAAGGACACATTTGCTTAAAACTATTTTTTATTTCCTATTTTTGTCAGACAATTCTCTCTCCTGATTGGATAAAGTCGGAACGGGATACCAGAAAATGTATTTTGTGTTTATTGCAGAGTGGAGGGACTGGGAGACCCATGTTACTGACCAAACACACAATTTTAGCACCTTTAACCACTCCTCCAAACAAAAAGAAAAAAAGTAAATATCCACCCAGGTGATGGAATCTAGACCCTACCTTTTCGGAAACATTACATCCTGTTTTGTCCCATTGTAAAAGAAGATGGATTATCTCAGTGCACTGAGATGCTTTAGGAAACAAGGACCTGATTGTATTTCATTGTTTAAAATGCAGATTGCAACGTGAGACTGTTGGTGTTCGTGTTCGCCCTTGCCCCGTACCTCTTTCAGCTTTATTAGCAAACAAAATGTGACCATGATTCAATTATTCAAATGTTGGCTAGAGGCAGAGGAGGGGCACATTTGCATATAGATTTTGTCAAACAAACCTACGGAGCAGATAATGAACAACAGCGTTTGAACAAAGAGAGTTTCTACAATGACACGGCTAACGTAGTGGAACGCTGTTTGTCTTGCTGCTACAGTTCCGATGGTTTCAGGTGGAAGTGTTGCAAGCCATGGAAAAGAACGTCAAGTTGGATGAGGAGTATATTGACGTAAGTGTTTTGGGTCATGTAAGTTTGTGTTTGTGTGTGCTCCTGACTTAATGTGACAATGTGCCTTTTTAGAGTTTTAAGTTTCAAGTTTGCTTTTATTTGTCGCGTATAAAGTACATGTACATTAGGGTGAAACGCTTGGCTCTGTATGAGCGCAGTAAAATAAAGAGGAAGTAAAAGAGGAATAAAGTCCCAACACTATACAAATATACAATATACAATCTAAAGTACAACCAGAGTACAATGAAAGTACAATGAAGTAAAAATGCAGACAATGAGGTACAAAAATGCAGACAATAAGGTACAAAAACATAAAAAGGAAATAAATGCTAAATGCAAAAATTAGGTATGGATGTAGTGCAAATCTCTTTAATAAATATATCAAATATGGTGTAGTGTTAAAGTGTTTGAAGTGTCAGAAAGTCAGAACTACTATATTAGGAATGGCTGATCACCAAAACCTGCACAGACTACAACGTATGACGTATATCATGCCAGTTAGGGAACCTTATGTATACTGTTTACTCTTACTCATAGTGTATTCAGATAAAAATTATGTATTGCCTAGATTTATTGTAACGTATAATATAACCGATAGGGCATACAGACCCTCATCTGCACCTTTGTTTACACTGTTTATTTTCTCATATCTTTATATTCAGTTAATTATATTGTTTACATTGTCTATTTTCCTCATATTTTTATATTCAGATACAATTGTATTGCCTATATTTATGTCTTTCTACTATTGCCCTGCCTATACCTATACCACCCCTCCCCCCTCCTTGCTATGACGCCCGATTTCCCCCAAGGGATCAGTAAAGGAACATCTTATCTTAATAATTAATCGTGTACAGAGCTAATTGAGACCACTGGCACTTCAGCACGTTACTCGCCTTCACTGCTTTAGCCTCAAATGGTCTGGTGCAGTGTTGTAGTCGAGTCACTAAATCTCGAGGTCGAGTCTCGAGTCCCAGTGTTCAAGTCCAAGTCCGAGTCACCAAAGAAGTGCCCGAGTCGAGTCCCTGTTACCCTAGTCCGAGTCCGAGTCCAAGTCCAAGTCATCAAGGTTGAGTCCACTCCCCTCTGGCAGTCAAAGAGCTGACATACAAATAAAAAAAGGTCTACATTAAACATAAATGACACAGCGGTCACCGTTGTAAATAAAGGGAGTTTATTTACTTTGTGACACAATAGCCAAACAATTGCACTAGCCATCAATATCTTATGCCAAATAATTAGGGCATATTACAAAAAAAAATATTAACTGTATTTATCAATTGATAAGTCCGAGTCCGAATGCAGTCAATGCTCGAGTCCAAGTCGAGTCACGAGTCCTGAAAATCAGCCCAGGACTCGGACTTGAGTCAGAGTCCTGGGCCCTCATTCATCAACGTGTTCTACGCACAGATTTGTGCTTACCCTGTGCGTACGATCATTTCTAAGCAAAGAGTGGGATTCATCAATTTCAACTTGAACTTGACTCCGTGCTTACGTCTACGCACAGGTCAGACCATGCGTACCTGGCGCCCAGTGGTAGAATATATTATTACAACAAGGAAATGAGCTTCTGTGCATAATAACACTGGCATGTTCTGTACGAACCGTAGTTCATTATAGTTCATTGTAAAATAGCAACAGTAGTGTAATTATGGTCAAAACCCTATAAATAGCATTTGGAATAATAGATCTTTCTCTCAGAATGAATGCAGCATGGTTTATATAGCGTTATCGGAATATACGGGGTGTAGGCTACTGACTGACTGCGCTCCGCGTAGCTTGATTGATTGATTGATTGAAAAGTGTATTAACAGATTGCAGAATGGGTACAGTACAGTACAGCTCAGTACATACAATTGTTAATTGGGGATGCAGACCAGAGAAAGACTTTCGTCTTGTTTACATCAGGGTCCCCCATTTTCAATTCATCATAAATCATAAAGCTCAACTCGTTATTATTTTGCGCAGACCGCAGAAACACGGGAACGTTTTGATTATATTAAAAGGCTTTACGTTAAACGAAACAAGTGGAATTTCGAAGCTGTAAGCAGAATACAAGTCATATGAATATAGTGTTCTTCCCCCTTTTTACTGTATAAGAAAGAATAGAAAACGCATTGCAATGACACCAGATAGTGGACAGACTATGTATATGATGGGATTCAAGTTCGCGTTTTTGTTGATCATAGGCATGCTGTCAGAGTATGATATCTTAATCAAACATTCTAGAACATTTGTCGTCACAGATCATGTCCTAATAGAACATAGGCTATGGCATGGATCGTGATATTGTGTGGACTGTTATTATTACTGTATACCGGTACCACCCATTGTGACAACAGCCTTGTGAGTCCCGCACAATGATGGAATTCAAGTTCATGTATTGAAAGGCAGGCTACATCATACATGCAGTGAGATTCATTGTTCTTGTATATGCTCTCGTATTATTGTTTATATAGGCTACCCAATACTGACATCAAAATAGATTGTAGTATGCCTCTAGAAGTCATATGCAGCAGGTAGAAAATTGACGGGAGATCCATCGCGATTTGGAATAAAATTGAGGAGAACTTTAATCCCTGGGTATTAATCAAACAACACGGGAAAAGGCAGTCATATTCCAGCGCGGTATTTATTAGTGTTTGCGCTGCCCAGGCTGCAATGGTTAATAGATATCATATCCGACATCACCGTAAGTGTACACGTCTGTCAGCCTGTCTCATGACACGCTTCCCTCGGCTTAGTCCATTTTTCCACATTTCATGGGTGTATTCCATTACCGTATATGGTTAATCGGGGCGTTTCTGGTATGCAAATACGTGAAAGTGTGCACGAGCCTCGGCGCAGAGCCAAGGTGGGATTCATCATGACAGGTGTGCGTAGAGCCTGCATACGCACGTGTGATGAATCCCGACTTCCCTGTGCGTACACTGGTTCTACATTCCGTGCTTACGTGTGGAAATAGAACATGTTCTACGCACACATTGATGAATGAGGGCCCAGGACTCGAGTACTACCACACTGGTCTGGTGAGACACAGTGTTATGTGCATGTATCCCCTCTCCGCTTCCCATCTCCCCAGGTGGAATGCACCTGATTGGATAACCACGCTGCTCGTTGGGGCGTGCCCTGGTTCTCTGCTCAGTGATTAGATAACCACGCTGCTCGTTGGGGCGTGCCCTGGTTCTCTGCTCAGTGATTGGATAACCACGCTGCTCGTTGGGGCGTGCCCTGGTTCTGTGCTCCAGTTTTCAAAAAGAAAATGGCGGCTCGCTTGCTCGTAAATGTTCTCTTTTTCTACCTGAAGTTGAACCTAAAATATGTTTCTGACAATAAAACATGCAATTGCTGGATCTTGAGTCATATTTGATCTGCAACGCCTAATTTGAACTTAGTTCAATCGTACTGTATGTACTATGTAAGCACCCGGTAGTGTGACATCTAGTGGCAAAAAACACACATTGGCGCTTTTAAAAGAATAGTTTGGATTTTTGGAACCCTAGTCTACCTATTTTGTTGATCGGTAGAGTCCTTGCTCAGCACAACACATGCTCTTCCTCAAGCTAGCTCCAGATAGTTAGCCACAACTCATGCTCTTCCTCAAGCTAGCTCCAGATAGTTAGCCACAGGCCAATGCAAAGTCAGTGGGGTCGAGCTCCTGACAAGCTGACTCAGGCTCACTGAATTTAACTTTGTGCACTGTGGAGTAACTTTCAATGAGTGTGTGTGTGGGGGGGGGGGACGACGCTCTCTCGTTGTCGGAACACAGTGTGAGAAGAGCATTTATGCAGGTGAACACCAGGAAGGCTGCTGGCCCAGATGGCATAACAGGACGTATACTCAAGACCTGTGCCAACCAGCTGGCCCCTGTGTTCACCGCCATATTTAATCAATCACTGGCGGAGTCAGTGGTCCCTGCCTGCTTCAAGAGGTCTACCATCATCCCTGTGCCGAAGAAACCCTCCCCAGCATGTCCAAATGACTACAGACCGGTGGCACTCACCTCTGTGGTCATGAAATGTTTCGAGAGGCTGGTCAAGGACCACATTTGTGCCTCCCTCCCCAGTGATATGGACCCTATGCAATTTGCATACAGGACAAACAGGTCCACCGACGACGCGGTCTCCCAGGTACTGCACAGCACCCTCTCGCACCTTGACCGTCAGAAGGGGGGCTATGTGAGACTGTTGTTCATTGACTACAGCTCAGCGTTCAACACCATAGTCCCCACCAGACTGGTGGACAAGCTGATCGAGCTAGGTCTGAGCTCCGCCCTGAGCGCCTGGGTACTGGACTTTCTGAGCGAAAGACCCCAGGCGGTCAGGGTGGGGGGTCAGACCTCCAACACCATCACCCTGAGCATCGGGTCCCCCCAGGGCTGTGTTCTGAGCCCCCTGCTGTACTCACTCTACACACACGACTGTGTGGCCAAGTTCAGCTCCAACTCCATAGTGAAGTTCGCAGATGACACGGTGGTGGTGGGGCTGATCTCGGACAACGACGAGAAGGCCTACCGGGAGGAGGTTGAGGTACTGGAACGCTGGTGCCAGGACAACAGCCTGCTCCTGAACATTGGCAAAACCAAGGAACTGATCGTGGATTATAGGAGAGGACAGCAGGAGACACACACACCACTGATGATAAACGGGGCTACCGTGGACAGGGTGAGCAGCTTCAAGTACCTGGGGGTCCACATCTCAGAGGACCTGACATGGTCAACACACATAGGCACAGTAGTAAAGAAGGCGAAACAGCGTCTCTACCACCTGAGACAGTTAAGGAAGTTCAGAGTATCGGGGAAGATACTCCAGTCCTTCTACTCAGGAGCTGTAGAGAGCATCCTGACCGGAAACATCACTGCCTGGTATGGAAACAGCACGGCACAGGACAAGAAGGCCCTACAGAAAGTGGTGCGCTCAGCCGAGCGTACCACGGGTATTGCACTACCCCCCCTGCAGGTTCTATACAACAAGAGGTGCAAATCCAGAGCCTGCAGGATAATGAAAGACCCTCACCACCCCAATAACAGCCTGTTTCAGCTGCTGAGGTCAGGCAGACGCCTGCAAATCCCAGCTACTAGGACAGAGCGGCTTAGGCTCAGCTTCTTCCCCCAGGCCATCAGAGCCATGAACAATGTACATTGAGTGCTCAGAACATTGAACTGTCCACACACAAGCACACATGAACACACACACGACACGCACACTGTGCACGCTCACACACGAGCAGCCACTTAACACTTTAACATGAGCGGGCACACACTCATGTCGCACACACGCACACTTATGGCCAAAGGAAAGGACACTTTAAATTAGAATAACAGGAACAGTGTATTGCACTACCAAAGCTAACTAGCATGTCACACATGCGCTGTAAATAACTATGTACAGATACCGAGATGTCACTCCATGTTACCTGCTACCTGTTACTGCACAATGTTGTTTCTTCTTTTGATTCTATTATATGTACCACTGTATTGCACATCGTTGCGGGCAAGACCACCCGCATTTCATTGTATACCTGTATGCCGTGACAATTAAAACTCTTGACTTGACTTGTGTGTGTGTGTGTGTGTGTGTGTGTGTGTGTGTGTGTGTGTGTGTGTGTGTGTGTGTGTGTGTGTGTGTGTGTGTGTGTGTGTGTGTGTGTGTGTGTGTGTGTGTGTGTGTGTGTGTGTGTGTGTGTGTGTGTGTGTGTGTGTGTGTGTGTGTGTGTGTGTGTGTGTGTGTGTGTGTGTGTGTGTGTGTGTGTGTGTGTGTGTGTGTGTGTGTGTGTGTGTGTGTGTGTGTGTGTGTGTGTGTGTGTGTGTGTGTGTGTGTCCCTCTCACAGGGTAGTCGCAGAGTGTATGAGTTGGAGGTGAGGAACCAGGCAGAGACTTTGGAGAAGCAACTCAGACGGGGGTCTTACAGAGACTCACTGGTAAAAACACACACACACAAACACACATGCACACACACATTCACATTATTTTGCCTGAGCATATAAACACCAACAGTTCAAAAACTGTGTGTGTGTGTGTTCTCAGGAGAACAGTGAGTACATGCAGTACTTGAGGCAGAGTCAACATGAGATCCTGAAGGAGGAGGAGAGGAGGTATCGCTTCCTGGCTGAGAAGCACTGTGGCCTGAGCCAGTCACTGCTGTTCCTCATCAACAAGGTGCTGCAGGGAGTCACACACACACACACACACACACGCACACACACACACACACACACACACACACACACACACACACGCACACGCACATGCACACTAACACACATACATGCGTGTCCTGCTGGGGTTTTATAATACTCGTCCTCTCATCTGCATTCAGACAGGCGGGTCACTCCAACAGAAGGCAGAGGGGTGGAAGGAGAAGGTGAACGAGACAAGGGGGTCCAGACCTCGAACGCCCACCCATCCTGACCAAGAGGCACAGGTAAAAAGCTGGTGGACACCTTCTTTTATGTGATGCTGATTAATGAAGACTAATGGTAGATTCCCACTTTCCTCCATGGTTTAGAACACGGGTTCCGAACCGCCCTCCTTGGTCTGACCCCTCCTTATTTGATACACTTGTTCAAATTGTCATCTACACCCTATAACACCAGAGCTGCTCACCATATCTCTATAACACCAGAGCTGCTCACCATATCTCTATAACACCAGAGCTGCTCACATTATCTCTATAACACCAGAGCTGTTCACCATATATCTATAACACCAGAGCTGCTCACCATATCTCTATAACACCAGAGCTGCTCACCATACTGTATCTCTATAACACCAGAGCTGCTCACCATATATCTATAACACCAGAGCTGCTCACCAGATCTCTATAACACCAGAGCTGCTCACCATACTGTATCTCTATAACACCAGAGCTGCTCACCATATATCTATAACACCAGAGCTGCTCACCATATATCTATAACACCAGAGCTGCTCACCATATCTCTAGAACACCAGAGCTGCTCATCATATCTCGCTAGATGTTCCCACGTGTTAACACTTCCTTTGGTCAATCCTCCTTACAATTGGCTGCTCCCAGCAGTTGGAAAGAGATGCAAAATACTTTGAAAATGGACAAATTGATCCCCCTCACTACTTTTAACACTTTGAGTGCCACGGACGTGTTTTGTCGTTAGTTCATGCCGCCAGTTGAATGCCAGCAACGCTATATAGCGTTTGTTTGTCGTATTTATTTTTATTAGCGATTTGAATTCATATTTCATCAATCGAGCCTCACGCTAGTGCTGCAGACTCTCTCTGAGCTCCATTGGGAAAATACCGCCCCCTATCGTCTCTCCCTGTGTAACTGCATTAGACTGATGAAGGGGGGGGGGGGGCAGTTTCCTCATTTTACTTTTCCATCAAGCCAACTGAAGGATCCAAGTGATCGCCAAGCTGCAAAACAACGTGGAATACATATTTTCAGTACCCAACGCTGAATCAATAAACGCGATCGATATTTGGAATGGCGATCAGGAATTGGAATAATCTTTTTGAAGAACATCGGATCTGAGGTAAGCAATTTATTTGACCAGTCTTGGGGTAATCGGATCTGTTTTGACCTATATATCAGCGTCTGCCCTATGTGTGTGTGTGTGTGTGTCTGCTGTTGAGGAAATGAGATAATCGATTTCCCAGCTCGCTTCTATAGCGTGCATAAGTACACATATACTATCGATAATCTAGCGTTTATTTGAAAACGATTCATAAATAGGCCGACAAATGACAACGTGTCTAGTGTATTCGAGAATATTCCAATGAATGCCGTTTATGAGGGAATCTTTCTATTTTCCGGAAATTTTCCAGAAAACAATAGCTTTTTGAAATGCTATAAAAAGGATATGAACCGATTAAAAAACAATCCGTTTCGACAATGTTGACTGCAAACAAGTCATTGATAAGCGACGGGCAGATTAGACACATAGCCATAATTTAAAACATAGATTATGCGTTTTTAACGCTATCATTGAAGTGGATGATGGCACTCAAGGACATTAATCAACGTTATGGCTGGCGCTGAAAGTGCGGGGCTTTACTGTTTAGGGGAAAGGGTAAATACCACTTCCGGTTCCGGGTTGAAATTTGTTGTTATTGTAAATGCTATGTGTAGTGATAACTGATAAGTAAAGTACCTCGACTCGAACTACGTCTCTGGCTCGCTATTTTCTTATCGCCACAATGTCATTTTATTTGGTTGTTTGTTTGTGTTTTAATGATTTCCCTTACCTCTGTGATGTATGTATCGTGTTGTAAAGATAAAGATAGTTTATTCTGTGCACAGAGTCTCAGTTCGATACATAGAGCGGAAGACAATCTGCGAACTGAGCCCCGAGCCCAAGGATACTTTCATCCTTATAGTAAAATAAATCAAGGTTTTGCATACAGGAAGAAAAGTCAGGCAGTTCTCATAACAGCGTGGGATGAACACTGATAAGCTGCATCTGGCCCTAGAACAGATATTTTGTTGTGAGATAATTGGTCGTTACAGTTGTTCCAGACAAAACATGATCTCTGTACGCTAGAGAATTTATGCCAGTAAACTGGTTTATCGTAAATGGAGTAAAGGAATTACACTAGGAATCAATGTCACCTGTCTCTTTTCTATTTTCTATTATTAATTTTTTTTTCCCTGTGACCCTTCGAGAGGCCCTTTTGTCCTCTTGCCAGGCCGTCATTGTAAATAACAATTTGTTCTTAATTGACCTGCCTGGTTAAATAAAGGTTAAACAACAGAGAGCAATTTGTAGTTTTCAATGGTAATCGATCACAGCTGGCTGTACTAAAATGTGGTTCCAACAAGGGTCCTAGAATGGACCCTTGTTGTTTTTGATTTATGTGAATGATCTTGCAAATGCATCCAGTTTATTGTCACCTATATTATTAGCTGATGACACAAATCTCTTTGTCACTGACAAGAATTTTGATTCCCTTATTGATAAAGCAAATTCTGGACTCATTCATTTTTCCTATTGGTTTCAGTTACTCAATGTCAAAAAATCTAACTTCATTATTTTTTGAAATAAGAACAAAAACATTTCAAACAAGGCGGCTGGGTGGTGCAGCGGACATTGCGCTCGTCACCAACGCAAGATACACCGGGTTCGACTCCGGCTGTCGGCGTTGCCTCCGGCTTGGGCCAGTCGTCATACTAACTGAATTGGCAGAGTTAGCGGGTGGAAATCGATGGGTGGTAATCTGGACGTTGTGGACAGCGACTCCTACAGGTTGGTTGGGGACGCCTGCACAGCAGGGACAGGAAATGGCGGGAGTAGTGTGAGCCTCCCACACGTTACACCTCGCCAATGAGAGTCCGCGCTGGCAGGTGAAAAGATGTGACAGGCTGCCTCCTCGTGTATTGGAGGGGACGCGGCTTCTATCCTCCCTACAACCGGCCAGTGGGGGGAATATGCGAGCAACGTTCAAGACAGGGGAGGGGAGAATTGGCACAGCGGGTAATTGGGATGGGAGAAAAATTGAAAAAGAGGAGAAAAAGTGGATTAAAAAAATAAACATTTCAGACAGAACCAAGATTTGTATCAATACAATGGACTTGTACAAGTTTCATCTGTGAAGTTCTTAGGTGTCAATATCGAGAAACTCTGCTTTAAGATCATTGTGAAATTGTTTGCAAGAAGGTTTCAAAATCGTTGGGCATTATAAAAAGGGTTAAAAACCAATTAAAGAAGAGCACATTACTAACTTTGTATTACAGTTTAATTTATCCTCACATCTCTTACTGCAATATAATTTGGGCCAACACTTACCCTTCTTACTTAGAAGCAATCCATAGATCTCAGAAATCCTTTGTAAGAATTACAACCAACTCATCTTATTTAGCCCCAACCAAACCATTATTTAAACAACTGCAACTACTTACAATTTATGAGGTCAACAAGTACCAAACAGGGGTTCTTATGTATAAAGTAATTGGTCTTCCTTCATCTTTACCTAACTTCTTTTAAAGTTATATTGAGTTTGAGGGGCGGCTGGGTGGCGCAGCGGAGATTGCGCTCGTCACCAATGCAAGAGACTCCGGTCTCGAATCCAGGTGTCCGCATTGCCTCCGGCTTGGGCCAGCCGTCATACTAACTCGTTTGGCTGAGTTAGCGGGAGGGAAGTTGATGGGGTGGTAATCTGGCGTTGTGGACAGCGACTCCTACAGGTCAGGTCAGGGCGCCTGCACAGCAAAAGACAGGAAGTGGTGAAGGCAGTGTGACCTCCCACGCGCTACACTTCGCCAATGAGAGTCCGCGCTGTCAGGTGAAAAGAGAGCCGCTGGCTGTCTCTGCATGTGTCGGAGGAAGCATGTGGTAGACCTCAGGGCTCCCTTGACCAACCAGTAGGGGGCACCTGTGCACAACGACCAGGTAGGGGAGGGGGGAATTGGCATAACGACTAAATTGGGATGGGAGGAAAAGCACAGAAAATCAGGCGGAGAAAAAGAGGATTAAAAAAAAAGTTATATTGAGTTTACTTCTCATTATCATGCACATCTCACAAGAAGAAATAATGACTTACGCATTCCTTTCTGTAGGACCTCTGTTGCCAAATTCTCATTTGTTTATCAAGGTGGAATGATATACAAAATCTAACTGAAACATGTTCAACTTTAAATACATTTAAAAGCAAGCTTAAAAAAGAACTACAGATCCTGTAGTCTGTAGTATCCATGTGTATTTGTTATTATAATTATATATGTATAATGCTGTATTGTATGTATCTGTGTGTATGAGAGGGATATGCGCATGTGTGTCTGTGCATAATGTGTGTGTGTGTGTGGGGGGGGGGGGGGTTCTGTGTAGTTATATAGGTTTAAGAGGGGGCTTTCTGACCTTTCCTGCACATTTTAACTGTTGTTCTTTTACTTATTTTCCAGAATGTATGTTTGTAAGTGCAAATAACAATAAACAAATTAGGGCTGACCCCTATTAGTTACCATTCTTTCCAAAAAACTGCCTAAGAAAACAGGCACAGAGGCACTGAAAGAGGATTTCACCCATCTAATGAACATACTACAAATATCAAGATGTATCCATTAGTGGACCAATTGCATGCTTTTGCAGAGGACAAGAAGCCTTCAGTCGACTCCTTCAGACATTAAGCACAGCCCAAATGGAATGATAAAAAAAATTATAATAATATAAATATATATATATTTTTTACTAATGGCAAATTTTGGCCAATCATAGTCGACTATCCAAATCCTTAGTCGGGGACAGCCCTAAAACAAATACTGTAGGTAGGGAGATATCAGTGGCGAGAGTTAATTTATATGAAACAAAATGATAGTGAAAATAAACCATTCCTTATTTTGTTGGAGGACCCCTGGAACCTGCTCAGGGACCTCTGTGGGTCCCAGGACCCCACCTTGGGAACCACTGACTAATGGTGCTTTTCCACTCCACTTCACTCCATTTCACTATATGTCTTGTGTATGTATGTGACGAATAAACCTCTTGAATCTTGAATCATCGTACCTACTCGACTCAACTCTATTCTGCCTTTTCGGTTTTCCATTGCCGGGATGAATAATGAATACAAATATCGAAAAAAAGGAAAAACGATCAAATAATATATATATACGTGATTGGCGTTCAACGGTTGTCGGCCAAACGCGTATATAATCGTTGTTGGCGGGGATTGAGTTTACAGGCACCCTCTTAACACATTAACTGCTACGGAGTTTGCCCGTCTCATACCACTCTCTGCCACCACTCTAAGCCTATGAAGATGTTTACCTTCTTTGTAGGGCTATAACTTTTTTAATTGTATTGCTAAATTGACATTACTATGGCCCATTCAACATCGATATCTATCGTTCAGGATGTAGGAACGTTATACTTTTTCATTCATAGATTCATACGAAAATACCGTCTAGAATATAAATATGTTTTTATCGTTTTCTGCAGTAATTCCTAGAACGTGAGTTATAGGCATAAACGCATATATAGATTATCAACTGCCGTTTGTTGCCGATACACGCTATATAAAAAAATTCAACTGTACATGATCCTAAACGTTATGACTTATCATGCGCGGATGAACGGGGGGGGGGGTCGTTTATAATTCCGTGATCTTCAGTAAATGCTTTATGTAGTATGGGTGATATATTGATCAGAGCAGTTTGCATTAATAATAATAAACAAACATGCTGAAAATGACGTCAGCGTCCTCTTACCGTTCGCCGATGAGACTGGAGGAAAAAGATCCCACTTATTTGACGGCGACCTACTAGATCCATTTCCGGTTTGTATAATAATAATAAACGCCCAAATCATATCGATTATTGAGTTATGGCAGCGATCGATATACACGGATGTGTGTCTAGAGTCCCGCAACAATATGTGAGTGCCGGACGCATTTGCCAGATGCACGGAGATCTCCAGAGATCCATTTCCGGTTGTAACTCGCCGATCATCCACCAGGCGGCAGTATTAAATCATTGCAGAGTTGTGCAGGCTCCCACTGTATCAGCCGAGGCTGGGTGAGGGAATTCTGAATACCATGGCGAAAAAATGAAATATGATCTCAATAACGTCGTACGCCGTGGAATGGCAGAATTAGCATGACCTTGAAACACGTTGTACGACGTTATTGGCGCCAGATGTGTTAAGGACGATTTGCCTCTAGTGGCTTGGGTGTGCATATTTTATAATACAATATATAGATCACATTAAAGCCCTATTTGTTGTCTGTCGAGTGCCATTTCAGGCGACAAAGTGCAATAAACAAAAAAAGATACATTCACAGTGTATTCTGCCTCATTTATTGATGAAACAAAACCAACAGCAACACAATTTACCACCAAGAAAAAGATCGCAAATTTTGTTAGCTTATGTGCTAATGTCACTGGGATTTCCCATTATAACCATTAGCATTGCGGCCAGCGTACATTCGCTAATAAGGCACTGGTTTCATAGCTAGCTTCGATATGCGTGTCTGTGTGTCGCGTTGAAGATGACATCACTGTGCCCTCGCTATGACGGGGGGGGGGGGGGTACTACCTGCAGTGGAAAACAAACAAAGTACCAGGTACCAAAAGCGAGTAGAGTAGGGTTGAGTCGAGTCAATTAGGTACCATGCAGTGGAAAAGCGGCATTAGAAGACCTATGTTATTTTATGCAGAAAGCAACCAACCCTAGCATTTGTTTTTACTTTAACCTCTTAACAGGCACCCTCTTAAGGACGATTTGCCCGCCGGCGCCACTTTGGCGACCTCTAGTGGCTTGGGTGTGCATATTTTATAATACAATATATAGATAGAATTAAAGCCCTATTTGTTGTCTGTCGAGTGCCATTTCAGGCATTGAGCGGTTCTCAAGTTACATGCCAATATATGAGGCGTGCGCCAAAGTCTTTAGCAGACTTTAAATTTTTTCGAATACCACTCCCGACGCTCTAGCTCCGTCAATCATTTGGCAATCTCAAAAACTATTGGACAGGGTTGTAACCGATGAGTGTGGCTTTCCAATGGTACCCCACGTGGGGATGAGCGATTCAGGGATCTAGGTGAAAAGTCACCAGCGAAAACAGGAAGAGAATTTTCCACTGAATGCATTGAAGTCAATGAGAAAATGGTTTACTGCAGACCTTTTCTTTTCTCACATTTTACCAAAATCACTCTATATCACACATTTTCTTACGGATTTTTATGAGATTTGGACATGTACTACACAAGACTTAAGGCTATGGACCCAGGCTATGTTTTTTCAGCCATACCCATTTCTTTGGAAATATACTTTTGGATATTGCAACTACTACAGAAAAACGTGAGTAACAAGTTTTTCTACAACTCAAGTTCAGACCTATGTTACTCTATTTCATTAGCACTAAAAGTGAATTTTCTATTGTTTATTGTATCAGAAACTTCAGAATGTTATCTTTCAAAAGAGACCAGGCTCACGCATGTGCTATAAGTATAAAGTATAGTATTTTGGTTTGCAAGAAAAGTATGCAGTCCTCAAGTTCAAGTAAAAGAAAATTGCCACTTTTGGGGCCGCCTGTTAAGAGGTTTTAATTAGAAACTAGCAAAATCATAATTCCAGTCTTATATCCTTCCTCTAAAGAACGAGATAGAGCATGGTCTAATATAGCTCAGCTGTCAAAATTTATAATAAAGTTATTTTCAACCCTACTTTTCAGCATCGTGCCGAGTGATTACGACCTAAATCTCGTCAATAGGACCACAGATGATGAGTTGTGTTCCAACAGGGCAACTGCACGCAATCAATCAAAACATGTCCTGAAAAGCAGCTAAATTACTCTCAAAGAAAATATTTAGTTAATTGATAACATCTTTGTCTGTTGCGTGGTTGGATTGAAGTACAGCTGGAAGCCAGCTCAAGTGCCCAGAAAAACACACACATTGATTTGATTGAGTTTTTCCTTACCTTCGCGTGGGGTATGTCTGGGAGTGCTTGCATTCTTTCATTTATTTGCATTCATCTAAAAAATGTTTGGACCCTATGGTGTTCTTGTTCTGTTCTTGACTTATTGTTATGTTGTCTTCTTGACCTGTTTAAAGAAGACCTGTACGGCCCATGGGGACATTAACGTGTGTTGTCGGGCCCTATAAATAAATTTGATTTGATTTGATTTGATTCTTGTTAATTCTGACAAGATTTTGGACTGAATCAATGGCTTTATATGACAAATAGCTTCTAGAGTGAATATAACTGGAATTATCCTTTAAATGTGTTTGTTTTGTTGAGCGGATACACTGTTCTATACACTGATCAATGTGTATCCTTGTCTGTCCAGTTGCGAGGTTCAGTGAGCTCTCTGCTACAGACAGTAGCCAGAGATGAAGACATGTCCTGGGCCAGGAGGGAACAGCAAGCTCTGGGAGGAGTGCCCTCTAGAGGTGGGATGACTGACCTGCACCCAACTAAGAGAGACAACATTTTTGCTTCAAGGAATTTATTGGATAAACTAACACTCTCTCTCTCTCTCTCTCCTATCTATCTATCTATCTATCTATCTATCTATCTATCTATCTATCTATCTATCTATCTATCTATCTATCTATCTATCTATCTATCTATCTATCTATCTATCTATCTATCTATCTATCTATCTATCTATCTATCTATCTATCTATCTATCTATCTATCTATCTATCTATCTCCCTTTCTATCTATCTATCTATATTTATTTCTCTCTCTCTGTCTGCCCTTGTCTTTTGTGTACCCTGTCTCTCCCTTCCTCCCTGCGTCTTCTCTCCTGTCTCGCCCCCAGCCCCCTCACCCATCCCCAGCCGCTCTCGCTCCCGCTCCAGCTCCGTGGGGGAGTCTCTGGGCCTGGGCGGGGGGAGGACCATGAGGGCCCTGGTGTCCCACCCTTCCTCCTCCAACCCCAAGCTGCTGCCCTTCACCCGGGGGGAGACTGTCACTGTGCTGGTGCAGGAGCCACGCAATGGGTGGCTGTACGGACGCACTGACAGCAGCCTGCGGTGGGTACCCATGGCAGCCGTGTGTGTGTGTGTGTGTGTGTGTGTGTGTGTGTGTGCGTGTGCGTGTGCGTGCATGTGTGTGTGTGATGCAGGTAATATATGAGTCTACAGTAGTCTCAATAGAGAGAAAGAGAACCCTAGATATTTTTACTTATTTCAAAAATTCTTATCAAGCCAAATTTGCTGGCTGATTGTTTTACTTGTTTCAACACATTTGTTTTTATTTCCTTTATTTTTGTCAGACCATTTTTCAATCTGGAGTTCCCTCTCCTAATTGGAACGGGAACGGGATACCAGAAAATGTATTTTGTGTTTACTGCAGAGCGGAGGGACTGAGAGACCCGTGTAACTGACCAAACACTTTATATATCAGTGATGTCGGAATGTAGAGCTTTTATTTTAACATGTAGACCACTTATTTTAACAAAGAAGATACCGCTTACAGTGTGTGCGTGTCTGTGTGTGTGTGTGCGTGCATGTGTGTGATGCAGGGAATATACAGTATGAGTCTACAGTAGTCTTTCTAATGCTATTGGTCTGCATCCCAGGTGGCTTGTTCAAGGGGCAATACAAACGGTATCTGGGACAACACAAAACAGAATCAGGGAAGGTCCCACTGAATAGAACCCTTTTTGTTTCTGTTTTGGCACTGTTCTTCACTCTGGGATGAGACAGTTATGGGGAAAGAAAACTGTTTCTAACGACCTGGTGAAAGGTACTTCAGCATGAGGCTGTTGTCAACGGAACGATATCTTTCATCCCACAACTGAAAACACTTTGTTCAAGTTCAAGTTCTTTATTTGTCAAATACACAACAATACAGGGGGCATTGCAGGTAATGCAATTCTTGTGTTTTGAGCTCAGACTCAAAACAGTGCACAATTAAGAAACAACAATGAATACAAGAATGGTAACAATAGGTAGTAGTAGTAACATCAAATAAAATATAAAAGATCAAATAGTAAATTTCTGCCGAAAGTGTCTTGCGTAAAAGTGTATGTGCATCTTAAGGTGCAGTGCATGTGTCTTGTGTGTGTGTGTTCAAGAGTCTTTTTAATAGGGCTACCCAAGGTCTAATGTATAACGGCCTGTAGGCTTTGTTGAAGGTTGAGGCTGATTTCCCTGTCCCTCTGTCCCGCTCCCTGTTCTGGCCTCCTTGCACTGGCTTCCTATACATTTTAGAATTAATTTCAAAGTCCTGGTGCTCACTTTCAGAGCTCTGCACGGCCAGGCACCAGAATATTTAACTGACCTGCTGGAACCATATGTGCCCAGCAGGACCCTGAGGACAGCTGACCAGGATCTGTTGGTCATTCCGTGCACCAGGCTGATCACCAAAGGTGACAGAGCCTTTCAGTCTGTAGCGCCTAGACTCTGGAATGCCCTTCCTCGTGGCCTAAGAGCTGTAGCGTCTGTTGACATTTTTAAAAATCAGCTAAAAACATTACTGTTTAAACAGGCCTTTGGGTAATGTTTGAGCTTCTCCTTCAGGTATAGAATATGTATTTTGTTTTTGTTTTATTTTCTTTCTCTGTGATGCATTGTGTTTTGTTCTGTCTCTTATCTCTTGAATGGTTCTTGCTTTTTATTTTATTTAATTTAATTTCTGCTGTATGTAAAGCACTTTGTGAGTTGTCTATATAGTGCTATATAAATAAACTTTACTTACTTACTCTCAGCCAGGGCTGGTTCCCCGCTGCCTACGTGGCTCCTCTGGAGGACCTACTGAACACCTTGGGGACAAGGTATGGACCCACCTTTAGAGTCCAACAACTTCCTGTCGGTTGTTATTGGACCACACTCTTTATATGTCATTATATACGTGCAGTGTGTGTTTGTCTGACGAGTTTAGGAAACTGTGATCTAGCCTCAAAGTGTCCCAGAGTGACTTGACTTGACTTGAGTGCTGAACCTCTTAAACCGAGCCCTATTTTCTGAAAATTCGCCTAAAAATATATACCTAGGTAAATGGAAGATTGCTCCACTTCTACAAGGACCATTTGCATGTTCTTGGTATCTAGGGACATCAATGGATCTCAGGGAATGTATTCCCAGTGACAGAAATATTGTGTCTGTTACTAGGCTTGAGTAAATTGTAATGAACCAAAGGAGAATATACATTTAATAATAAATCAAATAAAAATGTCATCTTTGACGGTGAATAACACCATGCTAAAATTGACCAGGCATTAAAAATTGCCACTGAGCTCATTCAGTACCTTATTAAGATCACGTGTCCAAACAATCTAAGCAAATGAATAAAGAGCAGATGATTAAACAGAAGGTTTTGTAGATCAGGCCTATAAATTACCTTATTATGGCCAAGTCACACATCTATGAATCGGGCCAAATCTCCCCTTTCCAATGGCAGAGTAGTATTGGATTGGAGTATCACCAAAAACCGTGAATGAAATATACTGTAAGTACAGTTACTTTTTTATAATGTAAATTTCTCCGCCATTTTTCATCAGATTGCAACACCGTTTATTGCTAGACGTTCACAGAAAGGTAGAGGAACTAACTGCGTTCTAATTTATGGCAATTACGTTCAGGTTTGTTCCACCCGTCAGATATGATCCAGAAAATAAAGAGGAAAAAGAAAACTGAAAAAGAAGTCAGATGATTGACAGGGGCTGGCGTGAGCTGGGAAGTGTAGTTTTTTGAAGCCCATCGTTTTTTGAGCCCATCGAAAGCCCTGGGTCTCTTCTCTCAAAAGACTACACTCAAGTTAGGTTGCGCCAAATCCTTGCGTCAACCCTCGCCTTTTTCCGACTCGATGCCCTGAGATTTCTATAAACTAATATTTCACTAATAACACTTAAAACCATTGGTAAACAATGTAGTGCTGAAAATATACACTTTGACTGCTGTTTTGACAGGGTTAGGGTCTTTACTCTTGGCTACATTTGAAGAAAAAAAAACACAACATTAATTCATACATTCTGTAGAGATGGATTTATGGCGTGATGTCATTGTCGGTCCAGTACCGGACCGCTCAGGCTTAAGAGGTTAAGGAACTAAACCATGTTGATGTATTGATATGCGTGTACTGTACCTTTAATCCTTCAGCGGTTCTTAAATCATTCAACGCCAGTCACGATGATAGTCGGGTTAACTCGCCATCGCTTGAGTGCCAATCACGAGTATAGTCTGGTTTTAATCGTTATTTATTTTATTAGCGATATCCATTCATTTTCATCCATCCAGCCTGATGTTATCGTTGGGAATGGGTCTGAGCTCGCAAAAGGGCAAATAGCGCCGCCTACAATACAATACAATACAGCTGGTATTGCACTCCATTGGGAATGGTGTAGTTTCTTTTCTGGGATGAACCAAGCCGTGCGGGCGGGGTTTAAATACTCAGGCAAGGTAGGCCTCAACAACGATGGCATGGAACAGTAACCCCGCCCGCCCGTCAGTGTGTAGCGGTCAGTAATGTGGTACGGACCTCCACGAGCAGTATTTGGAATGGCTATCAGATAATTGGATTATTTCTTTTGCATTACATCCGATACAAGGTAAGAACACTATATATAAATTTTATCGTTGATCTGATATTTATTTCTACCCCGATCGACGCTGTCTCTGTGTGTGTGTGTGGCTGTGTGCCGTTGAGTGCAGGAGGGGACTGGGGGAGCCTCGCGCTATGAGGTTCTTTTCATTCTTGCACGAGGAAGGATAATAATGATGATCTAGCGTGATTTCAGGAAGATTCGATAATCAGGCGAAAAATTACAACGTGTTTAGTGTATTCCACTAAAGGGCTATTATCGCGTATTTTCCTGGGATTACTAAGAATCACCAAAACTATATTCATATTCAAAACGGTATAAAACGGAAATGTACAGATGAAAAAACAATCCGTTTTGTACATGTTGACTGGAAGCAACTCACTGATAATCGACGGGTGTATTAGACCCATAGCTATAATTTAAGATATATTTTAAGCACTCGCAAATCTCGCAGTCCCCCCATTGATTAAAGCGGTGGCGTTCTAGACCTATATCGGGCATATCGCTCCGGCGCTGAATGAGTTAAGAAACTGAACCATGTTGATGTATTGATATAGGTGTACTGTACCTTTAATCCTTCAGCGGTTCCTCGCTGAGAAGCCACAGCATGAACAACCTGCTGGACCCCAGCGACACCGACGACCAATCGGAGAAGGCCGAGAGCAAGAGCTACGGAGACGTCCCACCCCCGGCCACGCCGAACCGCAGGGCTTCCATCGACGTCCGCCTGATCTCCCCGCTCCCCGAGAGGCGGGCGGAGCCGAAGACTGCGGATACGAAGATCGGTCAAACGAAGAGCTACAACGAACTCCCGCCCCCGCCTCCACCCCCGCCCCACCCGCAGGGTCTCCGAAGGGCATCGGTTGACGTGCGACCGGTCTCTCCTCTTCCGGACCGGAAGGCGGAGGCGGCTTCTGACGGCAAGGTATTACGGGTTCAAGGTCTGAGGATTGGAATTTGACATGGTCAGAGAGTATCAGGGTTTCAAGCATTTGCTTATCGGCGTTAAAAAAAAATGCTATTCAGTGTTTCCCCTACCATTGCCTTGGTGGGGTGGCCCACCCCCCTAACGGGACCCCCTGCCCCCCCCTGAAAAAATTTTAATAAAAAAATTATGTATAGAAATATATATATATATATATATATATATATTTTATTATTATTTTGTTTAGGTTTGCTTTAATCACAGTAACGTTGGCGAGCTAGCTAAATTATACATAAATCGGTTTTCATATAAATCAATCTTCACTAAGACTTTAAAACGGTGGTGCAGCACGGTCTACGGAGACGCAGAAAAAACCGACCAAATCCATTCCGAGACTGACTAGCGTTGCGCGTAACAAGTAACAAGTCTCAGTCTCTCTCTCTCTCCTTCAAGTAACGTTACACTATAAAAACGAACTGGATAGTTGATATAAGTTGATATATGAACTGGATAGCTCATATAAGCCATTCTCCCTTTCTGTGTGTGTGTGTGCGTGCGTGCCAGTCCCAACTCTGGTCTTTGGACAGAGAGAAGCTTCAGCAAGTACAAAACGCTGCTGACAAAAGAGAATCCCTCACTGAGGAAAACACAAAGGCCTAACCATCATGTATCACAATGGTGATGTCAGCCAGAGATGGGGAGAAGTGTGAACTTTGAAATAAATTACATTTTACAGTTTTTTTCTTGATTTCTTTTAAATCAATTATTATTTTGTATTATTTAACAATTTAATTATTATTTAGTTATTGCACTGCACTGGCAGTTGAACTGCATTGAACTGAACTTAATTGAAAAAAATAAACCTCATAACCTAACTGGCACTGAACATTGAACTACACTGGCACTGTTTGCAGATGTACTATTATTAAAGTTAGTTAAAAACATAATTTTGTATTGTTCTTGTTGGTTAAATCCAAAAAAATTATTGAATCAGAGAAATCCGAAAACAGGAAAATTAAAAACCGAGAAATCTGCTCCGCTCTGATAAACTGACTTTTTGGTCAGAGCGTCCAGTGTGCACTCAGAATTTCCGAACAACTTGAGTGCGCTCGCTCTGACACTGGTTGTAAATTGTTACAAGTGTTGTATGTGCCTCCCTCAGTGTTTCCCATTAATTACCTAGACTGATACATTGCCAATAGGGATGTATCAGTAGTATTGGCAGTGGTAGTAGTCGTAATAGTAATCCAGTATATTTTTATATTTTCTAAAAAATAAACCAGTTCAACACAGGTAACCACTTTTGCTTAATTTCATTGATGGCTCAAATGTATGCTCTAGTGGTTCTCAAACCTCTCCTCGAGGCACCCCAGCCGTTCCATGTATTTGTTAAATTCCAGCACCAGCACACCTGATTCAACTAATAAAGGGCTTGTTAAGTTGAATCAGGTGTGCTGGTGGTGGAATTTAACAAATACATGGAACGGCTGAGGTGTTCCGAGGAGGATTCGGAAGCACTGCAATCTTGTCGATTTTGTGTTTTGAGCACAAAGTTCATCATAGATCTGGCCTCTTTATTTTGCTCTCAAAGTGCACCAGATTGATGCATTTAACTTTAAAATGTACAAAAAAAAACAATTTAGGGGGAGCATGCCCCCAGACCCCCCTAGAGAGTCCGAGTCTCATAAAATCCTGTGGGAAACAATGTCCCTGTATTGTAAATAGTTCATATGTGTGATGTCACTACTGTATGTATAATTGTAAATAAGTTAATTTATGTGTTGTAAATAAATATTGTTAATATTTATTTACCTAATTTATGTGCAATCGTTTAATTTCAGCTCAGTGTAGAGAAATGCACCGATACTAACAACCGCCTTACTGCACGCGTCTATGACGACACTGTTGACACCACGTATCCGTGACACGCGCGCCCCGCGACAACACTAGTAGTTTTGGGGGGCCTACCACCCCCCCTGAAAAAAATCCTAGGGGAAACACTGCTATTCTTACAGCTGGATCTGTGTTTGCTCACATAATTCTTGCATCCTCAGGTCTTGTCCCCCCCCGGGCAGTCTGAAAACCCGCTCTTTCCCAGGTAATTGTGAGGTGTGCATATTAGTTGTGTGTGTGCAGTGATGCGTTCCTTATGGGATGGGGTTGCACGCAGTGCAGCCAAAGTTTTGTGAGCAGAAGCGCGTGCACGCACACGCACGGATGTGCACGGCACGCGCGTGCACACAGGAATGCGCTGCACTCGCCAACTTGCCACCTGGGCTACTTTGCATATCAATAGCGCCGGTCGTCAGGTGTGTTAAATACGTTCTCAGATACATTCACACAGAACTTGTGAATGAAATGTGTTACATTCCATTCGTAGAGGCAATTAGGCATTGTCTTTAGTCTGTGCTTAAATGAGGGAACATTTATGCGCATGCGCGGGAGCGCGCACACGCGCCTGGAGCGCGCGTGTACGTGGCGTCCTTAGCGTGCGTGCAATCAGTGTTGATATGAGGAACGCAACACTGTGTGTGTGTGCGTGTGCATGCTGGTGTGCACGTTTGCTGGAATTAACGTTTCCCTATCATCTGTGTTTCAGAGGCACGAACCCATTCGCCACCGTGAAACTGCGCCCTACAACAACCAATGACAGATCTGCGCCTCAGATCCATTAATCAATCGGCACTCTGCAATCTTGAAGCCAAGATTGAAACGCAGTCTGCCAGATATCGTTCTAGAGGCATTAAACAGATAATTTCATTTATTTCAGGTCAGTGTATGAATGTGTCTGACATCTTAGGGGGATAGGCACTTCAGTTGAAACGAGTTCTACGTATATCAAAAGTGAGATCTCGATGAGATGATCTCACTTTTATGTATAACTCATTTCCGGGGGCGACAGTGGCTCAGGAGGTATAGCGGTCGTCTGGTAGCCGGAAGGTCCCCGGTTCTATTTCCGCTCCTCCCGGGCAGTGTGTCGAAGTGTCCTTGAGCAAGACACTGACTTAACCCCTAATTGCTCCCAATGAGCAGGTGTGCACCTTGTATGGTCGCCTCCGCCATCGGTGTGTGAATGTGTGAGTGAATGGGTGAATGTGAGGAACAAAATTGTAAAACGCTTTGGATAAAAGTGCTATATAAAATGCACCATTTACCATTTATGTATCTTGTCAACCAAAAGCTACTGATATTATGACCAAAATGTAATTAAGCAGCAACATTTAAAATATATATAAATACTGTAGATTACATGAGGAGGGCAATGTCCTTCTGTTTCCATACCCAATCTCTTTCATAGTTTTTATGTTTTATCCCATTTTCCATTATGTATTTCTTTTCTCATTGAGTTGCCCGCTTGAGGCAGTGTTTGTATTATATCTCTTAAAGGTGTTGTACGTGGTAAGTCTTTTGTTCAAATCAATTCTGGTATCCTGTTCCCACTTTATCCAATCAGGAAAGAGAACCCTAGATATTTGTACTTATTTCAAAAGGTCTTACCAAGCCAAATTTGCTGGTAGATTGTTTTACTTGTTTCAACACATTAAACAAATTTTGTTTAAAACTCGTTTTTATTTCCTTTATTTTTGTCAGACCATTTTTCAGTGTGGAGTTCTCTCTCCTGATTGGAACGGGAACAGGATACCAGAAAATCTATTTTGTGTTTACTGCAGAGTGGAGGGACTGAGAGACCCGTGTTACTGACCAAACACTTTATATATCAGTGATGTCAGAATATAGAGCTTTTATTTCAACATATAGACCACTTATTCTAACAAAGAAAATACCGCTTACAGCACCTTTATATGTTTATGTTGACGGCGTTGTTTATCATACATTACAAAATGTACGCAAATAATAGCATGTATCCTGACACTGTATGCTAGTTCTCATGACATTAAAGGAACACACCAACATTTGGGGAAATTAGCTTACCGTCTTCTCGAATAAATAGCGAATAAAAGAAATAACGATCCAATAACGTATATATACACGTGGTTGGCGTTATTCGATTGGCGGACAAACATGTATATATACGTGGACGGCGGTGAATGAGTTAATGTTGCCTTCAAGTTTATAACTTCATTGCCCTCTTTGGTGAAAACATAACAAATCATAAGATACGGTGATCATCATGTAAACGTGTGAGTATCTTCAATGCTGCATAACGCAGGTCAAACATACATCACGAATATATATATTTATTTATTTTATTTTATTTTTGTGTTCCAACACAGTATGGGTGTAGCAACAAAGTGTTTATACCTTTTGACTTGTGTGAGTTCCGTATATATATACATGTCTGCCGGTGATGACGAGTAAAGAGACATTACACTATTAACTCAAGGCATTTTATTATTTCTTATTCAGATATGTCCTCTCTTCACGACTCAACTCCTTTCTTTCAACATCAGTTTATTTTTTACATTGCCTCAGAGAGAGAGATGGACTGATGGAGTGAGGGGAAGAGAGAGGGAGGGAGTGAAGGGAGTGAGGATAGAGGAGGGGAGGTGAAGGGGATACTTCACGCAGGTGTAAAGGAAACGGGGAAGTGCACATTACATATATAGAGGACATTAAAAGTGAAGGTTTGGACGATGAAATGGTAACATCAGAAGAAGTGCCTCTAGGGCCTGAGCCCATGAAACACCCTCCAAGGAACCAGGAAACATGTGAAGGATGTTTGTATAAAAGAAAAAGAAGAAAAATTACAGCGGTGACGGGTGTGTGCCTGTGGGTGCCGCCTCTCTAGTGCTCCCTGGTGGCCTGACCTGGTCATACATGCACAGGGTCTGGACTGACTCAGCAGGATTCAGGAGCCGTCAGGTGTGAATGAGGAGAAGGGGGGCGGGGGGGGCGTAGGGGCGTGCCATCTACTCATGCACCAAGGACTCGAACTCTGAGAAACAAGAAGGAAAAAGAATGAATGAAGAAATGTTTCAACTTTAAAAGTCACATTTCACTCGACGTAACATCGCATTACATTTCATTATCTTGTTATATTATATTATTATTATGTTTATTTTGTAGCAAGTAGTTTCGTTGTTGCCGCCCTTTTTAGTGTTCTCTGTTTTTTTTTCTCCTTATTTTCAATTCTCCAATTCTCCCTTCAATTCTCCCCTCCCCTGTCTCGAACGTTGCTAGACTATGCCTCCCACTGATCGGCTGCAGTGAGGACGAAGCCTTGCATCACGTATCCCCTCCGCGTCTATATTAAAGGCAGCCCAAGAGTGCTTCCGCATTCCCCTGATTGGCCCCGGTAACGCACGCAATGCGCATTTTCTTTTTTGCCACTCACTAATCGCGAATACATATTTATCCAAACGAGGACCCGCTTCACTCATAACGCCATAACATTATACTCCACTCTCTGAACAACTTCAACCACAACAGTTTTGCTTAAAGGTAGAATCTGTAATGTCGTCAAACAGCGGCAGCCGGCATCTAGGAAAAAAGATGGTAACATGGTACTGTTTACAGCTTTGTTTACATGTTTTGTTTTTGTCTGATGATGTGTGGGTTGGATTTCAGTGGGTATAGTGGTTGCTACTGCTAGCGGCAGCCAGCATCTAGGAAAAAAGATGGTAACATGGTACTGTTTCCAGCTTTGTTTACATGTTTTGTTTTTGTCTGATGATGTGCGGGTTGGATTTCAGTGGGTATAGTGGTTGCTACTGCTAGCCACACCTGAGGCTCTACCAAGAGAGGTCTGGAGAAATTCAAAAGTAAAAAGAAAAGCACAATACCAAATGGGCGGAATGCATTTGCTAGCAAGTGTTGATGACCAAAATAACCTCTAAAACACTGCTAGAATACACAAGCAGTTGTGTGATGTGTGACATCTCTGAACACAGTGAGGGAAGGGTATGTTTTTTAAATAAATGCCCAGTGCTTTGTCACCACCTCTCAATCCGTTCTGTTATTCTATGCATGTTTGTTATGAATAAAACGCCCGAAATAACATAACGTTACAAAGTACAGTTGACAGCTGGGCTGTGTTAACGTTACAATGTACAGTCGCGCGAAATAACGCTATGAATAAAACGCCCGAAATAACATAACAATGTACAGTCGCGCAAAATAACGTTATGAATGCCCGAAATAACATAACGTTACAAAGTACAGTTGACAGCTGGGCTGTGTTAACGTTACAATGTACAGTTTCTGACAGCTGGGCTCGCGAAATAACGTTATGGCGTCATGAGTGAATCTGGTCCTCGTTTGGATAAATATGTATTCCATTTCCGCTTTCTGACAGCTGGGCTCGGCAAAAAAGAAAATGCACATTGCGTGCATTACCGGGGCCAATCAGGCGAATGCGGAAGCACTCTTGGGCTGCCTTTAATATAGACGCATCCCCTCCGGTACACGAGGAGGCAGCCGTCGTATCTTTTCACCTGTACAGCGCGATCTCTCAGTGGCGAGGAGTAACGCGTGGGAGGCTCATGCTGCCCCCGTTACTTCCTGATTCTGCTGTACAGGCGCACCAACCGACCTGTAGGAGTCGCTGTCCACAACGTCCAATCCCCACCCACCAGCTTTCCTACCCCTAACACTGCCAATTGTGTTAGTATGAATGACCAGCCAAGCTCGAACCCAGCATCTCCTGCGTTAGTGGCGAGAGCCTTGCCCACTGCGCCACTTAGCAGTGTTCTCTGTTAAGAACTGCCACCGTGATCCGTCTCCTCTGTCTCTGATAATATGCTTCCCAGCCTCCCTCTCCCTCCTCTCTCTCCTCTCCTCTCCTCTCCCTCCTCTCTCTCCTCTCCCTCCTCTCTCCTCTCCCTCCTCTGCATCCTATCCCTCCTCTCCTCTCCTCTCCTCTCCTCTCCTCTCCTCTCCTCTCCTCTCCTCTCCTCTCCCTCCTCTGCCTCCTCTCCCTCCTCCCTCCTCTGCCTCCTCTCTCTCCCCTCCCTCTGCCTCCTCCCCCTCTCCCTCCTCTCTCTCCTCTCCCTCCTTTCCCTCCTCTCCTCTCCCTCCTCTCCCTCCTCACCCTCCTCTCCCTCCTCTCTCTCCTCTCCCTCCCTCCTCTCCCTCCTCTGCCTCCTCCCCCTCTCCCTCCTCTGCCTCCTCTCCCTCTCCCTCCGTCCTCACCCTCAATGCCGATCTTGCCGTCTCCATCATTGTCTGCAGCTTGGAGGAATGCGTTGGTCTCTGCGTCGGTCAAGTCTCTGGCATTTGTGGCAAAACTCTTCAATACAAACCTGAGAGAGAGGACCAGACAGCACAGGCTCAGTAGTGTGTGTGTGTCTGTGTGTGTGTGTGTGTGTGTGTGTGTGTGTGTGTGTGTGTGTGTGTGTGTGTGTGTGTGTGTGTGTGTGTGTGTGTGTGTGTGTGTGTGTGTGTGTGTGTGTGTGTGTGTGTGTGTGTGTGTGTGTGTGTGTGTGTGTGTGTGTGTGTGTGTGTGTGTGTGTGTGTGTGTGTGTGTGTGTGTGTGTGTGTGTGTGTGTGTGTCTGTGTATGTCTGTCTGTCTGTCTGTCTGTCTGTCTGTCTGTCTGTCTGTCTGTCTGTCTGTCTGTCTGTCTGTCTGTCTGTCTGTCTGTCTGTCTGTCTGTCTGTCTGTCTGTCTGTCTGTCTGTTTGTGTGTGTCTGTGTGTCTATGTGTGTGTGTGTATGTGTGTCTGTCTGTTTGTTTGTGTGCAGCTGCATGTCTGTGTGTGTCCTACTTACTTAAGCTCCTCCTCCTCTATGAAGCCGCTGGCGTCCGCGTCCAGAGCCTGGAAGACCTTTTTGACGTTTTCCGCGGACATGGCTTTCATTCCCACCATCTCAAAGAACTGTTTGTGGTTAAACGAGCCTGCCACTACAGACAGATATCAAACCATATAAAAAAAAAAAGCAAGAACACCGCATGGTTGATTAAAAGTTATTCAACATGTAAAACCGTTGTAAGGCCCATGCAATACCGTACATTGAATTACATAATTAAAACGTTTAATCGTTTATATACCTGCGAAAGCATCAAGAGCCTTCTTGATATCATCAGCCTTCAACAGGTCTTTCATGGCCATTGTGGAAGCTGCAGAAAGAGAGATTAGATAAGAAGAGAGAAAACAGGTGGTTTTATAAGTATAGTAGCATAGTATTAAGGTACAAGAAATGCGTGAGGTGGTAGTATAAGTATAGTAGTAAGGTACAAGAAACACGTGAGGTGGTAGTATAAATATAGTAGCATAGTAGTAAGGTACATAATAGTACAGACGGTAAGACGTTTTTAATTTCCTTTTTATTTTAATACACAGTTATGGTATACCCAGAGCGTTTATTTTTTAATGTGTGAGAGGAAGAAGAGTGTCGTTTTGAGTCCTGTGTGAGTGTTTGATGTGTCCATGTCAGTGTTGTAGTCAAGTCACTAAATCTCGAGTTTAAGTCGAGTCTCGAGTCCCCAGTGTTCGAGTCCAAGTCCGAATCACCAAAGAAGAGTCCGAGTCGAGTCCCCATTACCCTAGTCCGAGTCCAAGTCAGGTTGAGTCCACTCCACTCTGGCAGTGGCAGTCAAAGAGCTGACATACAAATAGAAAAAGGTCTACATTAAACACTACATTTCAAAGGGAGTTTATTTACTTTGTGACACAATAGCCAAACAAATGCACTATGGTAGAAAAAGGGGTAACCACTGCGCTCAGACAGGTGCGTAGTCCAACAATAATTATGCAAAAAAGGGAGGTAGGGACCGCACTCGGAATATCGTTGTTTTTTATTTTACAAGTTGTTTAAAGGGCACAAAACGTTTTCAGCCATCCGGCCTTCATCAGTGTGCCTAACAAACAGCCAAACAAATGCACTAGCCATCAAAATCTTATGCTTTATTTATGATTAGGGTCTATTACAAAAAAAATTATAACTGTATTTATCAATTAACAAGTCAGAGTCCTCGTCTGCACCTTCCGAGTCCGAATGCAGTCAATGTTCGAGTCCAAGTCCGAGTCATCAGTGCTCAAGTCCAAGTCGAGTCACGAGTCCTGAAAATCAGTCCAGGACTGGAGTACTACAACACTGGTCCATGTAAACGGGGGAAGTAAAGTAAGCCATCGTCCCCCCGGGGGTGTGGGCCAGGAGAATAGCTACAGAGATACAGGACACTCTGACCGAGGCCAGTGAGGTAAATCAGCTGAAATAGCCTGCTGGCAGGGAAGACAAGAGAGGACAAACACATTATATGGGACACCAAGACAGAAGAGGACTCTGAGGCTGACCGGGTTTCACTCAGGCACTCGGCAGACACCTCTGGGTCAGAGGCGGACACTGCAGAGGAACTTGGGGGGGGGGGCTTGACCAAAGGCCATAGTTTTGAGGCATGGGCACATAGGTGTAGATTATGGGGGGGGGGGTGCAGGAGACATATAGTTAATAATATATAGTTAATATGAAAGACAACCCCGTCCCCTAATAGGTCAAAAATAAGGGGGTCAAAACATTTCTATATTCTTCTTACCTGTAACTATATAACCAACAACAATCCAATATAGGAGAATAAATATTTGAAAGTAATACAGAATGCCTGGGAGCCTCACTGCATTATATTCCATTATATTTGTGTCAGCAGGTACCTGCATGTTGTCTTTTCCTTTACATAAAGACATTTCCACCATGAATTAATGCAGAAAAGGCACAAATTGGGGCATAAAGGTACACCGGAATGCAGGAAATGAAGTGTTTGATGCTCAAGATTTCTGAAAATGTAAACCAAACCTAAGCCCTAGTGTGAGCATGAATACAGTCTTGCATGCGCCATCTTTCTCTTCTCGCTTTTAGAACGTTACACGCACACACATACTCCCACCTGTCCTCCCCTACTCAGATCCCTTGTTCCCTCTGACAGAGCGGGGACAGGTAGACCGTGTTGTACAGAAGAGACTGACCCCTTGGACTGTTGCTCTTACTGCAGTGATGCAGTGCTAAGCGGCGCCCTTGTCTATTACGCTGCCCGGTCTCTAATGGTTATCGCTTCTCCTCACGGAAAAATAAAAAGTGTTCCACAATAACATATCTACACTAATATAACTATCTAATGTGCAATGCTGTTTAGAAATAATCAATTGTTGTATAAAAAAATTCAAATAAAAAATCCATTATCAATCAATGGGGCGTAATTAGTGTGATTTGAATACACACCATTATGATTAGTATTGGTGGCATAACTCATTGCAGTGTCCGACAGACGCCAGTAGATTTTTGTGTCATGTTTATCCCGTGAGTTTTGAGAACAAGTGTTGAGCTGTCAAGAAAGATCTTTGAGGAATGTGTTTGTGCCAGTAACGGGAACTCAATCCCTCCCTGGTGTGTGTCTGTTTGTGTGTGCCGCTTGCATGGCATACCAGTTGAGTTAACCCTGTGCTGTGTGTAAGTAAGTTTGATTGATTGAAAATTGTATTAACAGATTGCAGAATAGGTACAAATTAATACAGTACGGCTCAATACACACAATTGTTAAGGGGATGCAGACCAGAGAAAGACTTTCGTCTTGTTTACATCAGGGTCCCCCATTTTCAATTCATCATAACATTTATGACATACATACACGACATACAGATATACAGTACTGTTACATTAAGTAAGTAAGTAAGACTTTATTTATATAGCACCCTTCCCAGCACGAATGCACAGAGTGCTTCACAAGTTTAAAAACAAAAAAGAAAATGAACAGGGCAATTTTTTGCTGCCCCTTGAACGAGTCCACAGAGGGGGAGGCTCTCAAGACCTGGGGAGCTCATTCCAGAGCCTAGGGGCCACTGAGGGGGAGGCTCTCAGGACCTGGGGGAGCTCATTCCAGAGCCTAGGGGCCACTGAGGGGGAGGCTCTCAAGACCCGGGGAGCTCATTCCAGAGCCTAGGGGCCACTGAGGGGGAGGCTCTCAGGACCTGGGGGAGCTCATTCCAGAGCCTAGGGGCCACTGAGGGGGAGGCTCTCAGGACCTGGGGGAGCTCATTCCAGAGCCTAGGGGCCACTGAGGGGGAGGCTCTCAGGACCGCGTGTACCACTTCCGCAACGTATTTGATTTCCGGGGGGTTGGCCTGATTGGCCGCGACGGCCACGTGACGCGCATGGCACGCCCCCGCGGCAGCCGCAGCGGCAAACGCGCTGCCGTTGGCGAAAGCAGGATGAGAGAGCGTAGATTTCGATTTGAAAGGCATACATTGTCGTCATACAGAAGTACAGAATACTTTTATCCAAAATGCTTCTTACTGTTACACTGTTAGAGACTGCTAGACAAATGAATGACTAATTCGGTCTGAAATAGCGTAACTAATAACGTTAGTAAGCACTGCTTATATGCTTATTATGTCTGCGGGGTACAGTAAACGTTTCTCCCGGTACATTCTGAAGAGCACACCGCTGTATGTTGGAGAACCAGCGGTCTTCCGCTCCTCCTCACTCGGGGCGGCACCTCGGCACAGCTCAGCCCTGTGTGAGACGCGAGCAGGAAGGAGGAGATGGGAGTCCTTCCAATCGGAATATGTTGTTTCTTTACACATATGTTGGATTATGAATATGTCTTTATAGCTACAAATGAATGACTAATTCGGTCAGAAAGCAGTAACACAACAGTTGCAATGTTGTGTTACTGCTTCTCGGCATAAGCCCCAATAAGACCGTCACCAGAGCTCAGCGATGCCGCTCGCGTGAGCATATTCTCCCCGCTGGTGATCGCAGCACGGAGGGTCGCGGACCAGCCTGGCAGCATAGCTATAAAGACATATTCATAATCCAACATATGTGTAAAGAAACAACATATTCCGATTGGAAGGACTCCCATCTCCTTCCTGCTCGCGTCTCACACAGGGCTGAGCTGTGCCGAGGTGCCGCCCAGAGTGAGGAGGAGCGGAAGACCGCTGGTTCTCCAACATACAGCGGTGTGCTCTTCAGAATGTACCGGGAGAAACGTTTACTGTACCCTGCAGACATAATAAGCATATAAGCAGTGCTTACTAACGTTATTAGTTACGCTATTTCAGACCGAATTAGTCATTCATTTGTCTAGCACAGTCTCTAACAGTGTAACAGTAAGAAGCATTTTGGATAAAAGTATTCTGTACTTCTGTATGACAACAATGTATGCCTTTCAAATGTTAAATGATTAAATGATACACAGCGAAATCTACGCTCTCTCATCCTGCTTTCGCCAACGGCAGCGTGCTTGCCGCTGCGGCTGCCGCGGGGGCGTGCCACGCGCGTCACGTGGCCGTCGCGGCCAATCAGGCCAACCCCGGAAATCAAATACGTTGCGGAAGTGGTACATGCCTCTCAGGACCTGGGGGAGCTCATTCCAGAGCCTAGGGGCCACTGAGGGTGAGGCTCTCAGGACCTGGGGGAGCTCATTCCAGAGCCTTGGGGCCACTGAGGGGGAGGCTCTCAAGACCTGGGGGAGCTCATTCCAGAGCCTTGGGGCCACTGCTTCAAAAGCTCGGTCCCCCTGGGTCTAGTCTTCAGCCTGGTTCACCACCGGGAGGCACTGATCAGAAGACCTCGGGGACCGGCTGGAGTTATAGGCGTGTATGAGTTCCGAGATGTGTGCTGTTTATACCACATAGAAGTTGAGGTAACTCCGTTGAGTGATTCTGATATCCCCTCTGCAGATTACAGTGTTTGAGAGCAGCAAATAATTATCCTCTTTGATGAGATGATCCAAGGTGGAGAGAATGACTAATGCAAAAGTGAAACTTTCTGTTTCATGTCTCTGATCCTCATCTCTATCAATGCTAACCCTTCACTACTCACTTTCCATATAATATGATGTCAAAATAGGAAAACAATCTGGCACGCATGCTGGTGAACATCTGCCAATGTTTGTTGAGATGTACAAGACACAGTGAATAAGATCTTGTTCGGAATGCTTTCATCTATCCGTTCCATTCCGGGCATAAAGAGAAAAGTCCTCATGGAACCTGATCCATATCCTGCCCTGATGTCTCGAGGCGGATCTACGGTACATTTTGGATCTCTGTTTTTCACTTTGCATCTCTTGTTCAGCATCTGTTCTCTGATCTGTTATCTGCAGACAGATCTTACAAGACCGACCTCTGATGTGTGATTCACATCACGATATGTTGTCATGTTGAGAGCTTGTTGAAAGTAACATTGCATACATGCGTCCAACAGCGAATAGGGAGTTAACAAGTTCTATCCTGGCCGACTTTGAGTTATTTTTTTTTCTCTCTCGCTCCAGCAAGAATGATGTTAGGCCTCTTTGATTCATCGTGCAAAGTGAGAGATCATGTGCTGACACACATACAATGATGTGATTGAATAGATATTAAACACAGATTGAATTGTATGCTGCAGTGAACAAAATGTGAAGAGTGAATGTGACGGACTATGCTGAGTGATGCTTCAATTTGGCATAGTGTGTCATCACACACACACACGCACACACATTCATCACATGAGCCTTGTTTTCTTAGCTGGGCTTGAAAACCAGTTCTTCTGCTGTGATCGTAGAACATTGAGGTGTCGACATGCTTACAGCAGCATCACTGGCCAATTATTTACACAGCGGCCATTTTGCTCTTATGCCGTGATCAGGTTGGGATTCCTATCCACCCTGTTCACACACAGGGTGAAAGGAATCCCAACCTGAGCATGGCATTCTTTTATTTATATATTTTTTAATGCTCAGGTTGGGATTCCTTTTAATCCTGTTCGCACCCAGGGTGGAAAGTAATCCCAAACTGAGCAGGACATAAGAGCAAAGTGGCCGGCGTGTTAAATCACCATACCGTGTTAATTCTCCTAAACAAAGGCGCACAACACTTGTTGGATGAAGTATCAATACATCTGTTGTTTTCTTCCCCTTACTAATAATAATAATAATAATAATAATAATACATGCAAATGCTCAAAGATGCTTAATACTAGTTATATGTTTTAACTAGACTCTTCTCTCCTCCCCCTAAGCCCCCTCACCTACCTCCTTTCTTCTCTCTCTCTCCCTCTGGTTCTCACTCTCCCCTTCTCTTTTTCCCTCTCTCTTTCCTTCCCTCTCCCTTATTTATTGTAATTGTCCTTGTATACTATTGCTACGGTCATTTTTTTCTTTTATTTACTTGTATGCATGTACATAACCTTGTTTTTGTTGCAGCCTCCTACCTAATTTTACAAACATCTTTTCAAGACAGATTTGTACGGCACCACCTCTAGCCTTCCCCACTGTTTTAAAGCCAGCAACAGCGGCATAGATCATTGGAAATATACAAATCATTCATAATGTAACACAATTCTGCTATGGTACAAAGTACATACAACTATCCATAGATTTGACCAAGAACATAATTTATTTTCAGTATGCAGTGTCATCACCGCACAGACACTGTCATTCCAACATTAATAACTCATAATGCATCTTCTTGTATTATTGATTGTGCACTGCGCGCCGTATATAGGCTACTCTTTTGGTTTTCTGTTGAAACAATGAATTTGTCATCTATGTCTTACCTGAATGTAGGAATATAGTTGCACCAGTGTGGAGATATAGAGGGGAGAAAAAGAGGGAGAGAGAGACGAGTGAGAGAAAAGAGAGGGGTTTGGAGATGGAGGTAAGGTGAGCGAGTGGAGGAGGAGGACACAATAAGACTTTTATACCCCCCTCCCCCCGACCCTCCTGTGTCAGATCTCTATTTTAGGAGGGTAATAGTGGGGCACCAAGACACGATGTGCTGACCGTCTGCCCGGTGGGATCGCTTTCTCCGCAGCCCTAACAAACCACACTGGGCTATTAATATTTACACTCCATCTCAGTCGGGAGCATAATTATCTCTGGCCTTTCTTACTGAGCGCAGAGTGACAGTACACACCTCTGGCATATCTTCCTGGACTTTTTGACTCAGGACTTTTACCTTTACATTATTACATATATTTTAGAATGGATATACATATTTTAGAATGTATATCCCAGACTGTATTTTTAGTAATTATATTCTCTTCTATTCTATTATTTTCTCTTGTTCTTTCCCCCTTTCCGTCTGTCTTTTCTGTCGCTTGTATCAATCTCGCGTGTCACACGCGCCTGCACTTTCAGCGTCACAGTTAAACCGATTTGAGACCAATTTGAAGGTCAGCACTTGGAAACTAATGAGGAGAGATGAGAAGGACCGGGGGTACATGTTTAAGATGTTAAAATAGGTGGTTTATATTCATGGTTCCACAACTAATGCGGTAAAATTAGCTTGCAAGCTGAAATGAAGAGGCCATGTGGGCTGCCCCCCCACAATCTCGGTTCTGAGAATTTCTCAGCCCATAGGCCCTCTTGGTATGCTTGTGGTATTTAAGGTGAATAAAAAAATTACAATTCATTACCTCATGGATTGAAGCTTTAAAGTAAGTGGTATTTATTTGTTAAATATAAGTGTTACATAGCTCTACATTCTGACAGCCATCACTGATATAGAGTGTCTGGTCAGGTAACATGGGTCTCTCAGTCCCTCCGCTCTGCAGTAAACAGAAAATACATTTTCTGGTATCCCTTCCTACTTTATCCAATCAGGAGAGAGAACCCTAGATATTTGTACTTATTTCAAGAAATCCTGCCAGGCCAGATTTGCTTACTGCTCTGGTAGGTATTTGACTTGTTTCAAGCACATATTTGGGATACCAGAACATTTATTTTCTGTTTACTGCAGAGCGGAGGGACTGGGAGACACATGTTACTGACCACTAAACACTCTATATCAGTGATGGCTGTTAGAATGTAGAGCTATTATTTTAACATGTAGACCACTTATTTTAACAACATCTCCAAACAACCACCTGCCTGCCTGTTTGTCTACCCATATCTTTAATCTGTCTCTCTCCTGCCTCTCTCTCTCTCTCTCTCTCTCTCTCTCTCTCTCCCTGCTTGCCTGTCTGTCGACTCATATCTCTCATCTGTCTCTCTCCCTGCCTTCTCTTCTCTAATCTCTCCATCCATGTGTTTATCTCTTCCCTCCTCATATTCCCTCTCCCCCTTTATCACCTCTCAATCTCTGTCTTGTCAGAAGGACCCTCGACTTCCCATAGGTGACTCATGGCTTTACCATCTGTCGCCTTATCTCTCTCACTCTCTCTTCCAGCCTCATATCACATCTTTCTCCCTCTCTCCCTCTTTCTCTTCCAGCCTCATATCACCATCACATCACATCCCCGTCTCTCTCTCTCTCTCTCTCTCCTCTCTCTCTCTCTCTCTCTCTCTCTCTCTCTCTCTCTCTCTCTCTCTTCTCTCTCTCCTCTCTCTCTCTTTCTATCATCCTCTGCACACAGACGGATTCTACTTTTCTTACAGGTGCTTTTCAAGGCCAGAAAGGCTGGATTCATTTGGAGATATGGGTGGGTTTGATTGATTGATTGATTGAAAACTTGTATTAACAGATTGCAGAATGGGTACAATACAGTACAGCTCAATACACACAATTGTTAAGGGGATGCAGACCAGAGAAAGGACTTTCGTCTTGTTTACATCAGGGTCCCCCATTTTAAATCATCAGGACATATATGACATACATGACATACAGATATACAGTAATCAAATTTCAAATCAAATTTATTTATAAGGCCCGACAACACACGTTAATGTCCCCATGGGCCGTACATGTCTTCTTTACACAAGTCAAGAAGAAAACATAACAATAAGTCAAGAACAGAACAAGAACACCATAAGGTCCAACAAATTTAAAATAAATGCAAATAAATGAAAGAATGCAAACACTCCCAGACATACCCACGTGAAGGTAAGGGAAAAACTCACTAAAACCTGTGAGGCAGTGTGGAGGAGAGAAACCTTAGAGAGGCCATTCAAGGGGGGATCTCCCTTCTTAGATGTACTGCTACATCTATACATTTATGACATACCAGATTTGCAAATACAGTACTGTTTGTGATACAAAAAGAGTCCAGAAAAGAGTATATACATTTGACGTAAAAACTATGTACATTGGGGGAGGTGGGGTGGGTGGGGTATGGGGCTGTACATTGGAGGTGGTTCGGTGTGGGGGGGGGGGGGGCGGACACTGTACAACTGTACAAGCAAAACTGTACATTGGAATATTGACAACCATACTTGGTCATTTACTGTACATTGGAGGGGGTTGGGTTAGGACATTTACATGGGCCAGTTTTTAATTGCAGTCTCCTGTAGGTGTTCTTTGAGAGTGTTTTTGAAAGTGGGTAGTGATTCACATTCCTTTACAGATTTGGGGTAGGGCGTTCCACATTGATGTGGCATAATTGCGAAACGTGTTTAGTCCCTTGTTTGAGCCGAATCTGGGTTTAACATGATTTGTGGAGCTCCCTCTGGTGTTGTGATCGTGGTATTCACTGACCTTTGGGAAGTATTTTGACATGTACATGGGTACCTTGGTCGTGTATTGTATCTTGTAGACCAGGCCCATTGCAAGTTACTGTACTCTGTCGTCTACTCTAAGCCATCCTAGGTTGTCAAAGTGGGCAGGGGTGAGGTGGGTTCTAGGAGTAAGGTCAAGCAGTAGTGACCAGTTTGTTTTGAGATGTTTGTAATTTTGTTTTTAGCGCCTTTGAGGTGCTTTGGTACCATGAGGTGCAAGCATAGTCGTAGTACCCTTGTATAAGTCCTTGTGTGTGTGTGTGTGTGTGTACAGTATATAGGTAGACAAGAATATATGTGTATGTGTGTGTGTGTGTATATATGTAGACAAGAATATACAGTGTGTGTGAGTGTGTGCATATGTTCGCACGCTCAAGCATGAATGTGCGCATGTGTGTGTGTGCGTGCGTGTGTGCGTGTGGACCGTGGAAACGAGGAACCCCCAGTTCCACTGAGTCATTTCCCGCTGGCTCAGTCCCACAGGTGTCGACTGACGGGTGGATTCTCCTCGCGCTGCCCTTGACCTTCATACCGGCTCCTCTGCGCTCTCATTAACTCAGCCACCAGCACAGGCCACAGATTAGAGAGCAAATCATATCCTTTCTGCCTCAGCTCTTCAACTACTAAAATAGCTAGTGTGCTGCCAACTGTCTCCCATTCCTTGTGTTTCCTACTCCGCCTCCCTCCCTCCCTCCCTCCTCCTCCCTCCCTCCCTCCCTCCCCTCCCTCCCTCCCTCCCTCCCTCCCCTCCCTCCCTCCCTCCCTCCCTCCCTCTGTCCTATGTGACCCCCTGTGCTGAAACTCGTAGCTCTCTCCGCTCTATTAAATTACCCCTCCTCAGCACTTTCTAATGGCCAGCACTGTGAAAGAAAAAGAGAGAGAGAAGGGGGGACGGGGCGGATGGTGCTAGTGGGAGAGAGAGAGAGAGAGAGAGAGCAAGAGAGGAGCAGGAGACATGGTGGAAAGACCGAGAGGGAGAGTGAGAGTCGGGAAGGAACAGAGAGCGAGACGGGCTGAGGAGGGAGATGTTCAAAGTGTGAATTTATAATAATATTAAAGGTGTTGTATGTGGTATTTTTTGTTTGTTAAAATAGGTGCTTGTTGAGATCAGAGGCTCTGTGTAGGATTGTTAGTAACTGTCTAACTGTACATATGGCTGTTTACACTAGTAACTGTTTACCTGCATATATAATTGTCTCCACCAGTGACTGTCTAGTTGCATATATATCTGTTCCCACTAGAGGGCGCTCTAGGCGGAGCCACCCAGGTACTCCACCTTGTGGCGAGTATAAAAGGATGGTGTTAGGAAACGGGGGAAAAGTAGAACCCAATATGTGGATTGACGGAGGAGCCCCAGAACTGCAGAATGATAGGAGAATGGAGACGGTGGTTGCTCTTCACAAAACGTAGTGTTCTATATTTATTTTTAGAACCAAGAGAGCAAGCGTATATTATATATATATTATATATATTACCAAAACAAAAGCGAAGGCACAGCCGAGCTGGCACTAGAGAACACGCGAACTGATACACAGAAAACAAAGAAGCACAAAAAAACGGGACACCACCTGGCCAGGCCAATCCAAAACACAGAACAAACAAACACCAAACTAGACACAAAGGCAATATCACAACAACAACCAAAGCAATATCACAAACAACAACCAGACAGGAGGATGACAATTAAAATTAAATTAAGGAAAGGAAAAGCCCAGGACAACATACATGAAGAAATTAACTCAATTATTGTCATCCAACACAAAATGGTGGTCTGCACCATCTTGCGGTGCCCTCTAGATGGCGCCATGAGACCACTGGAGGGAGGTAGGAGACCAATGTTCACATTGTCCTCCCTGGAACCGTTACACATGGTGGTGGTGGCGCTCGCTAACGGTATTCCGTGCCAGCGCCCCTGCCGGCGCCTATCCCCGATGCCATGGTAGGCCACGTTTTCCAGAAACACCTGCTGGACAGGTCGAGCATGCTGTGCCCCGCCTTCCCAGCCATGGACGCCTACGTGGCTCGGGGACAAGTGGTGCCCCGCATCACGGGCCTGACCTCCTCCTACCTGCCGTTTACGCAGGTGGAGGGTCTGGTCCGTGGTTTGAAGGGTGGCGTGCTTGACAAACCACTGGCAGCCGTCCTTTGCCCAGAAATGGTGTGGGAGCCCAAGAAAAATCCACTGCAGAGGGGAAAGTCGGTCCGGCAGCAGGCTTTTTAGTCTGGCCAGGCCTACATCGCCTCGACTCAGAGCCTGGCGGCCACAACGAGCATCGTGCAGCTGGCACGCTTCCAGTCGGGGCTGATGTTGAGTGGGGAAGACCTGGGTCCCGAGCAGCATTACATCCTCACTCAGGCATTGGGGGCAACCCTGCACCTGATGCAGCTCCAGGACATAGCCGCGGGGAAGCTGCGAGTTCTGGCCACCCTGACCCAGTGGCACCTGTGGCTGGAGCAGGCGTCCCTGGACAAGCGGAGGAGACCTGCGTGGCAGATCCCACCTCGCGTTGTCGAATGAGAGGTCTCTATGGGATAAAACTGGCGTCTTCCTCTCTCGTGGGAGCGGAATTAGTGACAGATGGTTTTTTCCCAGGCTCTGTGTATAAATCCTGTGTCGGTATCCTTGCGAGGACCGGTCTTCCTCCGGTTTACCCAAATAGGGGGGAGAGACGATGGGTTGGGGCTCTTTCTTATCAAAATTCGGCCAACGGCGTTCTCAGGTTTTACGAGCCTAGCGCTGTTCGATATCAGTGTTTGGTCCTAAGGGGCCGATGTCAGTGCCTGGCCCTGGGCATGTTCTCAAATGTTTATTTGGAATAGCCTTCTTAGGGACCAGCGCACCCTGGTCTGTCCGAATGGTGTAGCGGCGTTTATGCGGTCGGCCGGGAGGGAGTTTACCTCTGCCGAGCGTCAGGCGAGCGCTGCTCATGAAAATGTATCTGCCAGCTCGAAGGCTTGCGTGCATTTCCAGGAAGAAATGGCGGGGCAGAGCAAGCATCAACAGGGGGGCTTCACGCCCGATGGGTGGGCCACCGTGAGCTGTTATTTTACAGACCATCTCGGTGGCGCCTCCTGTGGTGTTCTGATCGAAACGTGTACCTTCCCCGACCCCGCGAGACACAGGCTTACTGGCGGGGTCAGGGTTCGTAACCCCGCAAGATTATGACCCTGCGAGATTATGACGTTGTTTACGGCGTGCCGAACACCCTCCCCTCCCCCCCGCTCGGCGGGTGGGCCGTCGGGGTACTGTTTTTACAGTCAGCCCCTCTAGGCGATCCTCTGTAGTTCACAGTCCTCCGGGCACGGGTTGAGTCATGCTCTTGCTAAGGAACTGGGTTAAGGGATCAACCCCCTCTTTTGGAGTGGTTGTCTCCCCGGTATGCCAGCTGACCCCACGGGATTATGGGGGAGAGCCTCCTCAGAGAGCTTCGGAGCCTCCTCCTCAGGGAGTTTCAGAGCCTCCTCAGGGAGTTTTTGGAGCCTCCCCCTCAGTGAGAGAGCCTCCTCTGGGAGTTTTTCAGAGCCTCCTCCTCAGAGAGTTTTCAGAGCCTCCTCCTCAGAGAGAGAGCCTCCTCACTGAGCCTCCTCCTCCAGGAGTTTTCAGAGCCTCTTCCTCAGGGGGTCCTCGAGGCGTGCCAGGCGGAGAAGGGCCTTCACCTGTTGTGTCCTGTCCGATGCGCTGGCGGTTTAAAGGGTGGTGTCACGAATAAACACCTGGAGAGGTCTCGATGCCACGGCCTCGTTGACCTCACCAGGTCCCTTTGTCAGGTCTTGGCTCCTGGACTCGGCGGCAGGCCTGCCTTTGAGTGGTCCATGGGGCTGGGACCTCCTCCACGCCCTGCTGCTAAGGCTTCGCTGGCGGGGTTTGAAACCCCGACCCCACGAGACGCCTCATGGGCAGAGCCGGGGTTCAACAACCCCGACCCCACGAGGTGTGGGAGCGGTAACACAAGCTTATGCTTCGCATACTTTTCCCTGGTAGCGAGCAGGACGCGCGGTGGGGTAGACACGGGTCCTTCTGTCCCGCTTTCTAATCACCTGTGCATTTTTTTAGTGCTGTCCCCTTTTTCCGCAGTCAGTGTCCTGTCCCCCCCCCACCCCTCACTAGGAAGGGTGGGGGTGCCCGGACCCTCCCCAGTGTTCTGATGGTTGTAAGGGGACCTCAGCGGGTGTATTTGTCGGGCTCTCCGCGTCCTGCTCCGTTCCTGTGTCCCACTAGAGCAGAACGTGAAGCAAGAACGAAATGTAACGAAGGTTATCCTATAACCCTAGTTACATGAGTTTTTGTGAACGTTCTGCTCATCACTCACTGAGGACCCCTGACTGTCTTCTGAATGAAGGTCAAGACTCGGGAAGGAAGAAGCACGGTCAAGCCCCTCGCTTATATTCATAAGCGGAAATGGGTGTGGCCGGACAAGTGAAGGTGCATGTAGCGAAAACTTTCAGTGATATATAGGTCATGAGGTTAAATCCCACTAGAGCAGAACGCTCACAAGAACTCATGTAACTAGGGTTATAGGATAACCTTCATTCTGTATCCAGTTACACACTGTACAGCCTATACTGTAAATCGAACCCAAGTCTTTCCTTGTAACATTCATCTTTGAATGTTAGGCGGCACGTAGTATAGTGGTTAACACGGTCGCCTCACAGCTAGAAGGTCCAGGGTTCGATTCCCATTTGGGGCCCAGGTCGCCGCGTTGCCAGGTATACCCAGGTGGGGTATCTCCCGGGCCTTTCTGTGTGGACTTTGCATGTTCTCCCTGTGCTCGCAAGGGTTTCCCCTCCAAAATATAAAACCCAATGGAAAAAACATGCAGAACAGATCGCTAATGCTGTCGCGTCCCTGACGAAGACGGACAGGAGCACTTGGATTGGTCCCCGGGCTCGGCCCCACGCCAAAGCCCATTTCTGCTCCCGGCTGTCCTTGTGGGGAAGGACGACGGGATGGGTCAAGCGTAGAGACAATATTTAATCGGCGACTAAAGAAAAGTGCAATGTGTGTGTTCCTGTGTGTGCCACCAATCACTTGTGTGTGTCGCTGCATGACAACATTGTCAATGTGTGCAATGAATAAAGACTTCTTCAAAGTCCAGTTTAATCATCTTTGATGCCGACATGTTCAGTATTACTGTTGAATATCAACCAAGCATTACCAGTGGAAGAAATAAGTAACTTTTGAATTGAATGACTTTATCATACAGGTCCAATGTGTGGGTCAACTTTTTGTGGGTCCTCTCTCCTGTTTCCTCATAACGTCTCCAAGGTAACCAGCTGTCAATGTAAACAAGCCTGTATTATGAGAAGCATTTCAGCCAATCACACCTCTGTTGTGACTTGTTGGTGTGTGTGTGCATGTGTCTCAGCTCAACGTGGATTCCCTGAACAGTAATTTGTAGTGTTGTTCTATTTCAGAGCTGTAATACAGGGCTAATATGCAGTGACATTAATCTATATGCAGCACGCATGCGCACACACACAAACAAAGGCTAGCAACTGGTATAACCTTGAAGATAAATACACCCTTGAATGTAAGTGTGACGCGGTCGGCTTGAGGACGGCCACAGGCTACAGACAGGATGCCCTGCTCGTCGTGTTGAAATACATACTGCTGCTCATGGACGAAGTGTCCATCTCTGGCTATATGAAAATAAATATGGAATCAATATGGGTTCTTCCTAAATTCCCATATTGGTGAAATATTATGGGTGTGGGCGCGGGCGGGAGACTGGGTCAGGCACAAGGAAACACAAGACAAACACACACAGTACCACTTACAGTGCTTTGCTAATATCTAATGTGATCTAATAATGATAGAACCGCCCGTGTCCCCAAAGGCTCCATTCCAATTATCTCTTCGCATTCTCTCAACAGCTGACTGATCAACAGCAATATGTAGCATTTATCTATCCGTGAAGGACAACCAAAAAGGGAAACAAGTGATGCGTGGTCAAAGCTATCCCTTGGTGGTCTTTTGTGCAATGTGCACAGCACTGCAGCACCGCTGTTGGGGGTGTGTGGGTGATAAAACGGCCTACACAAACCTTTGCTATTATTTAGAAAAACATTGTCCACCTGTGTGGATTTGCTTATTGTGTGAGTGACACGCCCAGTCAAGCCATTGCCATTAAAAGCGTCTTTTTTAAGGAACAATTGCTTCCTGTATTTCTTTGTTTCAGTCTCACTTGGTGCTGTCGCCGGTGTGTCGTTACATCAGTGTAACTTGTAATAGCAGCCACAGGTGCTCCAGTCAACTGAGAGTTTCTTCCGTCAACTCCAACCTCAACATCTGCACATTATGCCGCTGCCTCGGCAGTTACGGGATGAAAGGTGAGTGTCTCGTCCGGTGTAGGATATTCCACTGTAGAAGTTACCATAGTTCTCATTTTATTCATCAAAATTAAACGACAGCGGCAAATTCCAAAGCGGAACCTTGGGGGTTTGTGCTAGTATCACAGACGTGCGTGTCGTGCGCTTTTGCCCTATTCTGTACTGTTTGTGGTTTTGACTATTGATTGATTGATTGAAAAGTTTATTAACAGATTGCAGAATGGGTACAGTACAGTACATCTCAATACATACAATTGTTAAGGGGATGCAGACCAGAGAAAGACTTTCGTCTTGTTTCCACCAGGGTCCCCCATTTTCAATTCATCATAACATATATGACATACATGACATACAGATAGACAGTACTGCTACATCTATACATTTATGACATATCAGATTTGCAAATACAGTACTGTTTGTGATACAAAAGTGTCCAGAAAAGGAGTGTATATACATTTGGCGTAGAAACTGTACATTGGAGGAGGTTGGTGGGGTGGGGTTGGGTGGGTTGGGTGAGGGCTGTACATTGGAGGTGGGGGGGGGGGGGGGGGGGGGGGGGTTGGGTAGGGGACACACACACATTTTACACTGTACATTGGAATGTTGACAAAGCCTTACTTGGTCATTTACTGTACAACTAGGTTAGGACATTTGTAGGGGCCAGTTTCGAATTGCAGTCTCACGTAGGTGTTTTTTGAGAGTGTTTTTGAAGGTGGGTAGTGATTCACATTCCTTTACAGCTTTGGGTAGGGCGTTCCACATTGATGTGGCATAATTGCGAAACGTGTTTAGTCCCTTGTTTGAGCCGAATCTGGGTTTTACATGATTTGTGGAGCTCCCTCTGGTGTTGTGATCGTGGTATTCACTGACCTTTGGGAAGTATTTTGACATGTACATGGGTACCTTGGTCGCGTAGTGTATCTTGTAGACCAGGCCCATTGCAAGTTGCTGTACTCTGTCGTCTACTCTAAGCCATCCTAGGTTGTCAAAGTGGGCAGGGGTGAGGTGGGTTCTAGGAGTCAGGTCAAGTAGTAGTCTGACTAGCTTGTTTTGAGATGTTTGTAATTTGTTTTTTAGTGCCTTTGAGGTGCTTTGGTACCATGAGGTGCAAGCATAGTCGTAGTACCCTTGAATGAGTGCTCCTGCTAGAGTCTTCAGGGTATTCTTGTTTACCAGAGAGGAGATCCGGTACAAGAATCGCGTTCGTTGGTTGACTTTTTTTATTACATTGGATGCCATTTTGTCACAGGAAAGATTAGCCTCTAGGATGGAACCCAGGTAGGTAATTTCATCTTTCCTTGTGACAATATTGTCACCCACTGTAACCGAGAAGTCGTCAGTCTTGCTGAGTTTGTTATTTGAACCGAAGAGAATGGACTCTGTTTTGCCCATGTGTAATGATAGTTTGTTGTCGGCGAGCCATATGCAGATTTTGCCTAGTTCCGAGCTGAGGGCTTTTTCAACCTGTAACTTGTTCTTGTCAGAGACCAGCAGGGCTGAGTCGTCCGCAAACAGGAACAAGTTGTAGTCACAAGCTGACGACATGTCATTTGCATAAATTAGGAATAGTAGCGGTCCTAGTATGCTTCCTTGTGGAACACCACAGCTCACTGTGAGGGGGGGGGATAGGGTACCGTTTACTTCCACCATCTGTTCCCTCCCCTCCAGGTAGGATTGTATCCAGCTCACTGATAAACTATCAAAACCAATTGCTTTTAGCTTGTCAATCAGAATGGTGTGATTGACAGTGTCGAAGGCCTTTTGTAGGTCCAGCATGACCATGCCGCAGTATTTGCCCGCGTCCACCTCTTGTTTGATGTGGTCGTTCAAGTAGAGAAGGCATGTGTCAGTGGAGTGGGATGTTCTGAAGCCAGATTGGAATTCGTAGATTAGATTTTTTTCCGCGAGGTATTTTTCGATCTGTTCGTATACTATTTTTTCCATGACTTTCGAGATGGATGTAAGGAATACTATACAGTACCTTCTATTTTGAGTGGCGTTATTATTGTATTTACATGTTTCAGCTGTTGTATTTCACGTGAAAGTCTTTCTCTGGTCTGCATCCCCTTAACAATTGTGTGTATTGAGCTGTACTGTACTGTATACCCATTCTGCAATCTGTTAATTAAAGTTATCAATCAATCAACAGCGAGGCCACATTACTTTTTTAAATGTATTTATTTAAAGCTGAAGCTGTAGTTTGTCAACTTTTGCATTGTTTGTTAACAATGGACTATCAGTCACTTACTGCCATCATAAATACTTGGATTTGTGAGTTGGGAACAGCCTATTTCGATTGTCTTTGTGCGCGTGCGCGTGTGCGTGCGGTTGTTGTACCACCCTGTGCACTGCTGCTCTGTGTTGTGCCACTGTGCTGCACGTTTATGCTTTGTGCAACGAGGCGTCCAGGTGGTTTGGGCAATTCCGCTCCGCAGAAACACAATTCACATTTTGTGGATAAGTCAAGTGTAAGATAAGGATGATTGCTCTACAGCAGTCTTTTGACTATCTAATGTGAATATGATATAATAAGTAAATTAATCCTCTCTCGGGGATTAATTCAGCATTCAGCATAAAATGCTGTACAACTTGGACATAATTTGTTACAGCGTATCTTTGTACTGTAACATTCATATTTTATGCTAACATTATATTACTGTTGGATTTCAATCAAGCCATACCGATGAATTAAATACTTAAAAACTTTTCTCAAATGAGATGATTATGATACAGAACATTATACATTTCAGAATTGGGGTGACCGTGGCTCAGGGGGTATAGAGCAGTAATCGGATGGTTCCTGGTTCGATTCCGGCTCCTCTTGGGCAGCGTGTCGAAATGTCCTAGAGTGAGACACTTAACTCCAACTGCTCCCGATGAGCAGGTCTGCACCTTGCCTCTGCCGTGAATGTTTGAATGTGAGGCATAAGTTGTTAAGTGCTTTGCATAAAAGTGCTGCAGTATATAAATACAGTCCATATGCTTGCTTTATATTGCTGTGGTCAAAACAACCTTGAGTTGAGGGTTTGAAGACACACTGTCAACACGGTAAAAAATAATACTCTGTTGCTCTGCCTTTTATTCCTTGTCAGTGATTTTGACCAGCTCCCAGATAACATCCCCACCAGCGCCACTGTCGCTGACACTGAGGTGAAGAAAGGATTCATCGACTACTTTGTAAGAGCACATTTATTTACTGATAAAAAAATATAGCAAATACTGTACTTACACTACAAATTAGGGCCAAGCATCAGTATCCTGGAGAAATTTAGAAGTAAATATAGTAGCACCACAGAGACTGCAGGACATAGTATACACCAAAATATCAATTAAGCAATGCGAACTGAAATTTGGCCCCATAATTACACATGCGATCCGGATATGGCGTGAAACACAAAAAAAATATTCTAATCCACATAAATGGCATAATCATACTCCCTTATTCAATAACAATGCACTCCTGATTAGAAAACGACCTATAAGATTCCCTAGATGGGAAAAGCAAGGCATACATACATTAGGAGATGTTTTCAACAAACAGGGTATTTGTAGCTATGATGAAATAGAAAAAAAGTTTAATCTCACCGGTTCCACATATCTTTTTTACGCACAATTATTGTTATGTTTGAAGACTCACGGTGTTCCATTAAAGATACCAATTGCACACCACAGATACCACACATTTTTCTATGAAAGAGAGACATCGAGAGGTTTTGTATCAGATTTTTATCATCAATTACTAACGGCTTCGTATGAAACCCTCCACCTAGACTCTGTTTGGAGGAGGGATATACCAGACCTAGAAAAAGATTTTGATTGGCAAGAAGCCTGGGCAAATGTTCGACTTGCATCAAGGAACCCGGACCATCAACAAATCAATCTTAACTATATTCATAGGACATACTTGACTCCTATAAGACTGAACAGAATGGGTCTTAAACAAGACTCTAAATGCTCCTTATGTACAAATGGGGATGAGGGGACATTTATGCACATGTATTGGGACTGCCCACCAGTTAAGATATTCTGGGAAGAAGTGACCCAGCAATTATCAAATCTCTTAATTCTGAATATACCTGTACACCCCTCTATATTACTGCTGAATGATGTTTTTGAATATGCAGTACTGTTGTGAAGGATCAGATTAAACCGAATATATATATTTATTTATGGATATATATTTAATAGTATTTGTATATCGTTTGATATCCCTTGTATATTCCTTGTACATATACACTGAATATCCCTTTAGTCTACTAACAGCCCATAATAGTTTCATTCTCTCATTGGACAAGAACTTGGCACCAGCAGCCAAGCCCCTTGGTTCAAGTTCAATCGTGCCGACGAACATGTCGTTACTAGCCCGGTTCCGCGTAGGAATACGTCTGGCGAAATACGAATGGTACTATTTGTTCACAGCGCATATATATATGGCGCAAGTAAAGTAGAACTTTCTTTTAGTCCCTTAGCCCTTAGTTCTTTACCCTCCAACCTAGTGGCAAGACGTTAAGCCTCACCCACGATACACGTGTGGTGCAGTATGGTCAACTTGGCCTCAGAATGGCATTGAGACATCGTGTGGATTAATAGTTGAATTGTCATAGTTTGGCACTATACCGTCGAGTGGGACGTATTTCTATTAAGTTAATAATAGTCTATTATGTATGGTGCATCGTTCGGTTAGAGTTATAAAGTGAGCAGTACCCCCATCGTTTCCTCGCGTTATCTAGAGTCTTAACCAGGCTGGGCAGACCACGTGTGGTGCTTTCATCCGAGGAGTTCTGGGCCAGGACGAGTGGACCTGCACATTGGATTACCTTACCCGGACGACGGCGAGCCCTACACGGCTTGGATTATCTACTTGCTTTGGGTGCTTTGATTATGCCATGGATAACAGCCAACACTGGTAAGTGTTGGAACTACCCCCGAGAGGAGTCCAGGTGAGACGGCGCTCTAACCCGAGTGAGGTCGCCTCACGTCTCTTCGTTGTGGACCGGCAGCTACCGTCTACAAGAGGGCCCAACGGTATTCATCTGTGGACCAAGGTTCTGTGGGCACCGTGTTCAGCACTCTGAATTCTCCCAAGAAATCGTTGGCCAGATGGGATATCGCCAGCGGCTCTCCTAACCCCCCCCCCCTACTGACTTACAACCAGCGGGACCCCCTTTAGTATATCCAGCTATAATCATTTAAGTACCATCGCTATAGTTCCCTAAAGAACCAGGTTGTATACTTGCTTCCTGCGTAACCAGAGATTGGACATTCAATGTTGATTTGCCTACGAATACTCATTTGCCTTACAAGTGCATTCAAATCATAAATGTCATTAAGTGAACGTTGTATATACCCTTTGCTATATATTAAATATTCGATTTATACATTTGTGTGGACTTGGTTTCATGGTGGGAAAGTGTTCATCATATCTATATCATGTACTGTGTGGCCAGTAGTTAAAGTACATAAAGCGGTAGTGGTTTAATGATACCATACTTATCAATACAGTCAGGGAATTGTACCCCTCAGTTACAATTGGTCCTTCGAGCCGGAGGGTAACTAGTGTAATATTAATATAGTGTTATTAATATTGAAATGGCCTATGATGAACACTCCACGAAACGGTCCTCCTAACGTAGAACGCCCGCGGCGCAGACGACAGACACCTCAGTACTTAGAGGATTACGCTGTCAGTCAACTACCTAGCCTTCGACAAACGGTAAACGCGGTAAAAGTAGAAAGTAAAATTATGTCTGACCTTAACGACCAGGTTACCCCGACCACAGAGGCCCTAGTGGGTTCTAATGTAACTGACCAAGCTCACGGTGGGGACCAGGACGGAGCTGACATGCCTTTACCCCCCGCCAATACCGAAGAAGTAGTCCCCGACCAGCCCCGGGAGGAAGACAACCCTACAGAGAGAGAACTCTGCACGGAACAAGATGAGGAGAGCGCCGAGGAGATAGAGCTCCAGGACTCCCCAACGAGTACAGCCAGGAGCGGCTCACCTCTACAACCGTCTTCCCCCAGCGAAGCGGAGAGGATGCTATCACAGGCGTTCCTCATCAGCCTGACCGAACGCGATCGACTCCAGGGTGAACGCGATCGACTTCAGGGTGAACGCGATCGACTCCAGACACAGCAACGGAGCGAAGAAGAGCGCATACGCCTGGAGATGAGACGCCTTCAGACGGAAGAGAATATGGCAAGAGACCGAGCAGACACCCAGCGTGCCGCTGCCGGTGCCCAAAGAGAAACAGAGCGCAACCTCGCTCTCATCCAGCGCGAAACCGAGCGCGACAGACTACAGGGCGAGCGCGACAGACTACAAGCCGAGCGCGACAAGTTACAAGCGCAGCTAATGGAGCAGCTGATCCTCAAGGCAACACCCTCTCCCTCCGCCAGGGGTTCAAGGAACTCGTCGAGACAACAGTCAAGGGCAGCGTCTCCTAACCGAGCAAGCGACCCTGAACTTGACCAACAGACCAAGCCTATACCCCCCGCAGACCCCCTTCCCCGACCGGTCCAAGCGAGACCCAGCTACAAGGAAGGAGCAGCATACACTGCGGAGAAACTAAATAAACGACTACAGGATCTAGAGGACCTGATAGAAGAAGAAGAGGGAGAGGAGGAGAACCAAGCCCGACGACAGCACAGTACTCCACCGGACCAGGAGGTCCAGTACAGCCCAGGCTATACCCCCGCGGCGCTGCGCTACAGACCCCCGACTCTATTCACGGGTGAGCATGACGCACGACCAGCCCCGAGGAATAGCACCTGGACCAGCGGGCCATGGTACCCTGCCGGTACCAGCCCACAGAGAGGCGCAAGAGGAGACTCGCCTAGGAGGCCTCTCCCCCAACGCTCGCCGATGTATCAGCCATCCACGGCGTCATACATTGGTACACCGACGTTTCCAGACTTCACCTATGAGAATCGAGCACAGTACACGGAGCTCCGGATGTGCCTAGAGACAATGATGGTGGATGTCGCTGATGAACGCCACAAGTATGCAATATTACTGAAGCACCTGAAAGTACCCCGAGCGCACAATATAGCGCTAGCCTATGCCACCTCTACGACCCCATACACCGCGGCTCTAGCAGCGCTGGACCAGAGATATGGACGTATATGGGATTACGTAATCCAAGAGATAAGGCATATTGATCGCCTACCCCCAGCAACAGACAATCGCTCATTAGACGACCTGTCTATAAAAGTGCAGTCCCTGGTAGGGATGCTGGGAGCGCAACGAGAAAAGGGTATGCACGAGCTATACGCCAACTCTAACGTCGAGAGGATTTTAGAGAAGCTGCCACCCGCCAGACAAGAGCGCTTTAGGCGGCAGAGAGACCACCGTGATCCTAACGGTCCCGAACCATCCCTCCTCGATCTAGCCGACTTCCTGGCGAGAGAAGTCAGCAGCTTACGACTGGATACGTTCGTGCGGAGCACACCAAGCTCCAGAGAGGGACCCAGGAGAATAAACGATGGAAGAAGATCGGTGACTGTCATGCACCAATCAGAATCAGTACCGAGCAGTAAGAACCACAGTACCCCCTCGAGGAAAGAGAAGTGGAAGATGGTGTGCCCGTACTGCGAGAAGGAACACTGGCTGTCACAATGTGACCTGTTCACCAAGATGAATGCAGAAGAAGTGAGTCAATGGATAAAGTCCAACAGGCGCTGTTACCGATGTGCGCGCAGTCACATGGCAGCCGAGTGCCGCCTAAAGAAGAGGTGCAGTCGGTGTGACGGAGCCCACCTAGATGTCCTACACGACAGTAACAGAAGAAAGCCTGCACCTGCACCATCGAGCAGCACAAAGGCAAGTGTCATGTACATTGACCCCGCCAGCAGCAGCGGCGCCCAAGTGCTCTTAAAGGTAGTCCGTGTAACATTGAGCTACCAAGAAAAAGTCATGGACACTTACGCCGTCCTTGATGACGGGTCAGAGAAGACCCTTCTGCTCGCGTCCGCTGCGGCCCAGCTGGGACTGCGGGGGAGCGAGAACCAAATGACGATTCGGACAATAAGAAGAGATTTAAAGACGATAAAAGGCGAGAATGTCTCCTTCACTATCGCAGCAAGCGGGCAGCCAGAGCGACGGTATAGGATTACAAATGCTTTCACCAGCCAAGAAATAGGACTATCACAGTACACCTACCCCATCGCCAAGCTGATGGATAAATATGTGCACCTGCGTCAACTACCTATCCCGCTCATAGACGGCGCCACCCCGACCCTGCTGATAGGCTCCGACCATGCAGACCTCATAGTCCCGATAGACCGGGTCCATACAGGACCCAGAGGCTGTCCTGCAGCAGTCGAGACCCGCCTAGGATGGACACTACAAGGCCCCCTCGCTAAATCTCTCAACCGAACAGCAGCCACTAGCTGCCTCCACTCCAGAGTGACAGAGGAAGACACCACTCTCCTGCAGCATGTCGAGAGGCTATGGACACTAGAGACAATGCCCTTTAAGAACGAAAAGAAAGACATTCGTTCTAAAGAAGACATTTACGCCATAAACCTCCTCGAGCAAGGGACAAAGAGAGTCACAGTCGGCGGAGTGATGAGATACGCAACTCCACTCCTGAGGCGAGAGGGAATGCCCACCTTTCACGCCACGAAAGAAGCTACGGAGCGGTATCTATTGAACACAGAGCGGCGCCTAGCCAAAGACCCCGCTCAAGAGAGTGTGTACCGCGCTGAGATTGAGAAGCTAATCACAGCGGGACACGTAACGAAGATTGACTGGCGACGCCGTGCGCTGCTCCGCGCCTCTCTGATCAAAGACGGCTTTGATCTCCGGCAGCAGGCCAGCAGCGACCCCCCAGTATTACGCAGCCTCTCCCCAGAAGAGAAGCCCTTGCTGCGGTTACCATGGAGAGAGAGGATCGGGGATGAGCAACCAGCCATCTATCAAGAGGAAGTCCTCCCTTTCGGAACCACATGCAGCCCGTGCTGTGCTACATTTGCACTACAGAAACACGTCGCAGAGGACCCAGCAGCAGATGAAGAGGTCCGACACAGTGTGAAGAACAGTTTCTACGTGGACAACTGTTTACAAAGCGTTTCGACTCAAGAAGAAGCCGAGGCTCTCCTAATCAAGCTACGCGCCTCCCTGATCAAAGGCGGCTTTGATCTCAGGCAGTGGGCCAGCAGCGACCTGCACGTATTGCGCAGCCTCTCCCCCGCGGACAAGGCTGCCAGCAGCGAGACCTGGATGGCGACAATCCCAGGAGAAGCCCAAGAAATGACACTAGGACTAGTCTGGCGCTTCAAAACAGACTCGCTCCACTATAGACACAAACCCCTGACCACGGAGCAGGGAAGGTCGACGGCGATACCGACCACCAGACGGAGTGTGTACAGAACACTCGCCAGACAATATGACCCGTTGGGATGTATTCTACCTTACACCACCAGGGCAAAGATGATTGTACGAGCACTATGGGACGAGGACCAGGGCTGAGACGACCCAATACCCGCACCCCTTGCCTCCACATGGAGAGAGTGGGAGACGGAACTCCGCTCACTCCCAGGCGTCAATATACGCCGCAGCTACTTCCCACCCACAGTGAGGCCAGAGACATGCAAGATGGATCTACACGTCTTCAGTGACGCCTCCGAAGTAGCCTATGGATCGGTGGCCTACTTGCGTGCCCAAGAGAAGGGAGGAGAGATACACACTGCTTTCATCCTGGCTCGCTCAAGAATAGCCCCACGAAAGCAACAATCTATCCCGCGTCTAGAGCTCTGCGCAGCCCTAGCAGGAGCGCATCTAGCCACGTTAATCCAACGTGAACTCACCATTCCGGTGCACAGAACAATCTTGTGGTCAGATTCCACGACAGTACTCACATGGATCAAGTCTGATTCATGCAGATACAAGGTCTTCGTGGGAGTCAGAGTCACAGAGATTCAAGAGTTAACAGAAGCAGCGAGCTGGCGGTATGTGGACACCAAACACAACCCAGCTGACGTCATCACCCGGGGAATGTCCCTAGATGACCTCACCCGTCGCAACATCTACAGTGACGGACCAGAGTTCCTCAAGCTCCCGGAAGAAGAGTGGCCTACGCCCACCCCACGGGAAGCGAGTAAAGAGGAGGCTGAGAACAAGAAACCTATGTTCTGTGGACTGAGCACAGTCGCCTCCACAGACCCCAACATAGATGATTGCCTCACCCTACAGAGTGCGCAACTAAAGACATTCCTGTGGCACCACCCAGAGATTCAGCCCACCACTGACATTTCAGCAGCTGACTACGAAGAAGCAGAACTTCTTCTACTACAACGAGCCCAGAGAGACTCGTTCCCCGACGAGCTAGACTGTCTACAGGGAGGAAAGCCCGTCCCATCAGACAGCAGATTGCTCCACCTGGCACCCGAGAGCGACGCCCATAATCTCATCAGAGTGGGTGGTCGTCTGCGGAGGGCCCCCAATCTACCGGATGACGTTAAGTACCCGATAGTCTTGAACAGCCGACACAAGGTCACAGAGCTGATCATAAAGAAATACGACGAGGATGTGCATCACGCAGGAGCAGAGAGAGTCTTCGCGGAGATCAGACGTCGCTATTGGATACTTCAAGGGAGAGAAGCAGTGCGACGCTTCCAGCGAACCTGTCTAGACTGCCGAAAGTGGCGCGCGCAGCCCAGCATACCCCGGATGGCTGACCTACCTCCCTGTCGCCTCCGACTCGGCGACAAGCCATTCCACTCCACAGGCATGGACTGTTTTGGCCCGTTGTATATAAAGAAAGGAAGAGGAACCGAGAAGCGGTGGGGTATTGTATTCAAATGCATGACCACCAGAGCGATAGATATCGAACTCCTTCCAACCATGAGCACAGACTCATTCCTTATGGCCTTCCGAAGATTCACATCACGGAAAGGAAAACCGTCTACGTTGTTGTCTGATCACGGGACAAACTTCAAAGGCGGAGAAAGAGAGCTGAGAGAGAGCTTCCAAGCTATGGGCCCAGAACTTAAGACCCACCTCGCTCCATCCCAGATTGACTTCCAGTTTAATCCCCCGAACGCACCCCACTTCGGTGGAACCTGGGAACGAGAAGTACGTTCTATAAAGACAGCCCTGTACGCCGTGCTTGGGGCCCAGACTGTAGCGGAAGAAGTCCTAATGACAGTCCTCACGGAGATCGAGGGAGTATTGAACTCCAAGCCCCTCGGCTACGTCTCCAGTGATGTAGCAGATGTCGACCCAGTCACCCCCAACACACTCTTGATGGGGCGGCTGGACCCCGCGCTACCCCAGACAATGTACAGGCCTGAAGAAGCGAACGGCCGAAGAATGTGGAGGTACAGTCAAGTACTAGCTGACAAGTTTTGGAACAGCTTTCTACTCCACTACCTACCGTCTCTACAGACCCGCCAGAAGTGGGTAAAAGAGAGAGACAATTTGACAGAAGGAACAGTCGTCATGATTATCGACCAGTCACTACCCAGAGCTATGTGGCCGGCTGGCCGCGTAAGCAAAGTGATCACCGGTGCCGATGGCAAGGTCCGAGCAGCTGAAGTGCTCGTCCAAGGGCGAACTTACACACGACCCGTGGCGAGGCTGATAGAACTGCCCAGACTCCCAGACACTATCGATGACGACCATGACCCCACGACTTTGTGAGTTGACTGACCCTTACAGCGGACCTTGAGTGGTAGACAGTGCGGTTAATCTGTCTCTGCTTAGCTAATTAGGTGGGACTAATTAGGGGGCGGCTGTTGTGAAGGATCAGATTAAACCGAATATATATATTTATTTATGGATATATATTTAATAGTATTTGTATATCGTTTGATATCCCTTGTATATTCCTTGTACATATACACTGAATATCCCTTTAGTCTACTAACAGCCCATAATAGTTTCATTCTCTCATTGGACAAGAACTTGGCGCCAGCAGCCAAGCCCCTTGGTTCAAGTTCAATCGTGCCGACGAACATGTCGTTACTAGCCCGGTTCCGCGTAGGAATACGTCTGGCGAAATACGAATGGTACTATTTGTTCACAGCGCATATATATATGGCGCAAGTAAAGTAGAACTTTCTTTTAGTCCCTTAGCCCTTAGTTCTTTACCCTCCAACCTAGTGGCAAGACGTTAAGCCTCACCCACGATACACGTGTGGTGCAGTATGGTCAACTTGGCCTCAGAATGGCATTGAGACATCGTGTGGATTAATAGTTGAATTGTCATAGTTTGGCACTATACCGTCGAGTGGGACGTATTTCTATTAAGTTAATAATAGTCTATTATGTATGGTGCATCGTTCGGTTAGAGTTATAAAGTGAGCAGTACCCCCATCGTTTCCTCGCGTTATCTAGAGTCTTAACCAGGCTGGGCAGACCACGTGTGGTGCTTTCATCCGAGGAGTTCTGGGCCAGGACGAGTGGACCTGCACATTGGATTACCTTACCCGGACGACGGCGAGCCCTACACGGCTTGGATTATCTACTTGCTTTGGGTGCTTTGATTATGCCATGGATAACAGCCAACACTGGTAAGTGTTGGAACTACCCCCGAGAGGTGTCCAGGTGAGACGGCGCTCTAACCCGAGTGAGGTCGCCTCACGTCTCTTCGTTGTGGACCGGCAGCTACCGTCTACAAGAGGGCCCAACGGTATTCATCTGTGGACCAAGGTTCTGTGGGCACCGTGTTCAGCACTCTGAATTCTCCCAAGAAATCGTTGGCCAGATGGGATATCGCCAGCGGCTCTCCTAACCCCCCCCCCCTACTGACTTACAACCAGCGGGACCCCCTTTAGTATATCCAGCTATAATCATTTAAGTACCATCGCTATAGTTCCCTAAATAACCAGGTTGTATACTTGCTTCCTGCGTAACCAGAGATTGGACATTCAATGTTGATTTGCCTACAAATACTCATTTGCCTTACAAGTGCATTCAAATCATAAATGTCATTAAGTGAACGTTGTATATACCCTTTGCTATATATTAAATATTCGATTTATACATTTGTGTGGACTTGGTTTCATGGTGGGAAAGTGTTCATCATATCTATATCATGTACTGTGTGGCCAGTAGTTAAAGTACATAAAGCGGTAGTGGTTTAATGATACCATACTTATCAATACAGTCAGGGAATTGTACCCCTCAGTTACAAGTACTATACAACAAAAGAGTTTGGTTTTATCTGGTATTACAGTGGCTAAAAAACTGATAGCATCACGATGGTTTCAACTGGAAAAAATGTGCCGAAAGGTCTGGATTCTTACATATCTCGATGTGATTTATCTAGAAATATCTACAGCAAGAATTTTGGGTCTCAATGAATCCAAATTGACAATGTGGTTAGAAGTGGTGGAGAGAATAAAAGCTAGCATTTAATGGTAGTGTTTGGTTATGAGCGAAGGATAATGGATGGATTATCCATGGGGGGGTCCAGGGCGGGGGGTGCGAGCAGGAGCATATGTGTGTAGGGGAATAGATAGCAGGTATTAGGGGTATATCTTGTATAAGACATTTATCCAAACGATGAGTTAACTGATGTACACTGTTTTACAATGCTTGTATATCTAATCGTGTGTTGTCATGTTTGTTTATGTGTTTGTTTAAAAAATAATAATAAAAAAAAATACAAAAAAAATAAAAATTAGGGCTGCTTGAATAATCATGGTCAATATTGAGATGTCTCTTTCTGTGTTTGCCTCCCCCTCTCTCTCTCCCTCTCTCTCTACCTCTCTGTGTTTATCTCTACCCATTCTCTCTCTCTCCCTCTCTCTTTCTGTCTCTCCCCCCCTCTCTCCCCTCTCTCTCCCTCTCTACCCCCCCTCTCTCCCCCTCCCTCTCCCTCCCCCTCTCTCTCCCCCTCTCCCCCCTCTCTCTCTCTCCCCCCCCTCTCTCCCCCTCTCTCTCTCCTCCCCTCTCTCCCCCCCTCTATCTCTCTCTCCCTCTCTGTGTTTCTCTCTCCCCATTCTGTCTCTCTCCCTCTCTTTTTCTGTCTCTGCCTCCCCCTCCCCTCTCTATCTCTCTCTCCCTCTCTGTGTTTCTCTCTCCCCATTCTGTCTCTCCCTCTCTTTTTCTGTCTCTGCCTCCCCCTCCCCTCTCTACCCCCCCCCCCCCCCCTCAGATATTTGTGATAGAGGTGAAGACTAAAGGACACAGTAAGTACTTGATCTACAGAAGATACCGGGAGTTCTTCAGCCTCCATCACAACCTGGAGGCCAAATATCTACCTCAGAACTCCGACAAGCCCGGCTCCAACACCTGCACCCTGCCATCTCTGCCTGGTCAGTGTGCATGCATGCGTGTGTGTGTGTGTGTGTGTGTGTGTGTGTGTGTGTGTGTGTGTGTGTGTGTGTGTGTGTGTGTGTGTGTGTGTGTGTGTGTGTGTGTGTGTGTGTGTGTGTGTGTGTGTGTGTGTGTGTGTGTGTGTGTGTGTGTGTGTGTGTGTGTGTGTGTGTGTGTGTGTGTGTGTGTGTGTGTGTGTGTGTGTGTGTGTGTGTGTGTGTGTGTGTGTGTGTGTGTGTGTGTGTGTGTGTGTGTGTGTGTGTGTGTGTGTGTGTGTGTGTGTGTGTGTGTGTGTGTGTGTGTGTGTGTGTGTGTGTGTGTGTGTGTGTGTGTGTGTGTGTGTGTGTGTGTGTGTGTGTGTGTGTGTGTGTGTGTGTGTGTGTGTGTGTGTGTGTGTGTGTGTGTGTGTGTGTGTGTGTGTGTGTGTGTGTGTGTGTGTGTGTGTGTGTGTGTGTGTGTGTGTGTGTGTGTGTGTGTGTGTGTGCGATGGGGATTATGAATTATTTACATTATGTGTGTGTGTGCACATGCATGCCCACATGTGAGCACATCTCTATAGTACCTAAATATACCTGATCTGTGAACTCATACTGCACATGGTAGCTTGCATTCACTTTACAAGTAGGCTACATTGCAGCAGGTGTGTCCTTTATAGTAACCGTCGATGCAGATCACAGAGACAAAAACAGGAATAATCCCTTCAAGCCTACTGTACCTCGAACCCTATAGGGAGGTGTAGTGGTTACGTCATACGTCAAGTCTACGTACGTGACTTCTATTTTTACTTCTATTATTACATGCTATACTATTTTATTTCATACTTATCTCTTGTCTAGCACAGTCTCTGGAGCGTAACAGAAAGAAGCATTTTGTATAAAAGTATTCTGTACTTCTGTATGACAACTATTAAAGAAACTTGAGAAACTTGAAACTTGTTGTTTCCGGCCGGTCCACCTCGCTTGAAATTGCCATGTATTTCCAATGGACACATTTATAAATCGTCTCATTTAAAACAAATAAAGCATGCATCCACAATCTATAGCTCAACATGAAACAATTCGCAATTAATCGTAAAATAATTACGTATAATTTTATTTCAACCAAAAATGCTTAAACAATAATGTTAGTGATAGAAGGGAACTCATTTTGTGCAAAAATGGATAGCTTGCCAATGTTCATGAGGCAGAATTATTACAATAGCCGATAATACATTTTCCCAATGATATGATGATGGTGGACCGTGCAGGAAACTACACCTCCCTATACCGACAAGCTACGAATACCTGCTGTCTGGTGACAAACCACAGTCTATTGTGACATCTGGTTTCCCAACGCCGTCTTTAGCGCTGAGATCATTGTCGTCCCATCAGCTGACACTGTGGTTACAGCGACATCGCCTCAGTGCCAGGATGCTTTGGGAACCCACCCTGTTGCTTCCCAAGAGAGCGGAGGAGAAGCACTCTCTCAGTGCCAGGATGCTTTGGGAACCCAACCTAGTAGTTCTGCCTCGTCACCCTGTAACCTTTTCTGTACATAATGCACAGTCATTTGCTCCTTGGTTCGCATGGTAACGGATCAGGTGTCCAGTGACAGCTTGCAGGAATTGCTCCTATACCAGTGTGGGGGAGGGGGTACATTTTCTATCTTTTCAAAACTGTTGGAGCTGTCAATGTCCATATTGATTAAAAGGTGCTGAAAGAGAGCGTCCGTGCCAGTGAAGCTGGATGACTTTGAACGGGGGGACTGACCATTGATTGGGGGAGATGGGTGACAGAATAGACACTTAACCCTTAACTGCTCCTGATGAGCAGGTTGGCACCTTGCATGGTCGCCTCCGCTGTCGGTGAGTGAATGTGTGAGTGAATGGGTAAAATGTGAGGAACAAATTGTAAAGCGCTTTGGATAAAAGTGCTATATAAATGCAGCCATTTAGAATAAAGAGTGTGTGTGTGTGTGTGTGTGTGTGTGTGTGTGTGTGTGTGTGTGTGTGTGTGTGTGTGTGTGTGTGTGTGTGTGTGTGTGTGTGTGTGTGTTGCAGGTGTAGTGGTGGAGTTGGGTGGGTGCCTTTGAATGTATCAGGACATATAAGGGTGTGGTTGGTCTTAAAGGTAAATGGTATTACAACTTTTTTTTAATAAATCTTTTTTTAATACATAGCTCTACATACAGCCATCACTGATATAGAGTGTCTGGTCAGTAACATGGGTCTCCCAGTCCCTCCGCTCTGCAGTAAACACAAAATACATTGTCTGGTATCCAGTTCCCACTTTATGCAATTAGGAGGGAGACTGGGAGACTATATTCTATATTATAGCTATGGATACAATACTATGGCCCATTTGACATCACCTATCTATCATTCAATATGTGAAAAAGAATACATTTTTGCATCCATGCCTTCCCGTGTTATACCGTGGTGAATATAAGTATGGTCATGAAATGCTGAGTTATAGCCCTACACGTCAATTCCACTATAGACGTTGCCATTTCTTGCCTGTATACGCTATTATCCCGAAATCAAATCTATATCATAGGTATTATGTTCCATCATGAATGCATGAAAGGGGGGGGGGGGGGGTCGTTTCTGATAATTTGATTGTCAGTAACGGCATTCGCATTGAACACTAAAAACGCTTATCAGCCCGATCGGTATCATTGCATTGCAGGATCAAGCAAAAATGTACGTCAAATCGTCCTTACCTGTGATCGGGAGTATTCCAAAAATAATATTCCAATTGTTTGATCGCCATCTGGTATATCCAATGTCCATTTGGTCCACGGCATAATCAACCACAACATATGGATCGGGAATATTTGACACGCTTCAATGGAACCGAGAGAACCATTCGCCTCACCCGAGAAGGAAAAATTAAACCCGAGACATTTGGCCGTCCCACAGGCCAGGATGCAATGTTACAAAGGGTGCTCGATACCGCCGTCTAGCGTGATGCGGCCGGTATTGCACTTTTACATTCTCAGGCTGATTCCCCATGTTAACCCCGAGTCTGTGTGCCTGTAATGAATCGAATAAAAGAAATAACTATCAAATAACGAGTATACTCGTTGTTGGCGTTCAACGATTGGCGCCCAATAACAAGTATACTCGTCGTTGGCGGGGAATGAGTTAAAGAAACACATCTACATTATGGGAAACTCCAGTGTTGGACAAGAAAGACCAGATCCCCGACATATTTAAAAAACAGATGGCTCTGATTTATTAACCAGGCCCGCAAGCGTTTCGCACGTGAAAGATACAAAAATAAGCTGGTTTTTCAGACTTCTCGCACTTACTGTATGTATGCCTTGATTGACATGTATTTTTAGGAATGTCAACGTGAGTTGCATAAAATTGAAGAGATTATTGACGTCAATTCAGATGACCAGTGATGCCACAGATTACTTGTAAAAATAATCTGATTACTCCTTTAAAAAGTAATCTAGTTACTTTACTGATTACTTGATTATCAAAGTAACTTAGTTACTTTGAAAGTAACTAGGTTACGAAGTCGTCGCCATCCCCCCTGCTGCTGCCACAACATAAGAATGACAACAATGATAAAAATAAAATTGTAAAACCGTTGTGTAATATAAAACATGGTATTATAGTTTGTTATTCTCATGTGTGTGTGGCTGTGAGCGTGCGTGCACGAGCGCACGTCCCATCTCCAGTCTAGCTGACTGTACCCCTGGCTCTCTTATCATCAGCATTATGAGATAGTAACTAAATAGTAACGCACAGCCACTTGGAAAAGTAACTGTAATCAGATTACTGGCTTGTAAAAAGTAACAAGTTAGATGACTATTTACTGAAAAAAGTAATCAGATTACAGTAACTAGTTACTTAGTAACTAGATACTGGCATCACTGCAGATGACACCCCCTACCATGTGATTTATTAAATATTTACAACTTTAGACTAGATTATTCTACTTGGGTACCGTGGCACATAATAATAATAATAATAATAATAATAATAATAATAATAATAATAATAATAATAATAATAATAATAATAATAATAATAATAATAATAATAATAATAATAATAATAATAATAATAATAATAATTTCTTAAATTTATATAGCACCTTTCAGGAAACCCAAGGCGCTTAACAGAGGAGGGGGACACACTAAGGGGAAGGAAATCAGAGGAACATTGTGTAAAAAGAGGGAAGTCAGGCAGAGTCATTGATATATTTGGTGAAGACGTAAGATTTGAGTTGTGATTTGAAGGAGTCCAGGGATGTAGCGTTGTGGATGTCTGGAGGGAGGGAGTTTCAGAGGGTGGGTGCGGCAACACAGAAGGCTCTGGGACCGACAGTGCGCAGGTAGGTGGTAGGGACTAGGGATGGAGAGGAGACCAGAGTCAGGAGAGGAGGTCGGCTAGGTACCGGGGAGCAAGGGAGTGAAGGGATTTGTAGGTGATGAGGAGGATCTTAAAGTCAATGCGGGACTTGACTGGAAGCCAGTGGAGCTGGATGAGGGTTGGAGTGATGTGGTGCCAGGGCTTGGTGCGGGAACCCTAGCAGCTGAGTTTTGGACATATTGCAGCCTGTTCAAGGCCTTGCTGGGTAGCCCTGCAAGGACTGAATTGGAGTAGTCCAGATGGGAGGTGATAAAGGAGTGTATGAGTGTCTCTGCTATGGAGTCAGGGAGAGATGGCCAGAGTCTGGATATATTTAGCCTCTTCTACTTGATTAGCTCATTTGCTCTGACAAAATATCCTACTATAAAATGGGGAAAACAGACCATCTCCATCCATATTTCGCCTCAGTGGGTTGGCAAACCAATCTGAAATCGCACATGGGCATTGAGCATAGGCAGGGACAGACCCAGATTCTTCCTAATTTAAGCTGCTTATGAGCAGTTTTTGGCAAGTCTGCGTGGCATGCGCATCCCCATGTATGGACTGGTGTGTTTAGTTTAATAAAGTTGAATAGCAGTGGTGGAAGAAGTACACAGTTCCTTTACTTAAGTAAAAGTAGAAATACGCAGATAAATTAGTACTCTGGTGAAAGTAAAAGTCCTCCATTCAAATTCTACTTAAGTAAAAGTAGAGAAGTATTTGCTATTGAATGTACTTAAATATCTAAAGTAAAAGTACACAATCTATTTTTTGTTTGTGTATCCGTTTGACCTCTAAAGGTTGTTAAAGTGGTATGCGGTCCAGTTATGCTGCTCTGATTAAAGGGGAACTATCTTATAAATGGCCTTTTCCAGTGTTTAGCATTGTTTTCTAGCAATGTGGGTTTGTATCAATGGGGTCTATGTATGTAAATCTCATTTTGGCGCATTTGTCCAGTTTACATGTCACAAGATTCTCCCCCACTGAACTAAGCCATTCTGTAACGTACGCGTAAGAATTCTCATCTGCATAATAACGCCCCTGCTCAATGACAATTAACACTATGTAACAAACCATCAAACACACTCACAGCACACACACCCACACGTACACACCCACTTTAAATGGACAACGCACCCACTTTACACACTTTAGACAATAACACTTTATATTTATATATTATATTATTGGCAACTCATTGCACATAGCAAGCCTTGCACCTTACCTTACCTTACCACAAGGTGGCACCACAAGCTACCTCATCCCATTTACCCATTTACCCATTTACCTCATCCCATTTATATTGTATTGAAAATACTCTGCATTGTACATTGCACCACAAGCTACCTCATCCCATTTACCTCATCCCATTTATATTGTATTGTAACTACTCTGCATTGTATACTATACATAATTATGTATATTGAAAATGTTTGTCTTGTTTACACTTGTCGTGCACCCCACTAAAACACTGCACACGGTGTATCCTTTGGGATGTGTTATGTCCCATGTACTTTACATGTAATATATATATATATTTACTTATGAATTTCTTTAACATTTTCTTTTATGAATTCCATTATTAACTTCAGTCCTCAACATACATATAAAATATTCATTCATTTTCAGGATTTTAACCCCTTAAAGGCCAACCTTCACGTTGTATTTTTGTTCAATAAACAATGTGGACTAGGCCAACGGTGACTTTCATGAAGAATGGAAAAAAAAGTATTGAAATTGACCCAGTTTTAGCGTTTTTATCAAACATGTTGTCTGCCCAACACAATCACCACGCACATGGATATTTTAATCAATGGTTCATAACGTGCGTGTGTAATCGAAATAATCTCGTCACAACAGGTGCAGGGCACCAGGGGGCTCACCAGGGGGCGCTGAGAGTCACACACAGCTAGTGGCAGGCACTGCAGGCAGAGAGCCTTGCTACCATAGATATATGCTTGCTACTACTAGCCGAATGAAAATGTATCTGTTTCACCTAACACTATTGCTCCGTGATTATAGCCATCAATCTCTAAAGCTAACCACTATTTGTAAAAGCCACAACCACGTTACCATATTTGTAATAATGTTAATCATTGTGTCGTTGTACACATATTGTGTTTATAACGTTAGTAGCTAACATAGCTTAGCTTGGTAGCTATTGTGCTAACAACATATCCCGACATCCGGCTCGCTGGCCGGCATGAACGGCCGACCCAAAATGGTTCTCTCCTCTCTGTACACCCCGTCCCCACGGGTGCCCTGCCGGGGGGCCCATAGACGCGACGGCGGCGGCAGCCGTAGGGTGCTCGAGCCCGTAAAGGCTAGTGATACACGATAGCTATGAGCTAACTAGCGCTGCGGGCTCGGGCGCCCTGCGGCCGCCGCTGTTGTCGCGTACACAAGCTCCTCCGCGGGACACCCGCGGGGACGGGGGCACACAAAGAGGAGAGAACCACCCGCAGGGACGCCGGGCTATAGGCTAACGTCAGTGTAGTGGTCCCGACTGTAGCAGGGACGGCGGAGCTATAGGCTATAACTGTGATGCACCGAGTGGGCCACCATTGATCTAGTACTATGACCCGGACGGACATAAGGCATACGTTTCCTGAAGTGACGTCACGGCCGTGCTAGAGTCTGATAAGCTTTTAGATTCGGCTCATTAATATGCACCTGTTGTGACGTCGGCGTTTGATAAGCTTTTTTGATTCGCGCGTGCATGTTATTCGTGCGTGGACCTTTTTAACTCTTTCAGAGTGGCATTTCCGGTGTCAAATGGAAAAAAATAAATAATGAAATTATATACCAATGATGTAAACTACCCATAATTGATCAGTAGGGTTTAACCTGGAGGTTGGGCTTTAAATACCAGTTTGTGTGATTGAAGCGTGGCTTATTTTCAAGACAAAAAACACTAAGGGTTAATTATTTTCCATCCCATAAATGCTAATGTCATTCTTTTGGGGTGGGATTATGAGAGCCTGGAGTGTCGAAGATTGGCAAAAAAAAGTTTGATACATAAAAAAATGTTGTGCAGTGACACAGTCTATAAAACACTGCACATGGTGTACCCTTTGGGACGTTTTCTGTCCCATGTACTTTACAAGTTTCAAGTTTTTTTAATAGTTGTCATACAGAAGTACGGAATACTTTTATACAAAATGCTTCTTACTGTTACGCTCCAGAGACTGTGCTAGACAAGATAGGTATGAAATAAAATAGTATAGCATGTAAAATAGAAGTAAAAATAGAGGTCACAGTGTTCAGTATAGACATATGTACAATGTTCGATGCAGAATAGAAGTAACTGAGTTACCATATACAAGACAATATACAATATACTATGCAATGTACTAATATACAATACTATATAGTGCAAAGCAGAAATGGGATGAGGTACAATTTAGGTACAATTTACAGTAAGGTGTACGAGTTGTAGTGCAAATCCTTTACCAATAAATATAAAGTGTGTTTAGGTGATCTAAAGTGTGGAGAGTGGGTGCTGCAGTGTGTTGTTTGTTTAAAGTGAGTGTGTGCGTGTGGATGTGTGGATGTGTGTGCTGTGTGCATTTGATGGTTGTTGCATAGTGTTTATTGTTCGTTGAGCAGCCTGATGGTCTGGGGATAGAAGCTTCTTCTGAGTCTTTCTGTGCTCGCCTTGAGACTCCGGTATCGCTTGCCTGACCGCAGCAGTTCAAAGAGGCAGTTGTTTGGGTGGCTGGAGTCCTTGATGATTCTCTTAGCCTTACCCCTGCACCGCTTGTTGTAAATGTGTATACAATCCTGTTGTATTTGTCATGGGTCCGTCAGCGGTGTGTGTGTGTGTGTGTGTGTAGTGTGTGTGTGTGTATATACAATCTGTGTGTGTCTACAGTATTGTGTGTGTGTCTACAGTGTGTGTCATTTTGCAGCCACACAATGCAGTCCTTTTGTGAAATCCGATACTGCTAAATTGTCTCAGGTGGATGAAGTGTGTGTGTGTGTGTGTGTGTGTGTGTGTGTCTACAGTGTGTGTGTGTGTGTGTGTGTGTGTGTGTGTGTGTGTGTGTGTGTGTGTGTGTGTGTGCCATTCACATGCACTGTGTGTGTGTGTGTGTGCCATGTGAAAACTAGCCATTACTAGTACAGTGTACTAGCCATTTTCACATAATGGCTGCAAATGACCACATGCATACACATAAATTTCTCAACACATGCATGCACACCACACTAAGACCTCCATAAAACATTCTCAAATCATTTTAGATAAACATTTTTTTGAACTGCATTGCAGGATACAAGCAGTAAACACACAAGCTGTGGCCACCGGAAATAGATGACGCAATGCGGCCATCTTGAAAAATTTGTAATCATGCATATGTAAATGTCCATAAAGGGGCCTAGATGAATTATTATTATTTTTTTCAATCTGCAATGGCGTCGTTTAAAAAAAAACATGTTTTAACGTGTTTAACATGGGAGTCAATAGGTACGTTTTTTGTCCCAAGGGTACAATGTGTGCAGTGTTTTTTTTGCAAGGCAAACTATAGGATAAAAGAAATAAAAAAAATGCAGACTTCATCTTTTGCCCCAGAAAAACTGCCTGGCAAGGTTATCCCAAGTACAGTATGTACATTATCTACAGTTGGGAAGTTTTTTGTCCCAGGGGTGCAGGAAGGTTAAGTACTTGACTTTCTATTTTATACTTATTATACTTTTTATAATGATCTATTTTTACCTAGCACACTCTTTGTATTTTATTTTTTTATTATTTTTTAAACAAACACATAAACAAACATGACAACACACAATAGGATATACAAATACACATATGCTCCAGCTCGTACCCCCCTCTCCCGGACCCCCCATTGGATAATCCAACCATTATAATTTGTTCCTAACCAGACACTACCATTATATGCTGGCTTTTATTCTCTCCACCACTTCTAACCACATTGCCATTTTGGATTCATTGAGACCCAAAATTCTAGCTGTTGATATTTCTTGATAAATCACATCGAGATATGTAAGAATCCAGACCTTACGGCAAATTTTTTCCGGTTGAAACCATCGTGATGCTATCAGCTTTTTAGCCACTGTGATACCGGATAAAACCAATCTCTTTAGCTGTGGAGGTACTGCATGCTCAAAGACATCATTCAGCAGTAATACAGAGGGGTGTACAGGTATATCCAGAGTTAAGAGATTTGACAATTGCTGGGTCACTTCTTTCCAAAATATCTTAACTGGTGGGCAGTCCCAGTACATGTGCATAAATGTCCCTTCATCCCCATTTGTACATAAGGAGCATTTGGAGTCTTGTTTAAGACCCATTTTGTTCAGTCTTATAGGAGTTAAGTATGTCCTGTGAATATAGTTAAGATTGATTTGTTGATGGTCCGGGTTCCTTGATGCAAGGCGTACATTTGCCCAGGCTTCTTGCCAGTCAAAGTCTATCTCCAGGTCTGGTATATCCCTCCTCCAGACTGAGTCTAGATGTAGGGTTTCATACGAGGCCGTTAGTAATTGATGATAAAAATCTGAAACAAAACCTCTCGATGTCTCTCTTTCATAGAAGAATTTGTGGTATCTGTGGTGTACAATTGGTATCCTTAATGGAACACCGTGAGCCTTCAAACATGCCAATAACTGTGCGTAAAAATAATATGAGGACTTGGTGAGATTAAATTTTTTGCATATCTCATCAAAACTACAAAACTACCTAGCACACTCTCAGGAGCAAAACAGAAAGAAGCATTTCATACAAAAGTATCCTGTATTTCTGTATGACAACTAATAAAGAAACTTGAACTTGAACTTGAACTCTATGGTTGTAGCCACACTCAACCATTCGCTCAACAACAGAGCAAGTGGAAATACTGACACTTCCTCAAACGGGTTGACGTGGGCCAGAGCAGAGAATGAGCAAGCGAGAGAGAGGCATTTTACACACATCCAGTCCCGACTGCGTGCGTGTGTGACAAAAAAAAGACACTAGAGACTAACACTGACTAAGACTAAAATGCTCAGACATTTAGTTGACTAAAACCGACTAAACGAAAAATAAATGCAGATGACTAAATATGATGAAAACGAAAAAGGAGCACTTGCCACATGACTAAGACTAAAACTAAGATGAAAATAGCTGCCAAAATTAACACTGCATCTGAGCCTTTCCTTGGCACATTTAGGTTATGTCCAGATGATATTTCGGCTGACCCGGAGGGCTGGCCTACAATAGCGAATGTTCCTAACTGACGGTTACGCAGTGGTTAGCACTGTTGCCTCAAAACGAGAAGATCCTGGGTTCACACCCCAACAGGGGGTCTCTCTGTGTGGAGTTTGTATACCTGTGTGGGTTCCTCCCACACCAAAACACATGCAGGCTAGGTTTGTATGTCCTGTGGGTTCCTCCCACACCAAAACACATGCAGGCTAGGTTTGTATGTCCTGTGGGTTCCTCCCACACCAAAACACATGCAGGCTAGGTTTGTATGTCCTGTGTGGGTTCCTCCCACACCAAAACACATGCAGGCTAGGTTTGTATGTCCTGGGTTCCTCCCACACCAAAACACATGCAGGCTAGGTTTGTATGTCCTGGGTTCCTCCCACACCAAAACACATGCAGGCTAGGTTTGTATGTCCTGGGTTCCTCCCACACCAAAACACATGCAGGCTAGGTTTGTATGTCCTGTGGGTTCCTCCCACACCAAAACACATGCAGGCTAGGTTTGTATGTCCTGTGGGTTCCTCCCACACCAAAACACATGCAGGCTAGGTTTGTATGTCCTGTGGGTTCCTCCCACACCAAAACACATGCAGGCTAGGTTTGTATGTCCTGTGGGTTCCTCCCACACCAAAACACATGCAGGCTAGGTTTGTATGTCCTGGGTTCCTCCCACACCAAAACACATGCAGGCTAGGTTTGTATGTCCTGTGTGGGTTCCTCCCACACCAAAACACATGCATGTTAGGTTTGTATGTCCTGTGGGTTCCTCCCACACCAAAACACATGCAGGCTAGGTTTGTATGTCCTGTGTGGGTTCCTCCCACACCAAAACACATGCAGGCTAGGTTTGTATGTCCTGTGGGTTCCTCCCACACCAAAACACATGCAGGCTAGGTTTGTATGTCCTGTGTGGGTTCCTCCCACACCAAAACACATGCAGGCTAGGTTTGTATGTCCTGTGGGTTCCTCCCACACCAAAACACATGCAGGCTAGGTTTGTATGTCCTGTGGGTTCCTCCCACACCAAAACACATGCATGTTAGGTTTGTATGTCCTGTGGGTTCCTCCCACACCAAAACACATGCAGGCTAGGTTTGTATGTCCTGTGGGTTCCTCCCACACCAAAACACATGCAGGCTAGGTTTGCCGGTGTTGTAGTCGAGTCACTAAATCTCGAGTCTGAGGCTGAGTCCACTCCACTCTGGCAGTCAAAGAGCTGACATACAAATAAAAAAAAGGTCTACATTAAACATAAATGACACAGTGGTCACCATTTCAAAAGGAGTTTATTTACTTTGTGACACAAATGCACTAGGGGCGCCCCGGTGGCGCACAACGTATACGCTCAGCATAACCGCAGCGTCCTGGGTTTGAATCCGGCCCAGGACATGTGCTGCATGTCCTCCCCATCTCTCTCTCTCTCTCTCTCTCTCTCTCTCTCTCTCTCTCTCTCTCTCTCTCTCTCTCTCTCTCTCTCTCTCTCTCTCTCTCTCTCTCTCTCTCTCTCTCTCTCTCTCTCTCTCTCTCTCTCTCCCCAATTTCCAAAACTGTCCTATCCACAATAAAGCAGAAAAGGCCATAACAAATATTAAAATGATTTCTTTTAAATGCACTAGCCATCAATATCTTATGCCAAATAATTAGGGCCTATTATAATTTCTTTAAATGATAAATAACTGTATTTATCAATTAACAAGTCAGAGTCCTCGTCTGCACCTTCCGAGTCCGAATGCAGTCAATGCTCGAGTCCAAGTCTGAGTCATCAGTGCTCAAGTCCAAGTCCAAGTCCGAGTCATCAGTGCTCAAGTCCAAGTCGAGTCACGAGTCCTGAAAATCAGTCCAGGACTCAAGTACTACAACACGGAGGTTTGCTGCCATTGCCCTTGACCGAGGTACTGGCGTTACAACTGGAGTTGGTTCCCTGGTGTCGCACTGTGTGGCTGCCCACTGCTCCTAAAATAGTTAGGATGGGTCAAGTGCAGAGTATGAATTTCCCCAAGGGGATTAATAAAGGCACAACTTAGACTTAGTATCACTCCCTCCAGGTAACATACAACGCCATGGTTCTCAGATACTGGTGGATTTATTTTCTCTTCAATAATCTCCAATCCACACGTCAAACTCACTGGCCGCACATAACCATGAGGGAATGAGTTTATGAGTCAACTTGAGGAAAACAAAAACTCGAGAGTTGAGCCAAACAAATTAGCAACAGGTGCCTTTAGTGTGAGCCCCACCTGTGCAGGTGTTCGTGTGCAACATCTAAAAATGCCCCTGTGCAACACAAACTAAAATAAACTTTCTGCACAAACAAAAAAATATTAAAGAAAGTCAATTATGGAAAAATATATAAACAAAGAAAATACATGAAACAATGCCATACAATATTTGTGGCAGTTAAACTTAGAACTTAGACCATTGTTGAAACACGCTTAACCTCCCGAGCGGTCCGGGACCGGTACGAGATTTATATCACGCCATAAATCCATCTCTACAGAATGTATGAATTAATGTTGTGTTTTCTTTCAAATGTAGCTAAGAGTAAAGACCCTAACCCAGTCAAAACAGCAGTCCAAGTGTATATTTTCAGCACTACGTTTGTTTACCAATTGTAAAGGAACACGCCAACTTTTGGGGAAATTTGCTTATTTGCCATCTACCCTCGAGTTAGACAAGCAGATACATACCCTCTTCTTCTCTGTGCATGCATTAGGCTTAGGGAACAGCCACACCATTAGCCTAGCTTAGCGCCATTTACTGGAAGTAGGTGTGCCACTGTTGCCTAGTTCCCAACAGTTAAGAAATACACTCCAAATACAACTCCAAAACGTTCCTGTGACCTGTGTATTTACCACGTGGAGAAATAAAAAATTTGACATTTTCGTTTTCTAAGCAGATATATACTCTTAGATATACGTATACGATTAGAAAACGAATATGTCTAATTATTATTATTTTTATTTCTCCACGTGGTAAATATATAGGTCACAACATGTTTACAGGAAAGTTTTGGAGTTGTATTTGGAGTGTATTTCGTGACTGTTGGGAACGTGTAGCAAAAAAAATAAAAGTGACGGAGAAATTTACATTATAAAAAATAAATATCTGGCCCCCACCCTTCCCAGCACCACCTTTAATGTTGTTATCTGGCCCCCACCCTTCCAGCACCACCTTTAATGTTATCTGGCCTCCACTCTTCCACCACCACCTTTAATGCCTGTGGAATGTGGCCAGAGATTCATGTTTGCTTGACATTCAGTCACCTGTCTGCAGGTGCGCTCCAACATTGTGTGAACAAGGCTTCTGCTGTTCTCCTTCAATAGGCTCTATTATTCTTTCTTTCTTTCTTTCTTTCTTTCTTTCTTTCTTTCTTTCTTTCTTTCTTTCTTTCTTTCTTTCTTTCTTTCTTTCTTTCTTTCTTTCTTTCTTTCTTTCTTTCTTTCTTTCTTTCTTTCTTTCTTTCTTTCTTTCCTTACATTTGTTGTGCTCCAGTTCTTATCCTTCACCTCCTCTCTCCTCCCTCCCTCCTCTCTTGTCCGTTCCCCAGCCTTCATCTCCTCTCCTGCCTCCCTCCTCTCTTGTCCGTTCCCCAGCCTTCACCTCCTCTCCTCCCTCCTCTCTTGTCCGTTCCCCAGCCTTCACCTCCTCTCTCCTCCTTCACCTGCTCTCTCATTCACCTCTCCTCTCCTCCCTCCCTCCTCTCCTCTGTTCCCCAGCCTTCACCTCCTCTCCTCCCTCCCTCCTCTCCTCCATTCCCCAGCCTTCGCCTCCTCTCCTCCCTCCCTCCTCTCCTCCGATCCCCAGCCTTAACCTCCTCTCCTCCCTCCCTCCTCCCCTCCGTTCCCCAGCCTTCACCTCTCCTCCCTCTCTCCTCTCCTCCATTCCCCAGCCTTCACCTCCTCTCCTCCCTCCCTCCTCTCATCCGTTCCCCAGCCTTCACCTCCTCTCTCCTCCCTCCTCTCACCTTCGTTCCCCAGCCTTCACCTCCTCTCTCCTCCCTCCTCTCTCATCCGTTCCCCAGCCTTCGCCTCCTCCCTCCTCTCTCCTCTCCTCTGTTCCCCAGCCTTCACCTCCTCTCCTCCCTCCCTCCTCTCCTCCATTCCCCAGCCTTCGCCTCCTCTCCTCCCTCCCTCCTCTCCTCCGATCCCCAGCCTTAACCTCCTCTCCTCCCTCCCTCCTCCCCTCCGTTCCCCAGCCTTCACCTCTCCTCCCTCTCTCCTCTCCTCCATTCCCCAGCCTTCACCTCCTCTCCTCCCTCCCTCCTCTCATCCGTTCCCCAGCCTTCACCTCCTCTCTCCTCCCTCCTCTCACCTTCGTTCCCCAGCCTTCACCTCCTCTCTCCTCCCTCCTCTCTCATCCGTTCCCCAGCCTTCGCCTCCTCCCTCCTCTCTCCTCTCACCTTCGTTCCCCAGCCTTCACCTCCTCTCTCCTCCCTCCCTCCTCTCACCTTCGTTCCCCAGCCTTCACCTCCTCTCTCCTCCCTCCTCTCACCTTCGTTCCCCAGCCTTCACCTCCTCTCCTCCCTCCTCTCTTGTCCGTTCCCCAGCCTTCACCTCCTCTCTCCTCCTTCACCTGCTCTCTCATTCACCTCTCCTCTCCTCCCTCCCTCCTCTCCTCTGTTCCCCAGCCTTCACCTCCTCTCCTCCCTCCCTCCTCTCTCCTCCCTCCCTCCTCTCTTGTCCGTTCCCCAGCCTTCATCTCCTCTCCTGCCTCCCTCCTCTCAACTTCGTTCCCCAGCCTTCACCTCCTCTCCTCCCTCCTCTCTTGTCCGTTCCCCAGCCTTCGCCTCCTCCCTCCTCTCTCCTCTCACCTTCGTTCCCCAGCCTTCACCTCCTCTCTCCTCCCTCCCTCCTCTCACCTTCGTTCCCCAGCCTTCACCTCCTCTCTCCTCCCTCCTCTCACCTCAGCATCGACGGGGCACCAGTTGAGAGAGTGAACAGTTTCAAGTACCTCGGAGCCCACATATCCGAGGACTTGACATGGACCACACACATTGACAGTGTTGTGAAGAAGGCACGACAACGCCTCTACTTCCTCAGGCGCCTAAGGAAGTTCCAAGTCAGTCAGAAGATCCTTAGGAACTTCTACTCATGTACAATAGAGAGCATCCTGACCGGCAACATCACCTCCTGGTTTGGGAATAGCACTGCACAAGACCGTAGCAGACTACAAAGAGTGACACGTTCAGCCGAACGCACAATTAGAGGGGGGCTTCCCACCCTCCAGAACATTTACAACAAGCGGTGCAAGGGGAAGGCTAAGAGAATTATTAAGGACTCGAGCCACCCGAACAACTGCCTCTTTGAACTGCTGCCGTCAGGCAAGCGATACCGGAGTCTTATGGCGAGCACAGAAAGACTCAGAAGGAGCTTCTATCCCCAGGCCATCAGGCTGCTAAACGAACAATAATCGCTAAACGAACAATAATCACTATGCAACAACCATCAAATGCACACAGCACACACACCCACACGCACACACTCACTCAAACAAACAACACACTGCAGCACCCACTCTCCACACTTTAGATCACACAAACACACTTACACTTTATATTTATTGATAAAGGATTTGCACTACAACTCGTACACCTACTGTGAATTGTACCTAAACTGCACCTCGTCCATTTATGCCTTGCACTATATAGTATTGTATATTAGTACACTGCACAGTATTGTATATTGTATGGTAACTACGTCTACGAACATTGTACATATGTCTAAACTGAACACTGTGACCTCTTTTTTTACTTCTAATTTTTACTATGTTTTTATTTCATACTTATCTTGTCATGCACAGTCTCTGGAGCGCAACAGTAAGAAGCATTTTGTACAAAAGTATTCTGTACTTCTGTATGACAACTATTAAAGAAACTTGAAACTTGAACTTGAAACTTGAAACTCTCCTCCCTCTCTCCTCTCCTCCATTCCCCAGCCTTCACCTCCTCTCCTCCCTCCCTCCTCTCATCCATTCCCCAGCCTTCACCTCCTCTCTCCTCCCTCCTCTCACCTTCGTTCCCCAGCCTTCACCTCCTCTCTCCTCCCTCCTCTCTCATCCGTTCCCCAGCCTTCGCCTCCTCCCTCCTCTCTCTCACCTTCGTTCCCCAGCCTTCACCTCCTCTCTCCTCCCTCCCTCCTCTCACCTTCGTTCCCCAGCCTTCACCTCCTCTCTCCTCCCTCCTCTCACCTTCGTTCCCCAGCCTTCACCTCCTCTCCTCCCTCCTCTCTTGTCCGTTCCCCAGCCTTCACCTCCTCTCTCCTCCTTCACCTGCTCTCTCATTCACCTCTCCTCTCCTCCCTCCCTCCTCTCCTCTGTTCCCCAGCCTTCACCTCCTCTCCTCCCTCCCTCCTCTCCTCCGTTCCCCAGCCTTCACCTCTCCTCCCTCTCTCCTCTCCTCCATTCCCCAGCCTTCACCTCCTCTCCTCCCTCCCTCCTCTCCTCCGTTCCCCAGCCTTCACCTCCTCTCTCATCCGTTCCCCAGCCTTCACCTCCTCTCTCCTCCCTCCCTCCTCTCACCTTCGTTCCCCAGCCTTCACCTCCTCTCTCCTCCCTCCTCTCTCATCCGTTCCCCAGCCTTCGCCTCCTCCCTCCTCTCTCCTCTCACCTTCGTTCCCCAGCCTTCACCTCCTCTCTCCTCCCTCCCTCCTCTCACCTTCGTTCCCCAGCCTTCACCTCCTCTCTCCTCCCTCCTCTCACCTTTGTTCCCCAGCCTTCACCTCCTCTCTCCTCCCTCCTCTCACCTTCATTCCCCAGCCTTCACCTCCTCTCTCCTCCCTCCTCTCTCCTCTGTTCCCCAGCCTTCACCTCCTCTCTCCTCCCTCTTCTCTCCTCTGTTCCCTAGCCTTCACCTCCTCTCCCCTCCCTCCTCTCCTCCGTTCCCCAGCCTTCACCTCCTCTCTCCTCCCTCCTCTCTCCTCTGTTCCCCAGCCTTCACCTCCTCTCTCCTCTGTTCCCTAGCCTTCACCTCCTCTCTCCTCCCTCCTCTCCTCCGTTCCCCAGCCTTCACCTCCTTCATGTATTAGATGTTTCAATGCACCAGAATAATGTGTTTATCTCTCTTATTGTTGCAATGTATACAATTCTCCACTCGACGTGGAGTAGGCATATCCAGTTAGGTCTTCCGGCTGTGTATGGCTTCTTCCGGTCCCATCACAACACATCGTCTTTAGCAACTTTTCTCCCGTCAATTAAACAACTTTATCGTCATTTTTCTTTTTTTTTTCCTTTTACAAATTATATTTGTTCAATTGTTTGTATTGTTAATCTGTTCACCGTTCGTTTTTATCGCTAGTATTGTCAATGTGTTGACGTTTTACAAATGGAAATGCGTGTGGACTGTGGAGTTGTGGACAGGCTTCAGACAGAGAGGTAATGAAACTTTTGTATTATTATATTATAGAATGCAAAAATCTATTTAATAAGCAAACGTTTGTAAAGTGTGTTTGTCAGCACTGGGTCTTTTAAGGTTTTTGGGCTGTATTTCATGTAAAACGTTTACTGACTTGAAGACGGTAAGCTGTGACTTCTTCAGGAAGACTAACCAGACTAGCAGACTAACCAGACACGTTGAGACATCGACAGAGAGACAGCATAAATTACAGCCAGTACGGGGAAGGTCGACTTCCAAGTAAGATAACCATCACAGATAAACAACAACGCAGAAACTTCACGGAACCACAGGTGACGAGTTGATTACTGGCTGATAACCCTGATATCCAACAACTCTAACGATTAAAACGAACGGTGAACAGATTAACAATACAAACAAATATAATTTGTAAAAGTAATAAAAAGAAAAAAGTGACGATAAAGTTTTTTAATTGACGGGAGAAAAGTTGCTAAAGACGATGTATTGTGATGGGACCAGAAGAAGCCTACACAGCCGGAAGACCTAACAGGAAATGCCGACTCCACGTTGTGCAAGTGGAGAATTGGGTATATTGACAAGGCTTGACAACAGAGGTTTAAAGATAACTTCACGTTTATTAGCTGTTCGTTTATATTATATCATCAGGGCTTCTCCAGGTTCCAATGCTGTGTGTTACTGTTGACTATTTACTTCCTGGTGTGATGTCACTTCAAATACGGCTAGCAAGACTCTCAAATAGCAAAAGCGAGTTTGATCCCTCCCCTCCCCACCTACCGCCACCCGGTCAACCAGACACCACAGACAATCAACACCTTGAACTCGACGACATAAACCAAATAACGAACACAAATGGACTCCACATATTCCACCTTAACATGAACAGCCTGAAGCCTAAACTGGCTGAAATCAGACAATTGTTTTTAAACGGTAAGGCTAACATATTGTGTTTCACAGAAACAAAGCTAGACTCATCTGTACAGGATCCAGAGATTGAAATAGAAAACTATTCAATAGTCAGGAGGGATAGGAATCAATATGGAGGTGGCGTCTGTGTGTATATTCACAAAGATACCAAATTCATCAACCGTACTGACCTTAACCATGACGAAATTGAAACTGTTTGGATTGAAATCTTATTCGATAGGGCGAAATCAGTACTAGTAGGCACAATCTATAGACCGCCAGAACAGAGTGGCTTCTATGACACACTTGATGGGTGTTTAGCTGGGGTGGAGGGTGTAGAGAAGATTCTTATTGGGGACTGGAACATGGATATGCTACGTAAAGCAGCACCCGTCTTCAAGGCCTTCAGTAGGTTTTCTGATCTGCACGGCCTCAGCCAGCTAATCACCCAACCCACAAGGGTATGTGATTCAACATAAACCACCATTGACCTCATTTTGACCTCTGACAAGTCCATGATCTCCAATAAAGGGGTGATAGCATGCGGGTTAAGTGATCATTATATAATTGTCTGTACCCGCAAAAAGCTAAAACAAAAGGCCGGCTGTCACAAAACAGTCACATCTAGGGACCTCAAAACCTACTCTAGAGAGGCCTTTAACCAAGAACTGGAGAGCATGGACTGGTCAGATGAACTCAGTGGTACACAGGTTGAAGAAACATGGCTTGGATTCAAAACCAAATTCACAACAATACTCAACAACATGGCACCCCTAAGAACCACCAGGGTTAAAAATCGCGCTGAGCCATGGATGCACACTGAAATACTGGCCGCTATGAAAACCAGAGACAAAAAATGCTCTGAACTTCATAAAAGTCACACAAAGCTTTCCAAAAGCTCAAACAGTGAACTCCAAGCCCACATGGTTGAACAAAAAATTCAAAGAAACAGACTAAGAAATGACGTAAACACCATGATCAAAACCGCAAAAAAATATTTCAACAATGACAAAACTGAGGAAAACAAAAACAAACCACGTGAACTTTGGAAATTACTCAATAATCAACTAGGCTGCAGTAAAAAACTTAAAACCAGATTCTCAAACATAAACATAAAGACGGACAACACACTCATCACAGACAAGCTGGATGTAGCCAATTACTTAAACATCTTCTTCACAAACATAGCCACAACACTGGTAAACAAACTACCCTCCCACTCAGGGCATTATGGGGTAGAACACATAGTAGCCTACTACGAAAACCTAGGGGTCCGCAAAGACGACTTCAAACTAGAAATGGTAACAACCGATGAGGTACTCAAAAAACTGAGCGCCCTCCAACCTAACAAGGCCACTGGCCATGACAACATCCCCTCCAAATTCCTCAGAGACTCAGCAGCCGCCATCACCCCAGTCATCACACACACATAATGGCTTAGAGTAGACGACAGAGTACAGCAACTTGCAATGGGCCTGGTCTACAAGATACACTATATGACTAAGGTACCCATGTACATGTCAAAATACTTCCCAAAGGTCAGTGAATACCACAACCACAACACCAGAGGAAGCTCAACAAATCATGTTAAACCCAGATTCGGCTCAAACAAAGGACTAAACACGTTTCGCAATTATGCCACATCAATGTGGAACGCCCTACCCAAAGCTGTAAAGGAATGTGAATCCCTACCCACATTCAAAACCGCTCTTAAAGAGCACCTACAATTCGAAACTGGCCACCGTAAATGCCCAAAACCCCCACCACCTCCTAATAGGTGTCTCCTCCCCACCGCATGTATATATTCCCTCCCCGCCGTATGTATATCTCTCTCCCACCCACCCATCCCCTCCTAATGTACAGTCCCCTCCCCATCATATGTATATACTCTGTCAGGATCTAGGGGTAACAGTACTGTATATTTGAATACCGTTTATGTCACAAATGTATCAGTACTAAATACCTATATGTCCCTATGCCATAAATGTCATGTATGTTGTGTATGTCATAAATGTCTATATGAATGGAAAAATAATTGCCCACCCCTGAGATAGACAGTACTGCTACATATATACATTTATGACATACCAGATTTGCAAATACAGTACTGTTTGAGATACAAAAAGAGTCCAGAAAAGAGAGTATACATTTGACGTAAAAACTGTACATTGGAGGAGGTTGGGTAGGTGGGGCGGGGTTGGGTGGGTGGGGGTATACTCAAAAGCAAAAAACCATGCTTGGTCATTTACTGTACATTGGAGGGGGTTGGGTTAGGACATTTACAGGGGCCAGTTTCGAATTGCAGTCTCCCGTAGGTGTTCTTTGAGAGTGGTTTTGAAAGTGGGTAGTGATTCACATTCCTTTACAGCTTTGGGTAGGGCGTTCCACATTGATGTGGCATAATTGCGAAACGTGTTTAGTCCCTTGTTTGAGCCGAATCTGGGTTTAACATGATTTGTGGAGCTCCCTCTGGTGTTGTGATCGTGGTATTCACTGACCTTTGGGAAGTATTTTGACATGTACATGGGTACTGTACCTTGGTCGTGTAGTGTATCTTGTAGACCAGGCCCATTGCAAGTTGCTGTACTCTGCCGTCTACTCTAAGCCATCCTAGGTTGTCAAAGTGGGCAGGGGTGAGGTGGGTTCTAGGATTAAGGTCAAGCAGTAGTCTGACCAGTTTGTCAAGTTGATTAGGTACCATGCAGTGGAAAAACGGCATAAGAGAATACTTCATAATGTTTCATGCAATTAAAAAGTAAATATATATTTAGTACACATGATTTATTTATTTTAAATAACACAGTGACTTTTCCTTTTTGATAAGAAAGTCTAGTGCTTGTTGAGCATATGCATACTCTGTGCATCCTCTGTGCATCCCCTTAACAATTGTGTGTATTGAGCTGTACTGTATTGTACCCATTCTGCAATCTGTTAATACAATTTTCAATCAATTCATACTTTATGTTGATGGCCTTTGTCTATAATGTGGCCACAAAAAATAGAATTATTTTGTTTGTTTGCACTAAGTTAATACTTTGACAAATGTTGCCTATATTTTTCAGTCAGTTCGGTCTTTGTGTGCCAGTTCGCATGTTTAAATCAGCAATGCCCCTCTTGCTGTACCAACATCTCTCCTAGCTCTAACCCAGACCTGGGCATTGTACGGCCCGCGGGATGATTCTGACCGGCCCGCGAAAGATGACATGATAATAATTTTTTTATTTTATTTTTTATTTTTTTCATGTCAACGTTCACACGCACAGTATACGCTTAGGAGACATGCTCAGAAGATGTTGGTTCTCTTTGGATCCACCTACATATGTGAACAGACATTCTCAGTCATGACGTTTACCAAGTCCAGGTACAGATCCTCTCTCACTGATGAACATCTGGCAGCTGTGCTTCGCATCTCCACCTCAGACATGCAACCTGACTTTGATGGACTTGTTAAAGCTCAACAGAGACTGGATTTCTCACACTGAATGAAAAAAAGAACTGAAGAACACTAAAATGTGGAAATATAACAAGTGAAATGGGACACTTGATATTTTTTTTCTTTTTTTTGCACAGTTCTGAAAACATTAAATGTTTAATATAGGCATGTAAAGTAAAAAAGGCTACAAAACTGGGACACTTTTCTTTACACAGTTCAGTGACATGTCTTGTTTATTTTTGCTATAAGATGATGTGATGTCTTTAGAAAGCTAAGAAAATCCTTGTTTCAATAGTATATGAAACTCAAAATGCCCTTTGTTATTAATGTTTCACATTTTGTTTATCATTTTGGAAATAAATTCTATTTGAATAAATTATATTTTTGAAAGCTAACCTCACCTTTTAATTGCCAAATAATAACATACACTCTTACCAGGGGTCAAACCAATGCCATTTACTGCTTTTTATATAGAAATAAAATTTATATTATGCATAATTGAGTTTGGAATTTTGGCCCGGCCCCCCAACATATTTTCAGTTGCTCATTCGGCCCCCCGGGAAAAACAATTGCCCACCCCTGCTCTAACCGGTCACTGTCAAAATAATGTGCCTGATGTCAAACTGCCTCATTCTTTCAGTTTTTGCATGACTACGTCCTTGAGAATAACTGAAAAGTTGGATTATTTTTAGGCTGTATATCTTATGCTGATGTATGGTATTTTTGGGGTGGTACATTAAAAAAAAAAAAAAACGTATATCGAACCGAACCGAAAACCGTTCAACCAAAACCGTGATACGAACCGAACCGTGAATTTTGTGAACCGTTCCACCGCTAGTATCTGTATCAGTATCTGTATATCAGTATCAGCTGTACAGTATCGGTATCGGTATATCAGTATCTGTCTAGCTACTGTCGAGATACTGCACCATGAGGTACAGCAGGAATGGGTGTGCCTACTATCATAACACATTACTCACGATACTATCAATCATCAAACAGCATACTGGTAGTTGCTATTATGATCCAAAGGTCAAAGGCGTTTGGTACAGTAAACAAGCCTGTAGTGATCACAGCTTATGGGGCACAACAATGTGGATGAACTGAACCCAATCCAGTTTGATACAGAAACCAAGATTATTAAGCCATATAAAAACCCGACACCCCTCCCAAATGGAGGTTATTTGTACCACTGCGATCTTAAGATGTGATCAGATATTCCTTTATCGATCCCCTATGGGGAATTCGGGCATCAGAGTAGGAGGGGGAGGGGAGGTACAGGTATCGGCAGGGTAATAGAAGAAAGACTTATATAGGCATATAAATATAGGCAATTAAATGAACATGAGAAAAATATGAGAGAAAAAATAAATGAGAAACTGTTCAAACTAGGTACCTTAACACTTTAAGGACCAGCCACGAGTTTATACGGGTTTCGGTGCCATGCGTTGTGGACCAGAGGCACGTATATAGCCGTGGCATTTGTTATTGCTGTTATTCCATTTTAATAACCGGCTCAAGGTCCCCGACCGGCTCTGCAGATCTACCCTCGTCTGTGAAATCGAGAACATGCAATACCGGCCAGATCCTCTTAGGGGCGCCATCGCTCCACTGCAGTATGCCCTGTGGGCGAATGTAAATTTTTTTTTCTTCCAATGGAGTATCATTGTAGCCGGATCCTGAACCAGCACAATGTACTGTGGATCACGTTTCGAATTGCAGATATCACCATGGAATAATGGGATATCATCAGCCAATGGACATATCGATCTACCAGATGCCGATTGATAACGGGGAAATGCTGGGGGGTATCCCACGGGCTCACTGTAAGACCTTTTTCACCTAAATTACAGCCGGATCTGAGCTTGCTGTGACACGCAAGCAGCCGATCAGTGAATGTGGCTAGTTACACGGACACTGTTATTGGTAATCAATAATACTAAACGACGTCACCCCCCCCCCCCCCTTTCATGCATACATGCTTTGAGACAGCCCGGATCATATGCAGTTTGAGTTATTTCTTTAGCATATATAAAACGGAAATGCCGTTGAATATAACGTTAGCAGCGATTAGCCATTTATCTAGCCTCCCAGAAAATATATCAGACAAAATCTGCTATATTGCTTATATTCACGACGCTATAAAATGACAACCTATCGATGCATTTTTTTTTCTTTAAGCCATTTTGAAGGGACGGTTTATGAACTCAATTGACAATGAGAATGGACAGATAGCAATACTATAAAGTATAGATATAGTTGTACAAAAAGACACCGGTCTGTTGACAAACCCTGGTCCTCAACCACTATATTAGATGGGTCCCATCGGTCGCCAAAGTGTTAAAGGAACACGCCAACATTTTGGGAAATGAGCTTATCGTCTTCTCCAGAGAGACAAGAAGATAGATATCGGTTTCCTCTCGGTTCTTCCTAGCGTTCAGTAGAAAGTTATCTGGCTGCATGTTAGCCTAGCTTAGCACAATGAATGGAAGCGGACAGTGCCGGTTAGCCATCGGGAGAGGTGTTAGTTGGACAATACCTAGGCCAACCGGCACTGTCCGCCTCCATTCATTGTGCTAAGCTAGGCTAACGTGCAGACAGATAGCTTTCTACTGAATGCACAGAGAGGAAACTGGTATCTATCTTCTTGTCACTCTCTGGAGAAGACGGTAAGCTAATTTCCCAAAATGTTGCTGTGTTCCTTTATGCACATACATCCAACATTCATGCAAATAAGCTTTTGTAGGAAAAAAAACAATAATGTAGGCTATCTACAAGGGAATATCAGTAACAATGCTCCGTTATGCTACTATATCGTCGCATAGTTATGTCTGTTTTTTGCGCGGGCACGTTTTGAGGTCTGTAATTTGTCAAAATTATAATAAGACACTGTTGAGAGTCACAGCCATCGTGACACTTTGTATTATGACATCCTGTTCTCTCTGTCAATTGTAGGATATAAAGGTTTAAGCATATGTTTATTGTATATATCTGGTTTAAATCTAAGCATATGTTACTGTATGTGTCTATATATGATATGTATACTGCACAGTCAGAATGAAAAGAGAAAGAGGCCTCTGTGCTATGGAGCAGGAATGTGCAGGGAGGTGGTCACAGAGCGTTTGACCTTGACAGTGGGTAAATCTCTGCCTGCAGAGAAAGCCGGGACCCGTAGAGGCAGATGGAATTCTAGGGGCTTTCCCAGCACAAAGAAAGAAAAGGAGGAGTTCATCTTTACTGAATGTGTTATGTGTTATACGTTGATTGGCTAGTAGAATGACATCACTATGACATCACTGTTTTTAGACCAATAGCAAAGAGGTCTTGATATGATATATAAGTGACTGCTCCAGCTTCGAGAGCTCAGATTTTTCAGCTTGTCAGATTTTCAGTTTTTTTAAGCCAGGAAATGTCGAGCGGTGTAAGGGGCATGGCCTGGCAACTTTTGAGTATACCTCCCTAGGAAGTATACTCTTTAGATTTTGATTTTTCCATTCTTAGACTTCAGACAATACAAAGAGAGTTTTTGCTATGCTAAGAGAGAGATGTTTTTGTTTTATACTTCTTTTAACTGAGTTGGACATTTCCAATGAAGTCTCTTTTGTAACTTGCTTTTTCTAAATAAAACAACTTTTTTATAATATCTATTGAGTTCGTGGACTGCTTTCTACCGCAATGGGTCACGACGCTGGCCGCGCCCTGCTTTCATCTGAGGTGACTATGTTCTGGTAGCCTGAAATACAGATTGAATCAATTGCTGGTTAATGCTTTTCAGCTAAAGTTATATAAAGGATATATATATATACATATGGCAATGTTTGTTGTTTGCGGGTTCCGGTATCTCTGTGTTCGACGGGCTCTGTCAAGTTTGTGGGAAACTGATGATCTAGTCACTGCAGGACCGGATGATCGGTACCACGGACGGATGGGCCTGTCGAATTGATAAGGGGTACTGGGGCTTGCAAATAATGATTAAGTGTTAGTACGCTAATATTACACTATTGGCAGTAGTAAAACGTATTAAACGGTGAAGTAATATCACCAGACTTTCAAATGAGTAACATCACAGGCCATTCCTCACAAATGAGGATAGTGGTGACGGTGATAGTGGTGACGGTAAAGTAATATAATCAGGCTTTCAAATGAGCAGTATTACAAGCCCTTTCGTAAAATGATGATAATAATGATGATAATAATATGATTGTTATTATAGGCAATAAGAGTTCTCCCAGACATACATTTGGTTTATTACAAACAAAGAAGAGGTTAACAACTCTTCTATGCTTACATTTCATATCAACTGGATATAACTAAACTAGTGACTATGAAGTAAGCTTGACAGAAATAGTAATTGACCCGAGAACATAGTGAGTTTAGCACCTCGCTGGGGGATATCGGGCGGCCAAAGGGTTATATCTCAAGTAAGTGACATGAGATAACTAGAGACAAACCTATCGGCATTCAACAGACTCTTAATCAAATATCGGCATTCAACATGGCGTCCCTGAGTTAGGGCTGAGATCGGTATGAGATAACAGCCAAAATAAAATAAACTAGAAATATTGAAAACGGAGAACCCTGAAATGAACAAATTACAAAAGTGAGTTTAAACCTTACTTGAATGTGCTCTTACCAGCACCTAGGGAGCTAAAACCTTCCGCTTTAGAATACACCAGACAAAGGATATTGATCTGTATGGCCCTCAGTGGAAAGCAGTGGCAAATTAAAAGGCATCTGCGTAGTGTGGGCATTGCTGGTGGAGCGGTTGAGGCCGCAAAATTGGATTAAAGAAAAAGAAAGTAAAGAAAACCCCCTCTCTAAAATGTCTGGCAGTTTAGAGAGACATCAGCGCAGCCATACAGGCTGGCATTGCCGGCTAACGAGCCAGTGCTAACAGGAGGCTACCTAGCCCGAGACTACAGGAGGCTACATAGCCCGAGTCTACAGGAGTGCCGGCTAACGAGCCAGTGCTAACTGGAGGCTACATAGCCCGAGTCTACAGGAGGCTACCTAGCCCGAGACTACAGGAGGCTACATAGCCCGAGTCTACAGGAGCGCCGGCTAACGAGCCAGTGCTAACAGGAGGCTACTGTTACAAAACTTCGTACCAAAAGGGAACCACACGTTTGTGGTTAACCCGGCAAACCAAGGCCTACGTAATGGAGGAGGAATGGCAAAAACCATACAGGATATGGCAGGACCCGGCTACGCCAACTGGTGTGCAAGAGAAGTGGCCGGACAACCTCATAACCTCCTTAAGGACGGCACGGTGCTGGTGGGAGTCCCCTACCTACTTAAAAAAAAGGGTTACACGGTGATACTGACAATTGCCATGCAGGACGTGCTGCCAGGAGCAGACATCGAAACCCAAACCTGAGTACTCCTGGCATACTACAGGAACATTTTCAGACAAGCCCAGGACGCAGGCATAACAAGCCTAGTTATGACCTTGTTTGGAATAGGGATTTGGCATTATGATGCCAATACAAGCATATGGTGCTTCCTGGAAACCTACCAAGAAATACCAGCCACGTCAATGGCAGTGGTCTTGCTGATCCCGGATAAATACCAAGCAAACACAGTGCGCAGAGCTCAAATGGAGGCATGGCCACCATACCACCGTAATGGCTGGGGAAACCTGTTCGAGGAAATCGAGCCCACTATGGTCAGAGACCTCACACAGGTCATGAACGAGCTGGCATACAGAAACCAGACATGGTCTGGTCCCCCGGGAACACCACGGGAAGTGAGTCACTCAGAACAGAGGGCCCAAATTACGTGGCCCCTGTCAGGACCAGGGAGGATATATGAGGAAACACCAGACACTCGGCCTCCAAGCACGGAGAAAGAAGGCTCAGGGAGTTTCACTAACCCTGAAAGCCCTGAGCTCCACTCCACCTGTGCGAGACACACCCAGGAGGGGATGGCACAGGAACATGGTCAGGACCCAGGAGCAGAAACAGGCCGAGCACTGCCTGCTCCCACCCACAGGTACATGGGCCAGGGGGCTCCCCGCTCAATGAGCGATCCCTCCGGACCTGAAACAGGAGAATATACACCCAGGGGACACCTCCCGACACTGGGGGGATCAACTACACCAGGGCGAGATCACTCCCTGCAGTGCATAAGCCCAGGACCACATGTTCACGAGGAAGTGAGGCAAGCGAGAGCACCCTATACATCTCCCCATGGTGAACACTCAGGGGTGAGAGTGACATCTACAAGGTCTCACAGACAATCACCAGACATAACAGTCACTAACTACCCAGTCTGGACCGATAACTCTGATACACCATGGTCAATCCTCACCTTCACTGGACCGTCATTAACGAACTATGGTATATGGGAAACAAGCATGGTAACGGCAGGAGGCTCTTTCTACCGGAACCTGAGGAAACAGGTAATGGAAATAAGGACCAAAGAGCCCCTGAAACCAGGCAAGGCAGTAATCACAGAGTGTGATTATGAGGTGTTTCACGCGGAGAAAATTGTCCATGTGACACTAAGCCAATACCAATACAAGGAGATAAAGTCCTCACACATAAACTGGGACAGACTGGTGTCCCGTATAAAGGAACTACTGCAGAAAAGGGAAATCTATGCTGACCATGGTACTAAGGACATGCCCTACCGACTAGCCATAAACCTGATGTGGGGCAGGTCTCGAGGATATGGCCAAAGAGGCATATGGTTGGGGGAAGCCGTAATCAGCGCGATCTCAAGCCTAAAGAGTGCAGAGCACACGGAGATCCGTCTCATGGTGGAACCTAGGGACCATGAGGCAATAACCCTGGCCTTGGATAGAGCAGGGGAGGGTGAGGAAGACGAGGACGATGAGCCTGCATTGGTACCTCTCACTCCCCCTCCGAACCCTAAGGGGTCGGGACCCGTTCCCAGGAAAGAAAGGGCCAACTCCCAGAACTCCTCCCGAGCAGCGGAGAGAGAGGGAGATCATCCACACCCAGGAGACCGACAGTACAGTTCGAACCTGAAAAGGCGGAACCTGCGCAATCTCAGGCCAGGAGTATCCATAGACTTCTAGGCTGTCCCCCGGAGTCAGGGGACGACCCAGCAAGTAGCGAACAGGAGTATACTGATCCAGATCAGGACTCAGAAATGGAGGGAGACCGGGATAGGTCAAGCTCCAGAGCATCCTCCAGGTCTTCATCTCGATCAAGATCTAGGGAGAGAGTTCGGTACCCGAGGGGCGAACCTCCTAGACCTCGGAACAAGAGAGCGAAACCGGTCAAACTGAGACCTATAGGCAAGGGGCCTACTCTGAAAGGCACCACCTTTCAGTCACCCTCGGGCTTGACCTGGAGCTCAGAATTGGAGGACGTCTCCGAAGAGAGTGAAGGAGACTTGGAAGGAAAGGAAACAGGGGATATTATGCCAGCATATCCCGTGACATGGGGAACGGCTCAGGCCTTCGCCCGGTCACCCATGGCAGAAAAAGTGTTGTCTCACCCTGGGATAACAGAACCATACGAGCATGCATACTTACATGCAGGCTATGACATACTACGTGAACAGGTGTACAAGCTAGACAGGGCCATGGCTGAAATAGCCAGGAGGGAAAGGAACTGGTCGGACGAGGCCCCGTCCCTAAGTTCAATCCGATCCCTGAGACACACCACACATGAACTCCGACCGGAAGTGAGTCCTCACTCCATACTAGCCCAATCTCTTGGAGGTATTTACCAACCAAGGGGAAACAGATCACATTCAGGCAGGAGTCTGCATGACAGCACCCTATACGGAGAAAGCAACAGAGCACAATAATTGTTAAGCAAAACCCAAGTGCTCAAAAAACTGGCACCCGAAATGCTTCAAGGGGAGACCCAGGCTGCTTATATCCACCGGATTGCTCAGATTTTTCATGGGTCACCTCTCTATGATGACCCAGATGCAGCTCGCATTTTGAGACACCTCAAAGGACTGGAGATCCCCGAAGGGGCCTCAATGGCCCAAATGAGGGAAATAGAAGTAAGGATCCCCGGTCAAGATCCAGGGGAAAACATGGTGGAGAAACTAATCCCACTGGTGCGAGATGGGAGCCTGTCTCTCACTGTTGCAGCAGAATCAGTCATACGTGGAACACCTAGGCAAGGATCAGGCTTACTGCTTGAAAAGCTATTCATAGGTGTACCAGGGGGTAACCTTCTGGCAGCCAAATGCGCAGCATGGTCAGGAGACCAGTTACGTACTGAATGTATGCTGTATGACCAAGTCAAAATACTTTCTCAACACAGATACAATAAGGGGGAAAGGAAAGGGAAGAACCCACGAGATGAGAAGGCTCAACTTTGGCCTCCCAAAGCCCAGCAACAGCCACCGGCTAAAGCTAAACCTACCTACTCAAAAAATGACAAAAGGGGGGGGGGGGTCCCAGGAGCACCCCCCGAAAACAACCCAGGAAAGAGTGGGGAAAACGGAGTCTTCCGACATCAAATACCTCTCTGCAGACGATTGGGGGGCACTAACCCCAGAACAGCAAGCAGAGATGAGGGCAAAAAGGGAGGAATCCAAAGCCCGGAAGGAAAAACATCAATTAAAGTATCCTTACCTCCTGGGGCCCTGACACATGACACTCAAGCAAGTGCACACTGCACTTGACATTCAGCTCATCTGTCGAGAGGAATAATATATAGTGTTATTGTCATTTAGGAAGAAACATGACATAGAATACTACATTCATTTTGTATACATTTTAAGTATACTATGTAAAGATGTCTGTCTTTTCTCTAAAACCAGAGTAAAGAGGACGAAAAAACTTGTAATCTATTTCATTCAAGGCAAAGGGGATTTCCTGACAGTAACTATTTTGGTAGGTTACACCCGTACCAACCATATCAGCTGCATGAGATGTACACTCACCAGCGCCTATGGATAAAAATTGAGACTCTGCAAACTCTCATCAAGCTTAGCACCTTGACGCGGAGGGACAGAGCGAGCATCAGGGTCTCTATATCCGACGGGCCTATCAGATTTGTGGGGACTTGGAAGCTTCAGCATACAGGACGCTGTGGTTCTTGGGCGGCCAAGTCACTGGTTTATAGGTCTGTCAAAACGGATTGGAGGTTCTGGGGCTTAGAACATCCGTGAGTTGGGCTTTATACTAATTGAATAGGTAATAACAGCCAAGAGAATATGAACTTAATTGACTGCAGTCAGGTGCCTCTGGAGTAAAATTTATTACAGATTTGAGTTAAAACCTTACTCAAGATTGGTCTTATCAGCAAGCAAACCTCTCCAACCAAGACTCCTCCTAAGTGCTCGAGATCTGGAACAATGAGCGACGTAGAGGTCTGCAAAGCGCAGCAGACAGCCTAAGAGGTAAAAAATCTATCAGGAACAAGAGAGGGTTGATAAGAAACCACTTGAAGTGGCGTTTACTCGCGACTAACAGGTCTAGGGAGCCCTAAAGTCACTTGAACTTGAAGTAACTAAATGCTTACTTAAAGTCAGAACTTAAGTAGAAAACTCTACGAGTCTACAGCAGGCTAACGAGCCATTGCGAACAGGAGCGAATAGCAGGCTAACTAGCCATTGCTAACAGGAGCGAATAGCAGGCTAACTAGCCATTGCGAACAGGAGCGAATAGCAGGCTAACTAGCCATTGCTAACAGGAGCGAATAGCAGGCTAACTAGCCATTGCGAACAGGAGCGAATAGCAGGCTAACTAGCCATTGCGAACAGGAGCGAATAGCAGGCTAACTAGCCATTGCGAACAGGAGCGAATAGCAGGCTAACTAGCCATTGCGAACAGGAGCGAATAGCAGGCTAACTAGCCTTTGCTAACAGGAGCGAATAGCAGACTAACTAGCCATTGCTAACAGGAGCTAATAGCAGGCTAACTAGCCATTGCTAACAGGGCCTGGACCCAAGTTACAGGGCGACGAGAGCCCTGAATGGACCTGAAAGAGAGAAAAGAAATGAGTCCCCTGTGGACTATATCTGTGATGTCCTGCGTGGCCTACGGACAGGGTCACACGACCAGGCCAACCACACTTCAATAGAGGACTGCTGCTACAATTCTCGGGGACCCGTGGGGTCGCCCGAGAAGTGACAATTCGACCTACCTCAAACTACGGGAGAGATCCAAGAGATCAGAGGGGGTGACCATAAGAACCATGACATTGTGTTCTTCAGATGACAACAACTGGGTGCATTGGCCGGGAACAGCAGATGCAAGTCTTCCCGCCGGATACCAAGCAACGACGTGGCCCCTATCCTGTCGGGCCGTCCAGCCAGGGAACAACAGATGCAAGTCTTCCCGCCGGCTATCAGGGTACCAGGGAACAACAGATGCAAGTCTTCCCGCCGGCTACCAGGGTAACAGGGAACCAAGATGACAGAGGGGGTGTGGAGAGTCACAGCCACGTGACCCCGCAATCGCCATCTCGTCCCCCAGTACAGACGCTATTAAGACAGTGGAAAATGACCGAACAAGATGACAGAGGGGGTGTTGAGAGTCACAGCCATCGTGACACTTTGTATTATGACATCCTGTTCTCTCTGTCAATTGTAGGATATAAAGGTTTAAGCATATGTTTATTTTATATATCTGGTTTAAATCTAAGCATATGTTACTGTATGTGTCTATATATGATATGTATACTGCATAGTCAGAATGAAAAGAGAAAGAGGCCTCTGTGCTATGGAGTAGGAATGTGCAGGGAGGTGGTCACAGAGCGTTTGACCTTGACAGTGGGTAAATCTCTGCCTGCAGAGAAAGCCGGGACCCGTAGAGGCAGATGGAATTCTAGGGGCTTTCCCAGCACAAAGAAAGAAAAGGAGGAGTTCATCTTTACTGAATGTGTTATGTGTTATACGTTGATTGGCTAGTAGAATGACATCACTATGACATCACTGTTTTTAGACCAATAGCAAAGAGGTCTTGATATGATATATAAGTGACTGCTCCAGCTTCGAGAGCTCATATTTTTCAGCTTGTCAGATTTTCAGTTTTTTTAAGCCAGGAAATGTCGAGCGGTGTAAGGGGCATGGCCTGGCAACTTTTGAGTATACCTCCCTAGGAAGTATACTCTTTAGATTTTGATTTTTCCATTCTTAGACTTCAGACAATACAAAGAGAGTTTTTGCTATGCTAAGAGAGAGATGTTTTTGTTTTATACTTCTTTTAACTGAGTTGGACATTTCCAATGAAGTCTCTTTTGTAACTTGCTTTTTCTAAATAAAACAACTTTTTTATAATATCTATTGAGTTCGTGGACTGCTTTCTACCGCAATGGGTCACGACGCTGGCCGCGCCCTGCTTTCATCTGAGGTGACTATGTTCTGGTAGCCTGAAATACAGATTGAATCAATTGCTGGTTAATGCTTTTCAGCTAAAGTTATATAAAGGATATATATATACATATGGCAATGTTTGTTGTTTGCGGGTTCCGGTATCTCTGTGTTCGACGGGCTCTGTCAAGTTTGTGGGAAACTGATGATCTAGTCACTGCAGGACCGGATGATCGGTACCACGGACGGATGGGCCTGTCGAATTGATAAGGGGTACTGGGGCTTGCAAATAATGATTAAGTGTTAGTACGCTAATATTACACTATTGGCAGTAGTAAAACTTTCAAATGAGTAACATCACAGGCCATTCCTCACAAATGAGGATAGTGGTGACGGTGATAGTGGTGACGGTAAAGTAATATAATCAGGCTTTCAAATGAGCAGTATTACAAGCCCTTTCGTAAAATGATGATAATAATGATGATAATAATATGATTGTTATTATAGGCAATAAGAGTTCTCCCAGACATACATTCGGTTTATTACAAACAAAGAAGAGGTTAACAACTCTTCTATGCTTACATTTCATATCAACTGGATATAACTAAACTAGTGACTATGAAGTAAGCTTGACAGAAATAGTAATTGACCCGAGAACTTAGTGAGTTTAGCACCTCGCTGGGGGATATCGGGCGGCCAAAGGGTTATATCTCAAGTAAGTGACATGAGATAACTAGAGACAAACCTATCGGCATTCAACAGACTCTTAATCAAATATGATCCTGGATCCCTACCGATACTGTGTAGACTATGATTGGATTATATAATAATTTCAAGCAAAGCTAGAATTAAAAACCAGAAAGGAATTAAAATGCATCCAGTCTTAACTTGAGACTACTGTATCTCAGATGCCAAAGCCTATGGCAGTGGTGAATTGGCAGAAGATAACATTTTCCAGTAACAGTAAAAGATTATGAACAAAAGAAGGGAGCCTTGATGTTTGTACCAAGGCAAGAATGACACGGTGCGGTACGATCCTTTGAAGTGAAAGCAACATTAAAGTAATTTACCAGATTGAGTCATAACTGATTAATTCATCGCTGGCCAAAGCCAATCTCTGCTAAAGAAACATTGGCAGTGAAAGGTGCCCATTTGGAAGAGCTGTTAGGTCATAATGACACATGGATCTACCCTCACTAAGAACTACAACATGTTGCCTCCCAGTCTCTCTCACCAGGTAACAGAGTAACCAGAAGTAAACAGCCCCTCCCCTCCTTGTGTGTGTTTGGTAGGCATGGCGACCTTTGACTTCTGGTGCCTGACTTTCCCGCCTCCTTTGTAAAACGCTGGAGCATGCCCAGTACTCTGCTACTGTAATAATAATAATAATAATAACTGGACTTTGGAGAAGTCTTTATTTGGCATGCAGGCAGACACACATGTGATGGGCGGCACACACACACATGCAATTAGTTGGGTCGCCAATGCGATTGAGTCTCTGCACTTGACCCATCCCGTCGTCCTTCCCCCCAAGGGCAGCCGGGAGCAGATAGGGGCGTCGGCGAGGGGCCGTGCCCCAGGGACCAATCCAAGTGCTCCTGTCCGTCTTCGTCAGGGACGCGACAGCATTATCAATCTGTTGAGCATGTTTTTCCATTGGGTTTCTCTTATCGGGGGGGGGGGGGGGGGGGGGGCCCTTGCGAGCACGGGGAGAACATGCAAACTCCACACAGAAAGGCCTGGGAGATACCCCACCTGGGTACCTGGCAACGTGGAAACCTGGTCCCCAAGCGGGAATCGAACCCTTGACCTTCTAGCTGTGAGGCGACAGTGTTAACCACTACACCACCGTGCCGCTGTACAAGACCAGACAGCTCTGCTACTGTACGAGACCAGACAGCTTTTCTGCTGTACGAGACCAGACAGCTCTGCTACTGTACGAGACCAGACAGCTCTGCTGCTGTACGAGACCAGACAGCTTTGCTGCTGTACGAGACCAGACAGCTCTGCTACTGTACGAGACCAGACAGCTCTGCTGCTGTACGAGACCAGACAGCTCTGCTACTGTACGAGACCAGACAGCTCTGCTGCTGTACGAGACCAGACAGCTCTGCTACACTGTACGAGACCAGACAGCTCTGCTACTGTACGAGACCAGACAGCTCTGCTGCTGTCAAGACGTGTCACCAAACTCCAATATATGCTGCTGAGGACGAGGCCTCCGGGTAAAATTAGATCTGATGGGCTTAATTACAGAAGCTAGAACTCATCAGGACACATTGTGAGGGGGGAAAAGACAGCAGAGAAGAGGGATAGGAGGAAGATGGGAAAGAGCCAGAGAAAGTGAGTGAGTAGAGAGAGAGAGAGATTGGAGGGAGAGTGAGTGAGTGGAAGGTATGTGTGTGTGTGTGTGTGTGTGTGTGTGTGTGTGTGTGTGTGTGTGTGTGTGTGTGTGTGTGTGTGTGTGTGTGTGTGTGTGTGTGTGTGTGTGTGTGTGTGTGTGTGTGTGTGTGTGTGTGTGTGTGTGTGTGTGTGTGTGTGTGTGTGTGTGTGTGTGTGTGTGTGTGTGTGTGTGTGTGTGTGTGTGTGTAAGTGAGTGAGTGAGGGGAGAGGGGAAGTGAGATGGATGAAGTTTATAGCTCAAAGTCATTAAGACTGTGCTAAATTTGATTTAGCAGCAGAAGGAGATGGCCTTGTATCAATCGACGAGGGTCCTGATTTATAGAGTCTGAACTGCTCCTTGTAACTTCACTCTGAGGGTTGGTCAAGACTGGAGAACAAGTAGTCTGAGAGTGAGCATTTTGTCACACAGATACACAGAGTTACAGGGCTTATGGCAGCTTCATCGACACTGAATAGAAACCAGCTTCATCGACACTGAATAGAAACCAGCTTCATCGACACTGAATAGAAACCAGCTTCATCGACACTGAATAGAAACCAGCTTCATCGACACCGAATAGAAACCAGCTTCATCGACACTGAATAGAAACCAGCTTCATCGACACATAATAGAAACCAGCTTCATCGACACCGAATAGAAACCAGCTTCATCGACACCGAATAGAAACCAGCTTCATCTACACCGAATAGAAACCAGCTTCATCTACACCGAATAGAAACCTGCTTCATAAAACATTGAATAGAAACCAGCTTCATCGACACGGAACAGAAACCAGTTTGGGTACCGTGACAGAGCCCAGAGTGATTTACAGTGATATATGACAAGTGTTATGTTTTGGAACGGTTAGCTCTAAGCAGAAACAAACAATCCACTACTAGTGAAAGGGTTAACCTTCTGTAGTGTGGTAGTGAAAGGGTTAACCGTATGTAGTGTGGTAGTGAAAGGGTTACAAGACCAGACAGCTCTGCTACACTGTACGAGACCAGACAGCTCTGCTACTGTACACCGAATAGAAACCTGCTTCATCTACACCTAATAGAAACCTGCTTCATAAAACATTGAATAGAAACCAGCTTCATCGACACGGAACAGAAACCAGTTTGGGTACCGTGACAGAGCCCAGAGTGATTTACAGTGATATATGACAAGTGTTATGTTTTGGAACGGTTAGCTCTAAGCAGAAACAAACAATCCACTACTAGTGAAAGGGTTAACCTTCTGTAGTGTGGTAGTGAAAGGGTTAACCTTATGTAGTGTGGTAGTGAAAGGGTTAACCTTATGTAGTGTGGTAGTGAAAGGGTTAACCGTCTGCAGTGTGGTAGTGAAAGGGTTTACCTTCTGTAGCGTGGTAGTGAAAGGGTTAACCGTCTGTAGTGTGGTAGTGAAAGGGTTAATTTTGTATTAATTTTGTATACATTTTGTGGGGGAAAACATTCATATTTAAAAGAAATTAAATTATGGGAAAATGTGTATTTTTTTGTAGGGAAGGTCTTCATTGGCAACAAGAAGGAAATAGCAGAGAGCAGAATCCCTGAGTTAAATACTTATATGAAGGTAAGACTATAACTATTTGCAATACAGTGTTTTTTCATATTTTCGTGTTAAGGAAATGTTAAATGCTTAGATGGGAATACAACACTCATTTGTATACACGCATGTGTATGCAATTTTATAGTCTTGTACACAATTCAGTGAATTGTTTTTAGGAATTTGATTAAGAAGAAACCATTACAACCAAGACTCAATATTATTGTTAAGTAAGAAATAGGGCTTTGGTTAAAAATATCAGAAATATCCCTTTAAGTTCAAATGTAGCCTATTTATTAACGGTTCAACTTAAAGCCCAACCTCCAGGTTAAACCCTACTGATCAATTATGGGTAGTTTACATCATTGGTATATAATTTCATTATTTATTTTTTTCCATTTGACACCGGAAATGCCACTCTGAAAGAGTTAAAAAGGTCCACGCACGAATAACATGCACGCGCGAATCAAAAAAGCTTATCAAACGCCGACGTCACAACAGGACAACAGGTGCATATTAATGAGCCGAATCTAAAAGCTTATCAGACGCTAGCACCTAGCACGGCCGTGACGTCACTTCAGGAAACGTATGCCTTATGTCCGTCCGGGTCATAGTACTAGATCAATGGTGGCTCACTCTGTGCATCACAGTTAGCCTATATCTCCGCCGTCCCTGCTACACGCAGTCGGGACCACTACACTCACTGACGTTAGCCTATAGCCCGCCGTCCCTGCGGGTGGTTCTCTCCTCTTTGTGTGCCCCCGTCCCCGCGGAGGAGCTTGTGGACTCGACAACAGCGGCGGCCGCAGGGCGCCGGAGCCCGCAGCGCTAGTTAGCTCATAGCTATCGTGTAACACTAGCCTTTACGGGCTCGAGCACCCTACGGCTGCCGCCGCCGTCGCGTCCATGGGCCCCCCGGCAGGGCACCCGTGGGGACGGGGTGTACAGAGAGGAGAGAACCATTTTGGGTCGGCCGTTCATGCCGGCCAGCGAGCCGGATGTCGGGATATGTTGTTAGCACAATAGCTACCAAGCTAAGCTATGTTATCTACTAACGTTATAAACACAATATGTGTACAACGACACAATGATTTACATTATTACAAATATGGTAACGTGGTTGTGGCTTTTACAAATAGTGGTTAGCTTTAGAGATGGATGGATGGCTATAATCACGGAGCAATAGTGAGGTGAAACAGATACATTTCCATTCGGCTAGTAGTAGCAAGCATATATCTATGGTAGCAAGGCTCTCTGCCTGCCACTAGCTGTGTGACTCTCAGCGCCCCCTGGTGAGCCCCCTGTTGTCCTGCACCTGTTGTGACGATCATTTCGATTACACACGCACGTTATGAACCATTGATTAAAATATGCACGTGCGTGGTGATTGTGTTGGGCAGACAAAATGTTTGATAAAAACGCTAAAACTGGGTCAATTTCAATACTTTTTTTCCCCCTTCTTTATGAAAGCCACTGTTGGCCTAGTCCACATTGTTTATTGAACAAAAATACAACGTGGAGGTTGACCTTTAACAACATTCTAGAACAGACTACATTTGTTTTCCTCTTATGCTCAGTACAGCGGCCTACGCCCTTGTGGGTTGAATACTGCTGGAGCAAGAGTGTTCAGTTGTAGCTAAACATGTAGAAGTTATTGGTCTTTTCTCCATGTGCTGCCCTGTGCCCACATCATGTCTGACTAGGGATGGGCACCAAAAGACATGCATGGTAGGCAGGGACTACGGATGAAAACTAGCTCATTAGCTAACTCTGGCACATTTACATTGATGTGGAAACAAAGTGTTGATTGATTGTCCCTGGGTAGGTGCTGGTAAAAACAAGGGAAAATATATTTTTGGAGCCAAAGCGATATTATTCACATGAACTATTCAATTTTCTTTTATAATTTAACAACGAATATTAAAAAGTCGATGCCCATCCCTAGTTTTCTCCATCCATTTCTTTCTCCTACCCCCCCCCCCCCCCCCCCCCCCCACATGTCTCTCTCTTGGCCTTCCCCTCCCCCTGTCCTCACTATCACCTTATATCTCCCCCTCTTTCTCCCTCTACCCAACCTCCTATTCATCACCCTCTCTCGATTATCTCCTCCACCCTCTCCCTTTCCATCCTCCATCTTGTCCTCCCCTTCTATCTCTCCTCCCTGCCCCTCCACCCCCCATCCCTCTATTTCTCCATCCTACACTCCCAATCTTCTCGGCTGACACCCCTCTCCATCTCCTCACCCTGCCCCCACCCCTCTCCCTGCTGTCTCCCAGAGGCTGCTGGGCCTGCCGACCTGGCTGTTGTTAGACGAGACCGTCAGAATGTTCTTCTACCAGAGTGAGCAGGACAGCCAGCACCAACCGCGAGCTCTCAGACGTCTCCGCCCACCCACGCGCAAAGTGTAAAACTGCACAAGACCGGTAGTGGTGGTGATGGTGGTGGTGGTAGTGGTGGTGATGATGGTGATAGTGATGATTATGGTGATGATGATGGTGGTGATGATGATGGTGATGATGGTGTGGATGGTGGTTGTGGTGATGGTGGTGGTAGTGGTGGTGGTGATGATGGTGATGATGGTGGTGATGCTGATGGTGGTGATAGTGGTGTTGGTGGTAGTGGTGATGGTGGTGGTGATGATAGTGGTAGTGGTGATGGTGGTAGTGGTGGTGGTGGTGGTGGTGATGATGGTGATGATGGTGGTGATGGTGGTGATGATGGTGGTGATGATGGTGGTGATGGTGGTGATGGTGGTGATGATGGTGGTGATGGTGATGATGGTGGTGATGATGGTGGTGATGGTGGTGATGGTGGTGATGGTGGTGATGATGGTGATGATGGTGGTGATGGTGGTGATGGTGGTGGTGATGGTGGTAGTCGTGATGATGGTGGTGGTGATGGTGGTAGTGGTGATGGTGGTGATGATGGTGATGATGGTGGTGATGGTGGTGATGATGGTGATGATGGTGATGATGATGGTGGTGGTGATGATGGTGATAATGGTGATGATGGTGGTGATGATGGTGATGATGGTGATGATGATGGTGGTGGTGATGATGGTGATAATGGTGGTAGTGTTGATGATGGTGGTGATGATGGTGATGATGGTGATGATGGTGGTGATGGTGATGGTGTAGGGCTGGGCGATATGGCAAAAAATCATATCGCGATAACGATATGATAATGTTATCATATCACTCGATACCGATAATTATCGAAATTGTTATAAGTAAAAAAATATATATATATTATTATTATTAATAAAAAAAAATTAAACAACAGATGTTTATTTTGCAGCAATTCTTTGTCGTTGCCGCCATCTTTAGTGTTACATCCCCTCACACTCCAGTTCTCAGGCTGCAGCTGGTTTGAAAGCGAAAGTAAACCGGCTTCTGCTGGCTGTGGCTCCAGGGGAGTTGAACAGTTCTGGCTCTGCTAGTTTCTTTTCTATCTTTTGGTGCTTTTTTGGTGGACAAACCACCACACATGTGCACCGTGACTCGTGACTGGAGTCTAGCTCTGCTAGCACACATAGCCTACTGTGTACAGACGGTTTCAAACTGTATTTTAAATTAGAAAGCAAACAAAATAAATGGACAAGAGAAAAAGAAATCTCAATTTGGTCAGTATTGTCATTATTTTAAGTTGCAGGCAAGAAAGACAAGTCTGTCCACTGTCTCTGGTTTTAAAACTGCCCTTTTTTTTCTTTCGATATTTTCTTTTTTCCGATATCGATTATTAAAATATATCGCGATATTTATCGTTATCGTTATATCGCCCAGCCCTATCAGATGGTGCTGATAGTGGTGATGATGGTGATGGTGGTGATGATGATGGTGGTGGTGATGGTGATGATGGTGATGGTGGTGATGGTGATGATGGTGGTGATGATGGCGATGGTGGTGATGATGATGATGGTGGTGATGGTTGTGATGGTGATTGTGATGATTCGTGGGGGAAGATGTAGGGTCCCCAAAAAGTCTGCATTCATATGTATTTCTTATTTTCTTTTTACAGTATGTACATGCTGTCAGGGCTGTCAGAATGCATAGCAGCGCCCTGCATATAGCAAAGACAATTTAACCAATTTAATTGAGCAAAGGTTAAAAGTATTGGATTTCCATGTACGTATGATTGACAGGTCTGATCACATGTATGATTGACAGGTCTGATCACATAATATGATTGACTCAGGTCTGATTACATGTATGATTGACAGGTCTGATCACATGTATGATTGACAGGTCTGATCACATGTATGATTGACAGGTCTGATCACATGTATGACTGACTCAGGTCTTATCACAAAATATATACTCAGTATTTTATTGTCTGCAAATTCACTCACACCACACATTACTATTACCTCCACCCTCTAGGCAGCATTGCTCCTTTGGTAACAATTAATACCATGTCACCTTGACTCTCCCTCCTCAGCTCAGTAATAGGAACATATTGCCCTATTCGTACTTCCTCTTTCATGATGGAAATGACGGCCCCAGACTGGTTAGTTCCCCAGTGGCCATGTTTCACCATCAGCACTTGTGGTTAAAAGGGGGACTCTCTCAACAGGAAGTGATGCAAACCTGGACTCTCAGTACTTCTCATCTCACATCTGACTTGTCCTCGTCTCATTTAAAGTCATGCGGCTTTAGGGCTGTTTGTGTTTTGAAGTGTGATATATTTCAGTTATTTCTCTGTTGTGAACCTCACCAAGCCTAACAGTAATTTTCTTGTCTGTCTGTCTGTCTGTCTGTCTGTCTGTCTGTCTGTCTGTCTGTCTGTCTGTCTGTCTGTCTGTCTGTCTGTCTGTCTGTCTGTCTGTCTGTCTGTCTGTCTGTCTGTCTGTCTGTCTGTCTGTCTGTCTGTCTGTCTGTGTGTGTGTGTCTCTCTCTCTCTCTCTCTCTCTCTCTCTCTCTCTCTCTCTCTCTCTCTCTCTCTCTCTCTCTCTCTCTCTCTCTCTCTCTCTCTCTCTCTCTCTCTTGCTGCCTCTCTTTCAGGAGAACACAGACCGTTAAGCAGAAGACAGACCTGTTCTCCTCCCCTAGAGCTGAGGTAGATACCTTACATTGTTGCTTTGGTTACAGTCTCCGTACCCAACTTTCAGTCAAGGAAATGCAGTCACACAACCATGCAGACACACCACACCACAATGTGTACAATCTAAGCTTCCCCCCCCCAGCTACGCCCCTGTGTGCATGTGTCTCAGCTCAACGTGGATTCCCTGAACAGTAATATGTAGTGTTGTTCTATTTCAGAGCTGTAATACAGGGCTAATATGCAGTTTTCATTAATCTATATGCAGCATGCATGCGCACACACACAAACAAAGGCTAGCAACTGGTATAACCTTGAAGATAAATACACCCTTGAATGTAAGTGTGAAGCGGTCGGCTTGAGGACGGCCACAGGCTACAGACAGGATGCCCTGCTCGTCGTGTTGAAATACATACTGCTGTTCATGGACGAAGTGTCCATCTCTGGCTATATGAAAATAGATATGGAATCAATATGGGTTCTTCCTAAATTCCCATATTGGTGAACACACACACACAGACGCTACCAATTTTATTAGTCTTGCTCTGCAGACTTACAGTATCAATGCACAGTAATATACCTGATGCTTAATGCGTATTGTCAGTCAAAACAGTCAGTTACCACCATAATAATTATATTACTTTGTGCATTACATTACTTCCTGGGGGTTCACATGCTTGTGTGCACGGGGATGTTCCATGTTTGGTCATTGTATTTGGTGAAGGGTCCGGGTGTATTCAGGCTGTTTGTCTTTTCCTTCGGTCATGACATGCTTTATCAGGGGGGGTGTCTTGGATGGGGCTGTGGTGGGGATTGATGTGTGGGGTGTTTCAGGGACTGGCTGTTCCAGGGGGGGGGGTTCACATGCCTTTGAGCAACACTGTACTTATTGTACTTATTTTATGCCTATTCTTATGTCTGCACGTTCTACATTGCACTACTTGTATTGTATTTTTATACATATTCTTATGTCTGCACTTTATGCATTGTTTTTATTCTGTCAAATGTATGTTCATTTTATGCTATTTGCTGTGAAGCACTTTGAGCTGCAATCCATGTGCTATATAAATAAAGTTATTATTATTATTATTATTATTATTATTATTATTATTATTATTATTATTATTATTATTATTATTATTATTATTATTATTATTATTATTATTATTATTATTATTATTATTATTATTATTATTATTATTACTTTGTCTGCAGCAGGGCCCTGTTTCTTGTACCTGGTTCAACTAACGTCACGGTGACCAATTGCAGCCACTCTTATTGTCTGGGACCAAATACGGCCACGCCCCACTCCCAGCAAAAAGTGGGAATCTCTAGAATGGGTTTGGGGCGGCGCTGTATACGGAAGTAGCTCTCAAGGTGACGATTAGACAACACTTTTTTGTTGTCAGTAGATGGCAGCATTGGTTTAAAATTAAAGGCTGAAAATGTTGAGAACTACAACACTGCATTTCCCAAGAGCGTTAGCACAGGTCGCAGGTCACTGGGATGGGTCTATATTCTCCGACGTGATCTGAACAGCGTTAAACTATTACTGCAACCTCGGTATAGCGACCGCGAATGGCCAACTAATTATCTTAACAAAAGTGCGCTGGTAGCATTACATATGTTGTCTAAAGGGGGACATATGGTACAATTTAAGATTCTAATGATAATCGGCATATAAAGGACAAGATAAAGCATCGTTAATTTGTAAGAAACCTCAATGAAAACGGCGCAGGGTGCTATTGTTATGAAAATGTGATAGAATCCTATAAAAATGTGGACGCACTTGGCCTACGTTCCGTTAAGTCGATCAAGATGTCATTATCCAGCTTCAGTTAACCCGATGTTCGAAGCCGGGATTTTCCTGTTCCTCGAAGGTGGATTCAGTCTCGTTAACTCAAGCCAGACTTGCGACTCAGGCTAAATGCGCGCGGCCGCTTCAGGCGAAAAGCCAGCACGTATCGATGGCAGAGATCCTGATTCTCTAACGGCATTGATTGATTAATTGATTTAAAACTTTATTGACAGATTGCAATACGGCTCAATCGCCTCGCCGACAAGTAAAATGCGTTATCTATAGGCTAATTTTAAGTCCCTCATTACCTCAATCAATCAGATTATATTTCTTTAAACTTGCCTGCTGGATTGAATAATCAAATGAGATCTTGCTAGCGAAAATAATTAATTAAACTTATACAGAATTACGATACGGCTCTCTTACCCATTGATTGATGTATAGTCGATCTTTAACTTATCTCCAATGTGGTCTAACGGGTTGTTATTTTGACTATCACGCAGACGACCGGGGTTCGAGACCCTAGTCTTTTCCTTCTTTTTGCAATATAGGAATAATTCAATTTGGTGCACGTTGAGAGCTATATAAAGAATGACATCCTCAATGCATGTAGATTTATAATATTTTAACTTAAAACCAGGCTACTTTGGCGTATAATCATTAATATTATATTCAAAAAAATCATATTGGAAACACCGGGTTTTGAACCCCGGTCACTGGGTTGGCAGGCTTGAGCACTACCGCTGCACCACTGTGCCAGATGGGATAAATTCATTGTTTATACATTAATGAACGAGAGACCCGTGTTTAGAATATCCTTTGTTTTGAATGAAGTTTATCTCTTTATCCTCATTCATTAATGTGACGTCAACGGCTCATTCAATTTCTCAAATCCGTCAAACAGCGCATCTCATCAGACATCTTAATCCCAGTTACAATTAAAATAACCACATAATGTGTACATCGCACGAGCGAGCGCCACGGTATATATAACGTGCATTATTTAGGACAAAGTGAATTTAGTATCAGCATTTTGGGTCTATTTTACATTTCAAAAGCCCCCTCTGGAAGAATGGAGCACAAAAACGTAATTCAGAATGGTATAATGCAGATCGTAGACTGTGGGAATAGTTTCAGGAAACGGGCTGTCACTTCTTTGCGGGGGCGTGGCGATGGTTCAGGCTAACTTGAACTTAAACTCTGCTTTCGACCAGGCTCAAACTTTTGGATCTGTTGTCATGGTGATTTGGAAAATCCACGTACGGGGAACCGGAAAGTCCGGCTAACTCAGTTATCCAGTTAAAGTTATCCGGCTAACTCAGTTATCCAGGTACAAGGAACGGGGCCCTGGTCTCTCCGCTCATGGAACTGCATGTCCATATCACTAGTCTATGAACGCTACGCAAAATGGGCAACGCGTTGTTGGCACAATTTGGAAATGCACAAACACAAACCTCCTCCCCCTCTTTCTCATTACTCTCTCTCTCTTTCCCTCTCGCTCCCTCCGTCTTCCTCTGTCACCACCTCGCTCTCTCCTCTTTTATCCTTGGTCCCGCTCGTCACTTTGACCTCCTTAACTCGCTCCTTATTTTGTGATTCACCTGCTCAGCACCACGGAGTGCAGCGCACAGCCACTCGCCACGCTATCACACCATCACACCTCTCTGACATTTGACCACAGAGCTAAGAGCAATGCCTCCATTTTACACTGTCCTCTCGCTTTCTCTCACTCCTTCACCCCCTCTGTCTCTGCCCCTTTTCTCTATCTCTCTCTCCCACACACACACACACACACACACACATGCAAAGGTATACTCTACTACTAGGGGTGTAACGGTACAGAGAAGCCATGGTTCGGTATGTACCTCAGTTTTGGGGTCACGGTTCGGTACGAGTTTGGTACAACAGGAAAACATTATTTATAATTAATATTATATATTTATAATAATAATAATAATAATAATAATTATTATTATTATTAAATATAATTATTTTCTATGAAGTTATACTTAGTTCCACATAGGCTTGCCGCGGTAGTCAGTGATACCGGTAAAATGTGCAACCCTAGTTTTACCTAGTCTCGTATGGGATGTATTCGTCATATGGCTGGATGTACCGAACCGTGACGTCCGTACCGTGAGGTTGCGGGACGAATACATGTACCGTTACACCCCTATCTATCTACTACTTATAGATGCTAGCCCACAGAACATTCATTATAGTTCTCTCTTTCTCTCACTTTCTCTCTCTCTCTCTTCGCTCCTTATGTTATCTCTTTCCCTCTCGCTCCCTCCATCTTCTTCTGTCACCTCCTCGCTCTCCTCTTTTATCCTCAGTCCCGCTCATCACTTTCGCCTCCTCTTAACTCGCTCCTTATTCTGTGTCTCTCTGCGAGGTCACTGCCATCTCTCATTACGCTCCCCGCATCTTCTCCTTTGCATTCTTTCCTTTCAATTTTGCTCCTGTCCTGCCGCTACCCAGTGCCGCCAAAAAAGCAGAAAGAAAAACACAATTTATATCCCAAGGTCGCTTTACCTAGATGGTGCTTGTGTGTTTGTGGTGTGTGTGTGTGTGTGTGCGTGTGCGTGTGCGTGTGCGTGTGTGTGTGTGCGTGGGCGTGTGGCCGTGCGCGCGCGCGCGCGCGCGCGCGCGTGTGTGTGTGTGTGTGTGTGGTGAGGGGATTAGGGCTAGGGTTAGTGGCTGTCATTTCCCATTAGAAAGTAGCTAAAGTGTTTTTTAGACTTTCTCTGATTGACTTTTGAACCTGCACGCATGCAGCTACACACATACCCACACACACACATGCACATAAACACACATGCACATAAACACACACACACACACACACACACACACACACACACACACACACACACACACACACACACACACACACGCCATAGAGCAGAGTGGAGAGACACACACACACACAAATTCCCGCTCCTCCCGGGCAGCGTGTCGAAGTGTCCTTGAGCAAGACACTTTTTTTGTATCCACTTTTTCTCCCATTTTCTATTTTTCTCCCATCCCAATTTTCATATCGTCCAATTCAACCCTCCCCTGTCTTCGAACGTTGTTTCTTGCCTCCCACAAGCCGGCTGCAATGTGGACTAAGTCATACATAGCACGAGTCCCCTCCGATACTCAAGGTAACAGCCGTCGCATCTTTTCACCTGCGCGGCTCGATCTTTCAGCGTCGGGGGTCTGGGCTTTTGGAGGGGCCCCGCCCCAGTTGCTTCTTGATTCTACTGCGCAGGCGCACCAACCGACCTGTAGGAGTCGCTGTCCACAACGCCCGATCCCCACCCTTCAGTTTCCCTCCCCGTAATACGGCCAATGTGTATTACTGTGGACGACCAGCTAAATTGAAAGCAATGTGGAGAGCGGGGCTCGAACAGGAGACATCCTGTTCGAGCCTAGTCTCCAGCATTCGTTGTGAGCGCCTTGCCCACTGCGCCACGTAGCCACCCTCCTTGAGCAAGACACTTAACCCCTAATTGCTCTTGATGAGCAGGTTGGCACCATGGTTGCCTCTGCCAGTGTGTGAATGGGTAAAATGTGAGGAACAAATTGTAAAGCGCTTTGGATAAAAGCTGCTATATAAATGCAGCCATTTTACCATTTACACATATTATTGCCATTTCTCAACTGCAAATGATGTCCCCAACAGAAAACGTAGTCAACATCTGCAATAAAGATATATATATATTATCATCTGTTTTATTTAATAAGATGACATTTTCAGTCTTCTCACCTCACTTCAATCATTCTTATTGCAGAAAAATGGGATATACTGTACCGGACTCTGCCCTCCTCGTAATGGGTGACTTTAACCACGTCAACTTGAGGAAGTCGGCACCCAGGTACAAACAACAAATATACGCTGCCACAAGAGGCGAAAAAACACTCGACCAATGTTACTGTACAATTTCTCAGGCGTTTCACGCTGTGGTATGCTGCCTCTCGGTCAGTCTGACCATAACATGACTTTTTTAATCCCTCAGTACCGTCAGCAGTTAAAGACTATTAAAAGGACTGTCTGGCCTGTGAGGCAGTGGTCGCCTGAGGCTGCTGATATGCTCAGCGATTGTCTGGAGCTTACTGACTGGTCTGCTTTTAGTGAAGCATGTGATGATTTGGATGAATTTACTGACACAATATCCTCATACATCAACTTCTCGGAAGACCGGTGTATTCCATCAAAGATGGTGACTGTCTATGGCAATAATAAGCCATGGTTTAATAAAGAGGTTAAAAGTCTCTGGGTTAAGAAGAATCAGGCTTTTAAAAGTGGAGATGTAGATCTCTACAAGATTGCCAGGTATGAATTTGAACGAGGCTAAGCTTTGTATAAGGAAGTTGCATTGTTAATTTCAATACCTGTAGTACAGTAGTCCACACACACACACACACACACACACACACACACACACACACACACACACACACACACACACACACACACACACACACACACACACACACACACACACACACACACACACACACACACACACACACACACACACACACACACACACACACACACACACACACACACACACACACACGTGCATTCAGTTAAGTTGGAATATGACTGTAATACAAACAGTTCAGTTTGTCAGGTACATGGAACACAGATTACAGTGTTTACACCTGTCTGCTTGAGAAAATACCATGTTCTGCAATACAAATGATTGAAGTGAGATGAACAGACTGAACTTTATTTTATTAGATAAAACATGTTGACAAAGTTTTATTTTGCAGTTGAAAAAAGGTAATAAATAAAATGTTATAAAAAATATATATATATTTAGTATCGCGATATTATTGTATCGTGAGGCAAGTATCACGATAGTATCGTATCGTGAGGTCTCTGGCGATTCCCACCCCTACTAAGTACAGAGATAGTCTTGAGGACAACTTGAAAGCTGGGGACACTAAAGGGGTTTGGCAGGGTCTACACATGATTACTGGGTTCAAGAATAAACAGTCAGCTCAGGATGTGGACCCCCTACTCCCTGACAAGCATAATGAATTTTATTGCAGATTTGATGTACACTCGAGGTGTCGATGGAGTGGGGTCTGTAACCCCCCCTTTGTAGTCGAGGAGCACCAAGTTAGAGCCTTACTCCCCAAACAAAATGTTAGGAAGGCTGCAGGGCCAGACAATGTGTCTACTTTTACCCTGAAAAATGGTGCTGACCAACTTCCTTCTGTTTTTACAGACCTTTTTAATTGGTCTCTCAGCACACTTAAAGTCCCGGCATGCTATAAATCTGCCATAGTCATACCTGTGCCCAAGAAATCTAGCACTGCTTGTCTGAATGATTACAGGCCCGTCGTTCTGACCTCTGTCATTATGAAGGTGTTCGACCGGCTTGTCTGTGATCATTTATCTAGTATTGTTAAACTAGACATGTATCAGTTTGCTTATCAGCCCAACAGGTCTGTAGAGGATGCTGTATCTGTTTACACACCATCCTGCAGCACCTGGAGGCCTCTGCCACTTATGTACGAATTTTGTTTATTGATTTTAGTTCAGCGTTTAACACGATTGTGCCTTTTAAACTATTTGAAAAACTTAAATAGCTAGGAATTGATGAGTCTCTGTGCCAGCAGGTGGAGAGGGTAGACAGTTTAAAATTCCTTGGCATCACCATATGTGATAATTTAAAATGGGAAGCTAACATCAGCCACATAATTAGCAAAGCCCACCAGAGGCTCCACTCCCTGCGCCAGCTTAAAAAGTTTGGTGTGTCCAGGGAGGCGATGCTCAGCTTCTACAGAGCCACTGTGGAGAGTGTCCTTACAGTACCTTCTCAATGATGGTGTGCAGGCCTGGACTGGCCAACTGGCATACCGGGCATTTGCCCGGTGGGCCGATGCATATTTGGTCCGTTATTTGATTAAACAAATATATATATTTATATAAAATAATTTTTTTCTTTTTTTCTTTCTTTTTTGGTCAACAACCGGCCCACTACTAGGCTGGGACAGCGGCCCATTGGTACTGACTGACACTGGGCTGGCCCAATCACATATCTTACTAAGCACTCACCCGCCAGTCATGCAGGTACATGACTGAGAGGGGGGCTGGTACATGATGGGGCTGTGGTACATGACTGAGATGGGGCTGTGGTACATGACTGAGAGGGGGCTGTGGTACATGACTCAGATGGGGCTGTGGTACATGACCGAGAGGGGGCTGGTACATGACTGAGAGGGGACTGGTACATGAATGAGAGGGGGTTGGTATACAGGACTGAGAGGGGGGCTGGTATACATGACTGAGAGGGGGTTGGCTGGTACATGACTGAGAGGGGGCTGGCTGGTACATGACTGAGAGGGGCTGGCTGGTACATGACTGAGAGGGGGCTGGTACATGATTGAGAGGGGGCTGGTACCATGTATTGGTGCTGACTAACACTGGGCTGGCCCAATCACATCTCTTACTAAGCACCCCCCCCCCCCCCCCCCCCCCCCCCGCCAGTCGTGTGGTACATGACTGAGAGCGGGGCTGGTACATGACTGAGATGGGGCTGTGGTACATGGCTGAGAGGGGGCTGTGGTACATGACTGAGATGGGGCTGTGGTACATGACTGAGAGGGGGCTGGTACATGACTGAGAGGTGGCTGGTACATGACTGAGAGGGGGCTGGTACATGACTGAGAGGGGGCTGGTATACATGACTGAGAGGGGGCTGGTACATGACTGAGAGGGGGCTGGTACATCGGGTCCCCCCAGGGCTGTGTTCTGAGCCCCCTGCTGTACTCACTATACACACATGACTGTGTGGCCAAGTTCAGCAACAACTCCATAGTGAAGTTTGCGGACGACACAGTGGTGGTGGGGCTGATCTCGGACAACGACGAGAAGGCCTACCGGGAGCAGGTTGAGGTACTGGAACGCTGGTGCCAGGACAACAGCCTGCTCCTGAACATTGGTAAAACCAAGGAGCTGATCGTGGATTATAGGAGAGGACAGCAGGAGACACACACACCACTGAGGATTAACGGGGCTACCGTGGACAGAGTCGTAAAAAAGGCGAAGCAACACCTCTACCACCTGAGACAGTTAAGGAAGTTCAGAGTATCTGGGAAGATACTCCAGTCCTTCTACTCCGGAGCTGTAGAGAGCATCTTGACTGGAAACATCACTGCCTGGTATGGAAACAGCACGGCACAGGACAAGAAGGCCCTACAGAGAGTGGTGCGCTCAGCCGAGCGTACCACGGGTATTGCACTACCACCCCTGCAGGTTCTATACAACAAGAGGTGCAAATCCAGAGCCTGCAGAATAATGAAAGACCCACACCACCCCAACAACAGCCTGTTCATGCTGCTCAGGTCAGGCAGACGCCTGCGAACACCAGCTGCTAGGACAGAGAGACTTCGGCTCAGCTTCTTCCCCCAGGCCATCAGAGCCCTGAACACTGAACTCTCCACACACAAGCACACATGAGCACACGCACAACACACTCACTGTACACGCTCACACACTAGCAGCCACTTTAACATGAGCAGGCACACACTCATGCTGCACACGCCCACACTTATGGCCACCAAGAAGGGTCACTTTTTTTAAATAGTATAGTATAACCGGAGATTGTATAAATTAGACACTACCAAAGGACCCAGTATGTCCTCCATGCTCTGTAAATAACTTATGTACATATACCGATATGCCCTAACATGTTACTTGTTTATTGCACAATGTTACTTGCTTATTGCACAATGTTGATTCTATTATATGTTATTTGCACATCGTTGCGGGCAAGACCACCCGCATTTCATTGTATACTTGTATGCCGTGACAAATAAATCTCTTGACTTGACTACATGGCTGAGAGGGGACTGGTATACAGGACTGAGAGGGGGCTGGTATACATGACTGAGAGGAGGCTGGTACATGACTGAGAGGAGGCTGGTACATGAGTGAGAGGGGGCTGGCTGGTACATGACTGAGAGGGGGCTGGTACATGACTGAGAGGGGGCTGGCTGGTACATGACTGAGAGGGGGCTGGCTGGTACATGACTGAGAGGGGGCTGGTACCATGTATTGTGCATCATTGTAGGTCAAACCATTAAAAAGTTAAGTTCCACAGCAGCCATTTTGGATTTTGGTCTCTCACAAATTTCCCCCGCCTTTTTTAAAAATCCATTGAGAAACGAAGTGCCACAGATGACCCAACTACTAGGTCCATATCGTATCATCATAATATTTTTTAAAAAATCATTAGGATAAGGGTTCCCTTGATAAAGATGCATGAAAAGGCTGTAGCTCAACACCTGTAGCTCAACTGCAAAAACTGCTTTTTTGATTTGATTAGATTTGTATTTGGAAATTAAAAACACATCATAAAAACAAATTATCTTGACCAATTTGTATTCCTGAGGATATCACCTAAAAGCATTCATTAAAACACTTATTTCCAAGGTGGTCCTCGATGGAAGACATAAAAACACAGCACATATAGCCTACTCAACTGCAAATGTTTGCTCAACTGCAAAAATGTATGCCTACTTATGTATTAGCCTACAGGGAAAACACATTCACAACAGGCAGAAACGTTTATTTTCAGCCAAGTATGGTAATAAGGTAACTATTAGGATATATATGGTATGGATTACTTACTCTTATAACTTATTACTATCTGTGGTAGCTCTAGTCTCCACCTACACAAATAGTTTTTGTGCTGTCCATTGATCATGCACCTTCACATGGTAGGCACATTAACTGTAGGTCAAACTCCCCAAACAAACAAGCACATCATTGATTTAATTGCCATATAAATCACATACAAAGATCTAACTACTCCTCCTCTCTGAACATGAATATAAAACAAGAAGGTGATCTATTAACTGTGTAAACCTTATGCAATATTCATCATTGATATTTGAATACTTGAAATCTGTATGAACTGAGTAGTTAGTATCAAATGAAATAAGATGGAACAGCTCCATGCATTCATTGAATAAACATTTGCTCATTACCAGTATGGTATTGTTTAAATTGTACAGCTTTTTGCACATCTTTGTCAGGGAATTCCAACAATTCTGGACCTGAATGTACCAGTTAATTGTAATCATCTCTCTCCTTATATCTAGTCAAGCCAGGTTGTGGAGGAGAGAGACAGGGATGAACAGGCTATAGACTACTTTGCCCATCCTGAGCCTGCTATGATGCAGATGTTTTTACATCACCACCCAAAACAATATTCAGCCAAGAGTGAGTGAGTACACTGGTCCACTTGCACTGGTCCACTTGTCCATGGCACTTACTACCCAGCTTTGTAGTGGTTTGGGGGAATAGTACAGTAGGTACGCATATTTAAGGGGAACGCAAGGATGGTGTACTGGTGGGTGGTGTCCGACCGATTATGGTGGGCCGGTCTGGGCCAAAAATGCCAGGGCCGATTTTTGGTCCCAGTCCAGCCCTGATGGTGTGGTACGGAAACACCACCGTCCATCATACTAGAAAGGACTGTACGCACAGCATAACAAATCATTGGCTGTGATCTCCCTTCTGTGGCCTCCATATATGCAACACAAATCAGGCGGAAAGGGGAGAAGGTGATCGGTGACCCCTCTCACCCTGCTTACTAACTTTTTAACCCCCTTCCCTTTGGTAGAAGACTCCAAAGTCTCAGGTGTAGGACATCTCGTTTTAAAAAATAGTACATATCCTGAGGTTGTCACCTGAACTCAAGTCCTAATGCACAGGCACTTTGTACCATAAGGGCTAGCACCAGCCGACAGGCACTTTAAGGCAATGCACTTTAAATTGGAACACTGTACTGTAGCATTTTTTTTATTGTTTGTGAAATTGTGGGGATTGCATGGCATGTATTCTTGTGTGTTTTTATATTGTATGTTCACCATGTGTTGAATCTATCTATCTATCTATCTATCTATCTATCTATCTATCTATCTATCTATCTATCTATCTATCTATCTATCTATCTATCTATCTATCTATCTATCTATCTATCTATCTATCTATCTATCTATCTATCTATCTATCTATCTATCTATCTATCTATCTATCTATCTATCTATCTATCTATCTATCTATCTATCTATCTATCTATCTATCTATCTATCTATCTATCTATCTATCTATCTATCTATCTATCTATCTATCCATCCATCCATCCATCCATCCATCCATCCATCCATCCATCCATCCATCCATCCATCCATCCATCCATCCATCCATCCATCCATCCATCCATCCATCCATCCATCCATCCATCCATCTATCTATCTATCTATCTATCTATCTATCTATCTATCTATCTATCTATCTATCTATCTATCTATCTATCTATCTATCTATCTATCTATCTATCTATACTGTATATACTTTCTTTTTCTTTCATATATATTGATACTTGGCATCAGTATGATAGTATTGATATAATATCGACATACAAAATATCGCTGTCTCAACCCCCCCCCCCCCCCCCCCATAACAACATGTCTCAGAAATAAGTCCACACACTGTTACGTAACACATTGAGTGCCACGCCCCTTTGACCATATATGGGCTAGAGTGCCAGCACTGAAGTCAATGGGAGGTCAGGGAAATTTGCGAAGGCTTAAACTATATCTTTATATCTAAATTATGGCTATGGGTCTAAAACACCCCTCGCTTATCAATGACTTGCTTGCAGTCAACATGTATGAAACAGATTGTTTTTTCATTGGTACATTTCCGTTTTATACCGTTTTGAATAGGAGTATAGTTTTGGAGAGAGTTCTAGTAATTCCAGAGAAATTCCGCGATAATTACAAAACACGTTGTAATTTTTCGGCTGATTCACAGTTTTTCTCAATTGCTTTGGTGCATTTCTTTGATCAGAATTAAAGTTCTCATAACTGTTAGTGCATTTCTCAAAACAATTAGTACAAACTGCAAAACCTAGTTGATAACCTGCAGAAGCGTGTCACTTGCTCAAAATGGATAGTTCATTCCTCAAAAGCAAGTATTCATGTCAATGAAAGTGTCACTGTCATCAAAATGAAAAGTCCTGACACCGTTGTTTATGAACAAGATAGTCAAATGGCTTTGCCATGTTTTCGTTATGACAGTTCACTCTGTAAGTGTTTTCCAATGCAAAAAAGGCAGATCTAGGTGACACTACCTGAAAATGCTCAAGACAGCCCTAAACACTATTTGCACAGCCATTTGACATCTACAGTAACACATTACTGTACACACTGTACACATTGTAATATTCCCTCCTTGTTGGTCTGGGACATCAATGGTTGCTCTCTGTCCAATGTGATTTCTTCCACGCCTTCTACCTTTTGCCAGATTGAAACCCGCCTCATCAACGTATAATGTGTGCAGCGGTTCCCTGGTACACGCTTTATCCCAGAAGAGAGAGAGAGAAAAACTATAAACTTTTCCTGTGTAACATAATGCATTTTGGACAACATATTGTACAGAATGAACTGTCATGTACGTGTACTGCATGGCACTATACAAAGTAACCAGTTTACAGCACTGAACATTAGAGTATGCATAGAACACATACATGTTTTACTTGTACATACTGGTGGCGGATCTCCTTCACTCTGTCGCTGTTCCGGTCAAATGGCACATTGTACTACAATTGTTTCATGCACATTTAATTTCCCCTGAGCACTCTGTCAATTGTAGCGATTGAAACAGATTCAATATTCCCAAAGATATTGTCATCCTCTATAACAGCGCTTTGTAGCTCTCTCAACCTTATGGCATTGTTTGCAATCACCATTGCACAAATGGCTTCCTCTTGTTGCGGAGTAAAAAGGGGCCCTCTTCCACCTCTGCAAGGTTGTCTTGCAATCCTATGTGGTGCAGAGTAAAATTACAGTAATGTACAGCAAACATGAGATATACTGCTTTACAGTAACCCATATTACTGTAGTGTACAATAACAGTGCTTCCCACTTGTAAAATGCTGCAGTACAGTACCATACTGTAAATATGGCAAATCTTTACTGTAACACTACTTTACACTACAATACAGTAAATCTGTGCTGCAGTAAAGCTGTCTAAATGTAAAATGTAAAAAGTGACAAGTTCTTGTCCCACTGCAAGCTTCATGTATGACACAATGGCAGTAGTGCAGTGCAGATTGTTTAGTGCTGAATTACTGTCCAGTATACACACCTGCTCTCCAGATGAAATGTTTGAATACAGTAATTGTATTTACAGTGGTTCTCTCAACATTTGGCTGCACCCTTCAACCAGCCTCAGCCATTGTGAGGCCGTGATTGACAGATTTTGACAACTAGTTAAACATTTTTGTATGTAATGACTCAAGCAATGAAATGAGGACTATTAGTTTTATAGGGAATGACTATTCAGCAGTCATAAGTATAGTTAATTTTGACTGACATGACATAAGCAAATGATAATGTCATAAAACAGCAGAGAATTGTATGAAAGCAATTGATGCATGTCCAAAAGCATTTGCAATTTGTTCGGAGGAATGAGAAACTGCTACTATGATGTGCACAAATGACAAAATGTTGTGGAGGTTGAAGTAACAGTTATGAGAACTTTAATTCTGATCAGAGAAATGCACCAAAGCAATGTATGAATCGTTTTCAAATAAATGCTAGATTATCGATAGTATGTGTACTTATGCACGCTAGAGAAGCGGGCTGAAAAATCTATTATCCATGACCTGGTCAGCGCTAACATCATACACACACACAGACACGCTGCGATGGCTGAGAAAAAAACATCTGATTAACCCAATACTGGTAAAATAGAGTCCTTACCTCACAGCAGATGTTCTGCAAAAAGATGAATCAAATTCCTGATTGCCATTCCAAATATTGATCGCGTTTATTGATCCAACGTTATAGTCCGAAACACATAAGGGTCTGAGGGTCCTCAGTCAATCTGGTAACACGATACTGCATGCCAGAGAATGGAAAACCCCGGACCGGACTTTTTTTCTGATGCACATGCCCACCCAATCCAATGATGTGCATTACCATCTGGGAGATGATAGGCGGCGGTATTTGCCCTTTTCGAGCTCAGACCCATTCACAATGATAACGTCAGGCTGGATGGATGAAAAATAAATGGATATCGCTAATAAAAGAAATAACGATTAAAAGACGAGAAAACTCATTGGCACTCAACGCATGGCGAGTTAGCATGACTAATCTTGTCGTTGGCACTCAATGTGTTAAGACCCGCTCCCCACTGCATTTTTACTAAGAGATCAACGTTTCTTATGAAGATCCTGAGATGATCGAAACGTTGATCTCTCAGTAAACATGTAGTGGAGTGGTAACAGCATGCAGTCTGTTTGATGCTGATCTTCTGTTAGTCCTGCAGAGTGGATGATCTTCTGTTAGTCCTGCACCTGCTCACCAGAGTGGATGTTCATGCTCTACTTTTTTATATTTATTTTTAGTAATGGGGGCGACAGTGGCTCAGGTCGTCTGGTAATCTGAAGGTTCCCAGTTCGATTCCCGCTCCTCCCGGGCAGCATGTTGAAGTGTCCTTGAGCAAGACACTTAAGCCCTAAATGTGAGGAACAAATTGTAAAGCGCTTTGGATACATTTTTAGTAGTAATAACATGTCTACCAGGGCTTCTAACGCGAGCGGTCTGGCATTGCGAGACTAAGTAATTTTTTTTAAAGATTAAGAGATGACATACTTTACTTTACAGATGGGTAATGTGGCGGTGTGTGTATGTGTGCATGTGTCTGTGTGTGTGTGTCTTTGTGTGTAGGTGTGTGTGTGGGTGCATGTGTGTGTGTCTGTGCGTGCATGTGCACGTTTTCTTGTGCATACTTCCATAGCACTGACACTGTGTGCGTAATGGCCTCTATGCTAAACTGTTTGAGTGATTCACCTTCTCGCACCACGGTGTGTGCACAGCCACTCGCCACGCTATCACACCATCACACATCTCTGACCTTTTACCACAGAGCTAAGAGCAATGCCTCCCTTTTACACTATCCTCTCGCTTTCTTTCTCGCACTCCTTCTCTCCCTCTGTCTCTGCCTTTTTTCTCTCTCTCTCCCACACACACACACACACACACACACACACACACACACACACACACACACACACACACACACACACACACACACACACACACACATACACACAAAGGCATACTCACTCAGAGCTGCTAACCCACAGAACATTCATTATAGTTCTCTCTCTCTCTCTCTCTCTCTCTCTCTCTCTCTCTCTCTCTCTCTCTCTCTCTCTCTCGCTCTCTCTCTTCTAGTATGTATGTGTGTGCATGCGTGTTCGTATATATATGTGTGTGGGTGTTGCAGTCAAGTGAAGTGGCTGTTCAAACTTGGATCCTCCAGACGGTGATCAATGGCTGGAGTCAGTCTGACGGATGGGTGGAGAGAACAGGCATTTGTCAACGGCGCTGCAACGTAACCGAAGCCTAGCCCCGTCTGCCGTTTAGCCGGGCTTTGTCCACTCGCAGCAGAAACAGTGGCTGTTGTTAGCGGCGGTGCTCCGTGTTAAACACAAGGTCAATGGAGTGGGCTGCCTTCTGTAGCGCTAGCTTTCAGTGATGCAGAGTAGGGGAGGTTCATTTTTTAATCGTAAATTGTAGCAGAGTAGCCTATTGGCACTGCCCCTTTAAGGCAGGCAGTCTAATTGACATATAGGACTCAGCTGAGTTGATTTGCAGCATGAGCAGCAGAGCAGAGTGAAGCAGAGCAAGTGGAGCAGCACAAGGATGCAGAGCAGGAGAGAGGAGTGAAGTGAGAGCAAGGGAAATACTGAGAAGAAAATGTGAGTTAAGAAGGCAAAGAACAAGTCGATTTGGAGGAAATGGTGACAGACTCCTCATGTATCCTGTGGCCTACAACATGGCCGACAAAGAGAGTATCACCTGTAAAGAGAGGACACCAGTGCTGGTGTGACCGGTGTGATCTTATCTGCGTTGTGTTTGTCGATTTGACCCCTGTTAAGGGATCGCCCTGAGTGGGAGTTGAACCCCAATCTCCCGCATCGCGGGCGGCATCACAGACCATTATACCAAGAGGTGAATCCACCCCTAACTAACCACGTCTATCCTGCCTATTTCTACTCTACCCAAGGCACCACTGTAACAGTCCAACTCTGAACCTGCCACTTCGACCATGCCTTGGGTGGGATTCGAACCCCGGTCTCCCGCATCGCGGCCGACAGCACAGACCACTGTACCAAGAGGTGAATCCACCTCCTGCTTCCGGGTCTGGATGCCTCTGGGGAGTGAGTTTACTTGCAGTACCGCTTACCATCCACAGCCACTGAACTACTTGTACCATCGTGACTGTGGATATACTGCGGTACCTCCGTTACACTGGCAAGTTAACCCCTTCCATGAACCGTCTCTTCAAACCACCAACTATCCCGGACTTGACCACCTTCACTCAAGATCTCCAGTGTCCCTGTTCTCCCAGCTTCCCCCTACTAATCTCCAAGCTGTCCTCAGCCACCACTTCAGCCTACCCCAGCCTGCTACCCCCCCCCCACACACACACACTCACTGAGCACACACCCAATCCCCAATCTGGACTGTTTATTTATTTGACTCATTACCCCTTTTCACTTGTATTCTATGTATCTGTTTTGCACTTGATTATTTTGAATACAGTATATATTATTTGCCTGAATACTGTTTGCCTGCCTCTTATTTCAATATTTCAAACCTTATCATGCTGTTTTTTGTAGTGGAGGTTACCTGGAGCTAGCCGGTAACAACAGTAAGCTTTAATTTAGCTTATTTAATTTATTGACAGGTTTTAGCCTGTCTGGCGCCCAACACACCACTGTAACATTTACATTTAGATTATATTGGGCTGACCACCGCTACAGATGTGGCGCCCAACATGGGGCCTATATACTGTCAGTTTAAGTTGAATGTAAGTGTACTCAAACCTGCTATACAGGTGTAACTTTAATTTAAAGGTAAACTTAGATTGTGATAAGGTTTTGATTATTCTGATTATTGTGTTTGCCACAGAGGAACCTATGTGTTCAGTTTTTTTGAGGAGGCTTATATTTATTCATGTAGTAATGTGCTACTGCATTTCATTTTATTAAGTGGAACACTCAAAACTCCACATATATAATTACCCCTGATAAACACACATAATGTCTGATTCTGGAAATAACCAACACAAGCATTCCCCATCGGTCTCTCTGGAGATTGAGGGTCCAGACATCCAAACACCCATGCAAACTCATGGTGGCAGAGGTGCACCTGGTGTGCAAATTCAAACCTACTTCCAAACTCCAACTCATCATCCTACAGGAACACATGGAAGCCATGTGCAATCCTTTTACCTGCCACAAGGTAATCCCCTCTATACCCCTACACGGTCTCTAACATGGCGAGATGAAGCCCATGTTCTCCCAACTGTACAGTCCTTCACTGTGCCAGGGGAGGCCAGACATTCCCCCACACCTTCCTCCACTTCTGGATCTGTGTCCCAGTGTGAACTACCAGGAGTAATTGCAACTCCTGCAAGGGAGTTGAGTCAACTCGCTGTCAAAACCCAGGACAATTGGGTGAAAATAAATGAAGCAATGGAGAAACAAGGCAAAGTATTGAGAGAGCTTACAAAATGTATGAAGGGAAATCAAATGCAATCCATTGTACAGAGAGTAAAGCCCTGTCTGACCAATTGCATGCTAATTACTGCAATCTCAAATCAGACATCACCTCCAACAAAGAGAAGGTGGAAACTGAAATGGATAACATTGTGAAAGCAGTAAAACATTTCATATCAGTGGAAGTGAAAAACTCAGAACTGTCCTTTGTTTCAGAGATCCGCTTCATGGTGGAGCAGCTCCAAGTTGAAGTACAACAGGAAATCCAAGCTTCTAAAAAAACCACACAAGAAGGCATTGCCAATTTACACAAAGCTGTTGATTGCAGTAATGCACAACTTAACAAACTGTACACCAACCTGGAAGATATGAGAACAGAGATGAAGAAACAGACTGATGAGCAGGAACAGAAAATAACCTACTTGGAAGAGAAACTTGAATCACTTACAATCCAACGACCTTCCACTCTTCCCTCACTACCTCCTACTCGGGTATGTCAACAACATACACCTCCCACAACAACTTTAACCACTACCACGGCCATCACAAAAAGTGATTATATCAAGCTGACATTCCCAACATATGGAAGGCCTAATGATGATCCAGACCCCCTAAACTACCTATCTAAGTGTCATGACTTCCTGGCTCTACAGTCATTGTCCGATTCTGATCTTGCAACCTTCAGAACTGTGTTACATGGAACAGCATGTGACTGGTGGGAGATTGCCAGGTCATATGTATATTCATGGAGTCAGTTTGAATCTGCTTTTCTGTCTGCATTTCTAGCTGAAGATTACGAGGATGAGCTGGCAGAACGTGTCAGAACCAGAATACAAGGAGAACGAGAAACCATCCGAGATTTTGCCTTCTCCTATAGAGCACTATGTAAGAGGTGGAATTCCTCTTTGACTGAAGCAAGCATAGTCAAGATGATCTTGAAAAATATCAAACCACATCTTGCCACCCAACTCCGAGGTCGAGTTAACAATGTTGAAGAGCTAGTACGCCTTGGTCACCAATTTGAAAGAGATCATGAGCAACAGCTGGAATATAATCAAGACGCTGGCAGAAGAAATGCTCCAACCAATCCCAAAAGCAACATTCCTGTTCAACCAGCAGACAAGCCTCCAGTGTTATGCTGGCGATGTAAAGAACAGCACCCTCCTGGTTCTTGTCCAAGCTATTGCTCACCTGCCAACCCCAGAAGACCCACCAACCACCAGCAAAACAAGCAGCATCCTCATCCTAATAAATACAGCGGTCAACCTAGTAACAGTTCTGTATCAGTAGTAAAGATAAAGAACCGTTCTCCCAGTCCTCTGCCTGTCCCACAGCAGCTGGTTGTGCCTATTTCCATTGGTACATGGCACGGAAAAGCCATAGTAGATACAGGTGCAAGTTACACCCTCATCCATGAATATCTCTGGGTGGAATTAGGTAAGACAAAAGAAGACCTCATACCATGGATGGATGGTCCATTGTATCTTGCTAATGGTGATGCAGCAACCCCACTTGGATGGATAGACCTTTCAATTGATCTACATGGACAGGTGTTCAGTCTACCAGCAGCCATACTTTCTCCACAAGCCCTGGCTTATGGTGTCGTCCTTGGCCTTGATTTTATTTCCCTCAGCATGTTACAGATCAATGTGGCTGACAGAGAATATGGTTTTAAGTCCAATCCCTCCACCTATCCATTTCAGCCAGGCACGGCGAGAGTCCCAGAAAAGGCATTTCAGCAGAACAAACAAAAAAAGTTTCCAGATGCTCTCTCCAGGATTTCTACCTGTGCAGGATACCGCCTGTACTCGAGCAAAAAGGATGCTGTAAGTCTCCCTGTATCACTTGAGCTCATTTGGGAAGAACAGCACAAAGACCCCAAGATCAAAAGAATCTTCAAAGCTCTAGCAGAAGATGATGATACTGTGGAACCAAGTTATGTTGTCCTGGGGGACAAACTCTACCATAAAACACAAAGGTCAGACAAGCAGTTTCATTATCGCATCTACATTCCAGAGAGCCTGGTTCAACAGATACTCCAAAACTATCATGACAACCCTCTAAGTGGCCATGTTGGGATATTCAAGACCTACAAACGACTTCATGGAGTAGCTTTTTGGCCTAGAATGTGGACAGATGTGGGCCAGTTCGTCAAACGCTGTATCAAATGCCAGAGTCTGAAAGCAGACAACAGGAAACCTGCTGGTAAGATGCAACAGCACACAGTTAAAGGCCCCAAGACGCACACAGGGATCACACCTCCAAGGGTGATCTTCTCAAGGGGGGAAGTGTGTAGCAGAATAGCCTATTGGCACTGCCCCTTTAAGGCACGCAGTCTAATTGCCATATAGGACTCAGCTGAGTTGATTTGCAGCATGGGCAGCAGAGCAGAGTGAAGCAGAGCAAGTGGAGCAGCACAAGGATGCAGAGCAGGAGAGAGGAGTGAAGTGAGAGCAAGGGAAATACTGAGAAGAAAATGTGAGTTAAGAAGGCAAAGAACAAGTCGATTTGGAGGAAACGGTGACAGACTCCTCATGTATCCTGTGGCCTACAACATGGCAGATCAAAGAGAGTATCACCTGTAAAGAGAGGACACCAGTGCTGGCAAGTTAACCCCTTCCATGAACCGTCTCTTCAAACCACCAACTATCCCGGACTTGACCACCTTCACTCAAGATCTCCAGTGTCCCTGTTCTCCCAGCTTCCCCCTACCAATCTCCAAGCTGTCCTCAGCCACCACTTCAGCCTACCCCAGCCTGCTACCCCCCCACACACACACACTCACTGAGCACACACCCAATCCCCAATCTGGACTGTTTATTTATTTGACTCATTACCCCCTTTCACTTGTATTCTATGTATCTGTTTTGCACTTGATTATTTTGAATACAGTATATATTATTTGCCTGAATACTGTTTGCCTGCCTCTTATTTCAATATTTCAAACCTTATCACATGCTGTTTTTTGTAGTGGAGGTTACCTGGAGCTAGCCGGTAACAACAGTAAGCTTTAATTTAGCTTATTTAATTTATTGACAGGTTTTAGCCTGTCTGGCGCCCAATACACCACTGTAACATTTACATTTAGATTATATTGGGCTGACCACCGCTACAAAATACAGTCAGTTTTTAATTTTTGCAACAGGTCCGCCATTTTGAATCCATTTGCAACACGGATTGTTGTTAAATGTTCACAAAAGGTAGACACACTAACTGCGCTCCAATCTATGCCAATAACATTCAGTTTTGTGATATAGTATCCCGAGAAATAAGAGAAATAAAAGAAATTCATACAGAACAAGTCATTTGTTTGCTGGAGGCTAGAATTCCCTGGGTACTGTAGTTTTTAAAAATGTTAACGCTCATTGAGAGCTCTGGATTCCCTGTGCTCATATGACTACAAATCATCATCATTCGGCGATTCAAAATGGCCGATCTCCGTGAAAATATTTCAAAAACTAAAATCTCACTAATAGACCACTACACTTCCGCGTTACATTGAAATCAAGGAGGAGATTGCGGGGGGGTCAAATGAATGGATGTGGACGAGAGCCGTGATGGAAGTGGTTGCCGATACGGCTGTGGGGGTGCTAGAGACATAATCGAATAGACGTTTATGCGCCTCGCTCTCCTGAACACGGCGTGACCCATAACTAATCGATCAGAACTAAATCGGCAGAGAAAAAGCCCATTTTAAAGCACCTATTCCGCTTGGACATGCGCAGAGTGCTCATGGAGTCTGGACGACGCGAGATGACGCTCGAATGAATGTGGACCGTTCTAGACTAATGTTTATATTTAAGTGCAGCGGTCTGTAGCCACTTACATGGCCACCGAAGCTCCCCCCTCTGATAGAACGGTCCACATTCATTCGAGCGTCATCTCGCGTCGTCCAGACTCCATGAGCACTCTGCGCATGTCCAAGCGGAATAGGTGCTTTAAAATGGGCTTTTTCTCTGCCGATTTAGTTCTGATCGATTAGTTATGGGTCACGCCGTGTTCAGGAGAGCGAGGCGCATAAACGTCTATTCGATCATGTCTCTAGCACCCCCACAGCCGTATCGGCAACCACTTACATCACGGCTCTCGTCCACATTCATTCATATGCACCCCCCGCAATCTCCTCCCTGATTTCAGAATCCCGGAAGTGTTACGGTGGTCTATAACACTTTAACCTATTGGTAAACAAACGTATTGCTGAAAATATACATTATGTCATACAGTCTAGACTGATTTATGACGTGATGTCATTTTGGGACCGGTACCGGACCCATCGGGTGGAAGAGGTTAAGGGCTTTATTTGGGAGGAATCATGGTGATTTCATTCATGTCAACTCTACAGGCATCCTTGGAATTAATTAATCATATTAATCATAATAATAATAAATATGACAATATTTGTATGATACAAAATTAAGTTTTCCATTTACAGTCATGCCTCAAGAGGCATCGTGATGTCCGATAATAAATTAAAACACTACACCAACACTGAAAATGACAGTGGATAAATAAATAAGAACTAAAGCTAATCACATGGATATATCTATAGTGGAATAGACTGTATTAATATTCCATATTTATACCATCTTGTTGTGCGCTCCTGGCCACCTGCCGCAGCGCGCGCGCGCACACACACACACACACACACACACACACACACACACACACACACACACACACACACACACACACACACACACACACACTGTATAGTCTACGTGTGTAATGAATGAACAGTAGGCTTATATTATTTTAATGACTAATTAGTCGGGCCTACTCTGTGGCGGCCTTAAGATGTCATGCTAAGATGTGTACTGTACTGTACTTTAGTAGAACTACAGTATGACTACTATAGGGCAGCACAGTATCTGTGATCTCCTAATAAAACAAGTCATTCGAATTATATAAGCCTATTCATTACGCACGTAGTGTTACGTTCCGCCTGGTCCTTCCCTCTTTCCCCCTCTTATTCCTGGACTTATCCCTCCACCTCACTTCCCCCCACCTGTGCATGGACAGTTCCCTCTTCTCCCACCTGCTGGACAATTCCCATCACCTACCCTTGGACTACCCTCACTGGTGCATACCCTCCTGGTGCACTGGTGGATCTTTAGTGTTTCTATGTTCCTCTGCGTCCTTCTCCTTTTATCTTGTCTCCCAATGTGTCTCTTGCCCTTCATGTTCCCCTGTTAGTCTTATGTTCCTAGTGTGTTAGATTCCTTGTGTTGATGTTATGTTTCTAGTGTTACTCTTGTCTAGTGTTCAGTCTTGTCTTGTATTAGTGTCACTTTAGTCTGCCAGTTTGTATTCCCTCCCAGGTGTGTCTCATTTCCAATCAACCCTCATGTGTCTCATTTGTCAATTAGTCTGTGTATAAATATGTCTAGTCTGCCCTGTCTTTCCTTGTGGGTTCATTATTTGTGTTAGTGGTTGTTCCTGTGCTTTAGCTGTTGTTCACTGTCATGGTCGTGGTTGTTCATATGTTATTCATTCCTAGTCTCCTCGTGTTAGTAAGTGTTTTCCCCGTGTTCGTTTTTGTGCCTTGTTTAAGTAAAGCTCTTTGTTTGAATCAGTACCCGCCGCCCCCTGCCTGCTTCCTCCTTGTCCTGTCTGCGATTGGGTCCTGCCACCACTAATCCCTAACACGTAGACTATACGGTACGCGTGCACTTGTGTGTGTGTGTGTGTGTGCGCGCTGCGGCAGGTGGCCAGGAGTGCGCAACAAGACGGTATAAATATGGAATATTAATACAGTCTATTCCACTATAGGTATAGTGTGCTGTATGGTGACAATACATTTTAATCTAATAACATTTTTATCCATCGCAAGGCGCTTCCTCGCTACCTGAAGGAACCCCCACCCTGCCTACCAACCCCCTCCCCCCACCCCACCCACCCAACCACCTCCAATGTACAGTCCCCCCCCACCCCACCTCCCCAGCCACCCCCCCACCCCACCTCCTCCAATGTACAGTTTCTTCGTCAAATGTATATACTCTCTTTTTTTTTTTTTACTCTTTTTGTATCACAAACAGTACTGTATTTGTAAATCTGGTATGTCATAAATGTATAGATGTAGCAGACTAGTATGTCATGTATGTCATATATGTTATGATGAATTGAAAATGGGGGACCCTGATGTAAACAAGACGAAAGTCTTTCTCTGGTCTGCATCCCCTTAACAATTGTGTGTATTGAGCTGTACTGTATTGTACCCATTCTGCAATCTGTTAATACAATTTTCAATCAATCAATCAATCAAACCTGTTGAATAGGGGGCAATGCCGATCCTTTTTTTGCGCACAGCCCTCGCATTATTATGAACTGGAGGGGCAAATTAAGTAAACAGGAACGGGCGTTCCAGTTTGTGAATGAGTGACATTACGTACAAGCATTCAGGGTTCACAGCTGTGATCATTTTGGCAAGTTAAGACAACCTCTCCACGCGTTGGTGAATCCGGGGCTAATTGTCGTCGGCTTTCTCTTACGACCTTCCAAGGAGGTTGTCGTAAGAGAGAAATCTTAAGACAATGTTGGTGTATGAGGTCCATTGTTCCCAATATTAACCTGAGGGCCAGTGGGCTTGTATTTGTATGCAAAGATGAACATCAGTGGGAGATATAGCAAGGGCATCAGTGGAGGTCATATGCTGATACACAGCCCGATATCGCTTAAAATATGTAAATAAAGTAAATATCAACCACAGGAAAAAGGTACATAATGTACTTTATGTTATAACCATAAGTAATATGTAAGGGATAATGTATAGCTACGAGGTCATTGTCGCAAAATAATTGACCGACACAGAGTTTAAAATACCGAGCCGCCTCGGCGAGGTGTTTTAAACGTCAGTGAAGGTCAATTATTTTGCGACAATGATCGAGTATAGCTATACATTATCCCGCTTATTACATGGCTAACTTACTAACAATATACCTAATTCATTTTACATCGACTCGCAACACTGGTTCTGGCTGCGTTCTGGCTCCGCTCGTCGCTCCGCCCCCTGTCATCGCCGGCAGCAGAACACCGGCAGTGTCTAATTGCACTGAAACAGTGTGTGTCAGTGGGGCTTGATTGCGAACAGCTGCGCACAGCGGTCATTATTGTCCCACAGCGGTCATTATTGTCTGATAATGACCGCTGTCGGGGGGCTATTGACCAATCACAAGCAAGCATTTCGGCGAATGTGAAAACGCCATGTAATAAATTTACATATTGTATAAGTAATATATTTACGTTTCGTATCGGTGAAAGTCCCAAAAAAAACAGCACAATCAGGAGTTGAACTAACAATGCTTGTGGCGAGTGTGCTCACTACTAGACCAAGCCACCCAGTTCGGGAGTAGGTGCGGAAAAGTGACTATAGCTCGGCCCGAGAAAGTGACGATCGATTTGGGATTGGTCTCTCCGGTCTCTCCGGCAGACTGGGCTAGGCTTCTGTTACGTTGCAGCACCGTTGACAAATGCCTGTTCTCAGGTGTATAAAAGTATATTGGATTATGTCTCCCGCACCCCCACAGCCGTAGGTAGTACAACCACTTAATGTCGAGGCTCTCATCCACATTCATTCATTTTCTCCCCCCGCTCTCTCTCCCATGATTTCAGAATACCGGAAGTGTTGCGGTGGTCTATAGCATAGGCTACATACATACAATAGGAAGCAGAAACCCTGTGTGATCCAGATCTGAAGGTTTATCCACATCTACAGTACTACAGTACACATCTCTACAGTACATCTACTTTGATGAACATTGTTACTCAGCTGATAGAGTTGTGCCCTTCCTGATGACTTGTTGTACAGAACTTGTAAGTCGCTTTGGATAAAAGCGTCAGCTAAATGACTAAATGTAAATGTATGTACAGTAGCAGCAGGTAGAGAACAGATAGGAGCTTGGTCAAACTCAGATTCTCTACACACCCATTAAATACTTTACTTGGATCCATCAATTTCATTTGATATGTTTATGTGATGGGGATTCATTATTCCAGTGATCACCATCCCTGCCAGGTGGCCAGCCTACCAGACAAGACACATGGCACGGTCACGTACCAACATAAACGGCAAACGGACTGCACTTATGTAGCGCTTCCATCCAACTTACTGTATGCCTCACACCGACGGCGG
>NC_140171.1:100386863-100463660 GCF_963971535.1 Notolepis coatsorum
AAGAAGGGAGAGGTGATCTTCCTGCTGCACAGAGTCAACGCTGACTGGCTGGAGGTAAGAGAGAGAGAGAGAGAGAATATACAGAGATAGAAGGTGGGGAGAGGATGAGGGAGAGAGACAGAGTGAGAGAAAGAGAGAGAGAGAGAGAGAGGAGAGAGAGAGAGAGAGAGAGAGAGAGAGAGAGAGAGAGAGAGAGAGAGAGAGAGAGAATATACAGAAAGAGAAGGTGGGGAGAGAGACAGAGTGAGAGAGAGAGGGAGAGAGGGAGAGATAATATACAGAAAGAGAAGGTGGGGAGAGGATGAGGGAGAGAGACAGAGTGAGAGAGAGAGGGAGAGAGGGAGAGAGAGATAGAGAGAGGGAGAGAGACAGTATGCAGAGAGGGAGGAGAGAGAGAGAGATGGGTGAGAGGGAGAGAGACACAGTGTATACAGAGAGAGAGAGAGGTGGGGAGAGGGTGAGGGAGAGAAACAGAGTGGAGAGATAGAGAGAGAGGGAGGGGAGAGAGAGACAGTATGTTGAGAGAGAGGGAGGGTAGATGGAGAGAGAGAGAGAGAGAGAGAGAGAGAGAGAGAGAGAGAGAGAGAGAGAGAGAGAGAGAGACAGAGAGAGAGAGAGAGAGAGAGACAGTATGCAGAAAGAGAGGGGGGGAAGAGAGAGAAGGAGGGGAGATGGAGAGAGAGAGAGAGAGAGAGAGAGAGAGAGAGAGAGAGAGAGAGAGAGAGAGAGAGAGAGAGAGAGAAGATACTGGGGAGGTAGAGTGCAGAGTAAAGAGGGGGGAAGAGGGAAGGAGATAAGATATGGATGGGAGGAAAGATTGGAGGTGTAAATCAGGGAGGACAGTAAGGGAGGGGAGGAGAGACGGGGCGAGAAAGAGCCTAATAATATGTTTATTATTATCATTATTAATCTTTAGGGGTGTAACGGAACACAGTTGATCCGTATAGATTCCTTCTCCAGCCCCTCCTTTGACCCCATATCTCATCCTCCTATCTCCTTCCTACCTGGTCACCTAACCACCTTTTGTCATGTATAAATATCAACGTATTCTGTGATTCTAGGAGCCACTTCCGGGTCCTAGGCCAGGACCCCGGTCTGGTCTTCTGAAGCCAATTCTCCTATTTTGACCTAATAAATTGTAACAACCAAGTATGGACCAAGCTATTTATTTTCACTACAGTAGTCCGTGCAGGTGTTGGTGGTTAAGAGTCAGACACACTTAGGGTGCTTTCACACCAGAGCTGTTTGGTCCGGACTGTCGGACCAGAGTTCGTTTTCTCGGATAGTCCGCTTTTTTTGGGGTGGTGTGAATGCTCAGTCTAACTCTGGTGCGGACCAAACACGCAAACTCTGGTCCGCCTGAAAACGTAGGTCTCGGTTCGCTTCATTGGACCAAACGCGGACCAAATATAGGAAGTGACCTGATAAACTGTGCATCTTGGATAGAAGGAAACAAAACACAAACACAAAACACAGCGGCGCGCATTCACTGCAAAACAAGCATGCGGTAAGTGTCTCGTGGACAGACGTGGGTGAATGACGAGGTGAAAGCCCTGATAGAAATATGGGCAGAAGACCAAATTAAACAGCTACGTGTGGGCACTCATAAAAACAACGCGTGTACAAGTTGTTTAGCGAGAAGATGGTGGTAATGGGCTTCAATAGAACAATGGATCAATGCCACGTCAAAATAAAAAAAACTGTGTCAGCAATATATTAATAAATAAGCAGAGAATTAAATTAGATGTCCATAACATTTGTGTTTTTAATTAGCATAGCCTAAATAAATATGAATTCAAGAAGTTAAATATTGAATTAACGACACATATTTATTAACAGGCTGAAAGTTAAAATGAATAACAGGCTTAAAAAACAATTAGACTATTTAATAGACTAAACACAGTGCGTAAAATATAGGCTATGCGGTGTGTAAAAGGCAATTTTGGCTATAGCCTTCTAAAACTATTGAATAGGCTAAACTTCGTTTTGGCTTCTTGGATTCACGTTTCTTTGGTTTGCGGTGGTGCGGCTGTGGACCAATGTTCCGAGACATATTACATTTGATTTGTTAGGCTATTTGAATACACCGTTAGCCCTAAATGGTGGATTCAAATAGCCTAACAATTACAAATATGTGGGTGTGTCTCCGAGCATTGGCTTGCAGTTGCGTTGTTGCAGACTAGGGAGATGTGAATTAAAGAAGTTAAAACGAATAACAGGCTGAAAAAACAATTAGCCTATTTAAAGTCTGTGACTTGGGTTAATGGGTTAATCGCAGATACGCATTGTATGCATGGTTCGCATGTGTGCCAAATGGTGACCTCGGAGCAGGTCCTAAATTATTATTATTATTATTATTACTTGCGTCGAAAAAGTAGGAGTTCGGGGGACGAGAAAGACAAGTTCCCTTGGTATGATGACCTGGCTGGACGTTATACTTGGCACAAGACCCACATCCAGCCCGAAACATATCGTTGAGTCTTTCGAAGATGAGACCCATCAGATGGCATCACCAGCACCACCACCGACTGAAAATTGTGACGCTTCCGCTGATCTGGAGTCTGTATTTCTGTGTGTCTAGTACAGTGTTTCACTCTTCACTTCACGCCAGAGCTCTTTAGCCCTGCACCAGATGGAAACATTAACCCAGGCAAACTTGTAGTCCAGAGGGCTCGCAGTCACACACACACGCGCACGCACACACGTTAGGGCTCACAGTCATGCACACACATTTCCACTCTCTATTGTGTCCAATAGACGAGCGCCATTTTCGACCGCGTGACATTGTTCAGAAAGTTTGGTGCACTTGACAAATTGCAATGTGAATGCAGACCGAACCAAATGAAGAATGCAACAATGTTGCAACTTCACCCCCGAACCGCACTGAGTCTGCACCGAGTCCACCAAAACTATATGTGAAAGCACCCTTATAGCCATCATAGTGAAATACATTATTACTGCCGCTGTTCTAAGATAAGATACGATAAGATAAGATATTCCTTTATTGATCCCCTTGGGTAAATTCAGGCATCATAGCAGCATGGGGGAGGGGAGATACAGGTACAATGTGGTAGTAGAAGACATGGTATGGTATGGTTTATTTCTTAATCCCCAAGGGGAAACATGGTTTGCCACCAGAGCGAATACACATATACAAACATGAAAGACACAGTTACATGATACAATACACTACAGGATACACAACACAATAGGAGAGCCTCTTATCACAGTGCTATCAGTGTTCGTATTTTTTTTTTACCGCAGCAGGTACAAAGGACCTTCTCAATCGCTCAGTAGAGCATTGAGGCATCAACAATCTGGAATGAGCTTCGCAGAGCATCGAAAATACTAAACAGTGGGTGGCCTACAAAAGATAAAAGGGTGTTCAGTTTAGTCCTGGTTCGCTTGGCTATGGTGATCTCCAGGGAATCAGGAGGAAGGCCAATCACTGAGCCAGCCTTTTATTTTATTTATATGGTTTTTGTCCGAAACAGTGATGCTGCCCCCCCAGCAGAGAACAGCATTGAACAGGACACTAGCCAGGATACCTTGGTAGAATACATAGAGAAGTGACCTGCTGATGTCGAAAGAACGAAGTTTTCTCAGATGAAAGAGCAGAGACTGGGCTTTTTTAAACACAGAATCTGTGTTCTGCTTCCAGTCCAGCTTACCATACAGGTGAACGCCAAGGTATCTATAGGACTGGACTATTTCAACCTCCTGCCCCCTAATGATGACAGGAGAGACATTCACCTTCTTCCTACTGAAGTTGATGACCAACTCATTTTTTTCGTTTTTTTTCTATGTTTAATTCCAAGAAGTTGGCATCGCACCAGTGGACAAATGAGTCAATGTCCTTTTTATAGGCTTGGTCATCGCCTTTGTTGATGAGACCGATCAGCGCAGTATCGTCAGAACATTTTTGCATATGGCACATGGCCTCGCTATGTCTGCAGTCCGCAGTATAAAGAACAAAGAGGAAGGGCGCCAAAACTGTTCCCTGGGGGGCTCCAGTTTTTGTCCAGATGACATCCGATACTATGTCATCCAGCCTGACAAACTGAGGTTGAGGAACAAGATATTTCGTGCACCAAGAGATGGTTGAGTTGTGCAGTTTAAGCTGAATCATTTTGTTTGCTAGGATATGTGGCTGGATTGTATTGAAGGCGCTAGAAAAATCAAAGAACATTACCCTAACAGAGCTGGCAGGCGATTCAACGTGGCTATACATTTGGTGCAACATAAAAATCAGTGCATCGTCGACTCCTACACTCTTCCTATATGCAAATTGCAAGGGGTCTAAATAAGGTGCCACCTGCTCCCTGAGGTGGCCCAGCACAACCCTTTCAAAACATTTCATGATGTGACATGTCAGAGCAATAGGTCTCAGGTTAGTGAGGCTATTACGCACATTGTTCTTTTTAGGAATAGGGACAAGACATGATGTTAACCACATTACAGGAAGAGCAGATGAAGACAAATATAGAGAAAAAAGAGAATGAAAAACATGGCACAACTGGTCAGCCCAGACCTTGAGGGTGCGTGGATAAATACCATCAGGCCCGGGGCCCTTGTTTACCTTTATGCGCTTAAACTCCTGACGAACCTCTTCAACAGAGATGACAATAGGGGGACAACTGTCCACAGGACTAGGCTGAGCCAGAGAGGAGAGGATACTCTCCTGCTCAGCAGATAAATCAAATTGATCAAACCTAGCAAAGAACTGGTTTGCATGATTAACATCAATCTCAGGGCCCAGACAACTGGGATTGTTTGTCCAATCAGTGATTGATTTAATGCCTTTCCAAAGGCCCCTGGTATTGGTATTGGACATTTGTCTTTCTACCCTATCTTTATATTTAAGTTTTGCTTGTTTTATTTTAGCTTTCAGCTCCTTTTGAGCATGTTTAATCATATCTCTATCACCTGTGAAAAATGCCCTCTTCTTTTGGTTAATTGCAGCTTTCACCTCCCTGGACATCCAAGGTTTTAAAGTTTTAATTGTTTTACACGGGATGGCGCCATCAACACAGAAATGTATGTAGGCGGTGACTCTGTCAGCTTTACTGTCCAGGTCGAGATCATCGTCGTCTAAAAATATAGACCAGTCAGTACATTCAATGCTCCCTTGTAATTGATCACAAGCGTCATCAGACCACACACGCACAGTTTTCTACTTGATAGGCTGTCTCTGGATAACAGGAGAATAGCTAGGCATCACAGATAACAGATTATGATCAGATTGTCCAAGAGGGGGGAGCCGCTTCGTAACGTAGTTCTTCTTAACGTTCATGTACAACAAATCGAGTGTTCGGTCACCCCACGTAGGGCACTTAACAAACGACTTGAAGGATGCAAGAGTGGAGGACAATGTACAGTTATTAAAATCTCTGTTTATTATCACGAGCGCATCAGGCGAGGCGCGCTGCAGGTCATGTGTGACTCGGGATATTGACTCGGTAGCAACCCAGGTGGCCAGCATACTCGGCACGATTCCGGCTACCGGTCGGTACACTCGGCACATGTCCGGCACGGCACGCCAACGATGAGCCGGCCTCTGGCCCGGTAATGGTTGCCGTGCCAGAGCCGACTCGGCTCGCCAAAGATAAACCGGCTCTGGCCCGGCAATGGTTGCCGTGCCAGAGCCGACTCGGGCTTGCCAAAGATAAACCGGCCACGGCAATGGTTGCCGTGCCAGAGCCGACTCGGCTCGCCAAAGATAAACTGGCTCTGGCCCGGCAATGGTTTGCCGTGCCAGAGCCGACTCGGGCTCGCCAAAGATAAACCGGCTCTGGCCCGGCAATGGTTGCCGGGGCAGAGCCGACTCGGGCTCGCCAAGGATAAACCGGCTCTGGCCCGGCAATGGTTGCCGGGGAAGAGCCGAATTTCAGTCAAGTGACGCCGCCCCCACACACAACAGCGGTGTGATTGGCAGAATCGACTGTCAATCAAAATTGTTCCGTTGAGACCACCGCAACAAGTGAATACAGCTGTACTGTACCCACTCTGCAGTCTGTCAATAAAGCTTTCAATCAATCAATCAGACAAATGCATAGAAAAGCCCTTATTATAACCAAATAACAAAAAATTATATTATTGTTTATGAAAATGTTTTAGCCCTATGCTTGCCTATTATTTTAATGGCAAGAAATAAAATAATAATAATAAAATTAATAAATAAAATGTTAGAGGAGTGGAGGGGGGGGGGGCAGAGCGAGGTGGGTGTTAGAGGAGTGGAGGGGGGGGGGGGGCAGAGCCTCATAAAGCTAACATTAGCTGCACTCATAGGAGCCTGCATGTTGATGTAGCCTCATAAAGCTAACATTATAGCTGCACTCATAGGATGTTGATGTAGCCTCATAAAGCTAACAAGTTCAAGTTCTTTAATAGTTGTCATACAGAAGTACAGAATACTTTCATACAAAATGCTTCTTACTGTTACGCTCCAGAGACTGTGCTAGACAAGATAGTATCAAATAACATAATAACATAATATAGCATGAATTTAGAAGAAGAAAATGAGGTCACAGTGTTCGGTATAGACATATGTACAATGTTCTGAGTTACCATATAATATACAATACACAATACTATGCAGTGTACTAATGTACAGTACTATCTAGTGCAAAGCAGAAATGGGATGAGGTACAATTTTAGGTACAATTTACAGTAAGGTGTACGAGTTGTAGTGCAATCCTTCATCCATAAATATAAAGTGTGGGGAGTGGGTGCTACAGTGTGTTTGTTTAAAGTGGGTGTGTGCTATAAAGTGTGTGGAGTGGGTGCTACAGTGTGTTTGTTTAAAGTGAGTGTGTGCGTGTGGATGTGTGTGCTATGTGCGTTTGGTGGTTGTTGTTGTGTAGTGTTCATTCATTGTTCGTTTAGCAGCCTGATGGCCTGGGGATAGAAGCTACTTCTGAGTCTTTCTGTGCTCGCCTTGAGACTCCGGTATCGCTTGCCTGACCGCAGCAGTTCAAAGAGGCAGTTGTTCGGGTGACTGGAGTCTTTAATGATTCTCTTAGCCTTGCCCTTGCAACGCTTGTAGTAAATGTTCTGGAGGGTGGGGAGCCCCCCTCCAATTGTGCGTTCGGCTGAACGTGTCACTCTTTGTAGTCTGCTTCGGTCTTTTGCAGTGCTATTCCCAAACCAGGAGGTGATGTTGCCGGTCAAGATGCTCTCTATTGTACATGAGTAGAAGTTCTTAAGGATCTTCTGGCTGACTTGGAACTTCCTTAGGCGCCTGAGGAAGTAGAGGCGTTGTCGTGCCTTCTTCACCACACTGTTAATGTGTGTGGTCCATGTCAAGTCCTCGGATATGTAGGCTCCGAGGTACTTGAAGCTGTTGACTCTCTCAACCGGTGCCCCGTCGATGCTGAGGGGGCTGTAGTCCTTGACCCCCGACCTCCTGAAGTCCACAATCATCTCCTTTGTTTTGCTGACGTTCAGGGAGAGGCTGTTTTCCTGGCACCATCCCGCCAGGACCTTGACCTCTTCCAGGTAGGCCCTCTCGTCGTTGGCAGAGATCAGGCCCACCACCACTGTGTCGTCAGCAAATTTGACGATTGTATTGCTACTCCGCTGAGCCACACAGTCGTGTGTGTACAGGGAGTAGAGGAGGGGACTCAGAACACAGCCCTGGGGGGCCCCTATGTTGAGGGTGATGGATGAGGAGGTGCAGTTGCCTGCTCTCACCACCTGGGGTCTGCCAGTCAGGAAGTCCAAGACCCACTGGCAGAGGTCATAGCCCAAGCCCAGGTCCCTGAGCTTGGCTATGAGTATGGAGGGGACTATGGTATTGAATGCCGAGCTGTAGTCGATGAATAGCATTCTCACATAGTTCCCCTGCCTCTTGTCCAGGTGTGATGCTGCTGTGTGCAGCACATATGCTGCACTCATAGGAGCGTGTTGATGTAGCCTCATAAAGCTAACAAGAGTATATGTAATACTGTGTGGCCTTTAACTATAGTTAGCAGCTCATAGCTAACATAATACTGTGGTTAAGGCCTGCAGCAGCTCAGTAGCTAACATAACAACACTGTAGTTAAGGCCTTTAACCAGCAGCTCAGTAGCTAACATAACAACTGTGGTTAAGGCCTTTAACCGCAGCTCAGTACGCTAACATAACAATACTGGTTACTGATTTATTATTTACATTGAAAAGATACAGAGATAATTTGTTAAAGCTGGACCAGCACACTACACCTAGGTTAGTAAATCCTAGGCCCCATCCACTCCCTCTGCTAAAGCTCCACTCCTGCACTAAAGTCGGGGATTCAGTTGGACTCAGATCTGCTGCGTTCCCCCCTACCGCTGGTGACAGTGTGTACATCTACTCTCATAAAGTAGGGAATCCACCCTGCTACACAAACATAACAAAACACACTGGTCAGACTACTGCTTGACCTTACTCCTAGAACCCACCTCACCCCTGCCCACTTTGACAACCTAGGATGTCTAGTAGACGACAGAGTACAGCAACTTGCAATGGGCCTGGTCTACAAGATACACTACACGACCAAGGTACCCGGTGTACATGTCAAAATACTTCCCAAAGGTCAGTGAATACCACGACCACAACACAGGGAGCTCCACAAATCATGTTAAACCCAGATTCGGCTAACAGGGGAGCTAACAGGGGAGCTAAAGAGGCTACAGGGGAGCTAACAGGGGAGCTAACAGCCGCAGCTAAAGAGGCTAACAGGGGAGCTAACAGCGGAGCTAAAGAGGCTAACAGGAGAGCTAACAGGGGAGCTAAAGAGGCTAACAGGGGAGCTAACAGGGGAGCTAACAGCCGCAGCTAAAGAGGCTAACAGGGGAGCTAACAGGGGAGCTAAAGAGGCTAACAGGAGAGCTAACAGGGGAGCTAACAGCCGCAGCTAAAGAGGCTAACAGGGGAGCTAACAGGGGAGCTAAAGAGGCTAACAGGAGAGCTAACAGGGGAGCTAAAGAGGCTAACAGGGGAGCTAACAGGGGAGCTAACATGGAAGCTAAAGAGGCTAACAGGGGAGCTACTAACTAAGTCTCTGCTTCAGAAAGGTTTAGCCCAATATACAGAATTGCTAATTGTACATTACCTTTTATAGTAAAACTGAACATGAAAGTCATGCATCCCATACATGAGTACATCTGAAACACATTAAATTAGAGGCACAACATTTCTGCAGAAGATTATCTCCTTATATAAGTACACATATCATCTAATGAAATATTAAGTGTTTTATAGACAATACAGCTAACTTTATACAGTTTAAAGCAACACGCCAACATTTTGGAAAATTCGCTCAGTCTTAGCACAATGAATGGAAGCGGGCATGACTGGTTAGCCTAGGCATTGTCCAACTAACACCTCTCCCGACGGCTACCCAGTCATGTCCGCTTCCATTCATTGTGCTAGGCTAACATGCAGCTTAGCTAGCCTACAGTCACACGAGTCTCCAAGTCACACGAGTCTCCAAGTCACACAAGTCACACGAGTCTCCAAGTCACACAAGTCACATGAGTCTCCAAGTCACACAAGTCTCCAAGTCACACAAGTCACACGAGTCTCCAAGTCACACAAGTCTCCAAGTCACACAAGTCACACGAGTCTCCAAGTCACACAAGTCACACGAGTCTCCAAGTCACAAGAGTCTCCAAGTCACACGAGTCTCCAGGTCACACAAGTCTCCAAGTCACACGAGTCTCCAAGTCACACAAGTCTCCAAGTCACACAAGTCACAAGAGTCTCCAAGTCACACGAGTCTCCAGGTCACACAAGTCTCCAAGTAACACGAGTCTCCAAGTCACACAAGTCTCCAAGTCACACAAGTCACACGAGTCTCCAAGTCACACAAGTCTTCAAGTCACACGAGTCTCCAAGTCACACAAGTCTCCAAGTCACACGAGTCTCCAAGTCACACAAGTCACACGAGTCTCCAAGTCACAAGAGTCTCCAAGTCACACAAGTCTCCAGGTCACACAAGTCTCCAAGTCACACGAGTCTCCAAGTCACACGAGTCTCCAAGTCACACAAGTCACATGAGTCTCCAAGTCACAAGAGTCTCCAAGTCACACGAGTCTCCAGGTCACACAAGTCTCCAAGTCACACGAGTCTCCAAGTCACACAAGTCTCCAAGTCACACAAGTCACACGAGTCTCCAGGTCACACAAGTCTCCAAGTCACACGAGTCTCCAAGTCACACAAGTCTCCAAGTCACACGAGTCTACAAGTCACACAAGTCTCCAAGTCACACGAGTCTCCAGGTCACACAAGTCTCCAAGTCACACAAGTTACACAAGTCTCCAAGTCACACGAGTCTCCAAGTCACACAAATCTCCAAGTCTCCAAGTCACACGAGTCTCCAAGTCACACAAGTCTCCAAGTCTCCAAGTCACACAAGTCTCCAAGTCACACAAGTCTCCAAGTCACACAAGTCACACGAGTCTCCAAGTCACACAAGTCTCCAAGTCACATGAGTCTCCAAGTCACACAAGTCTCCAAGTCACACAAGTCACACGAGTCTCCAAGTCACACAAGTCTCCAAGTCACACAAGTCACACGAGTCTCCAAGTCACACAAGTCACATGAGTCTCCAAGTCACACAAGTCACACGAGTCTCCAAGTCACACAAGTCTCCAAGTCACACAAGTCTCCAAGTCACACGAGTCTCCAAGTCACACAAGTCACACGAGTCTCCAAGTCACACAAGTCACACGAGTCTCCAAGTCACACGAGTCTCCAAGTCACACAAGTCACACGAGTCTCCAAGTCACACGAGTCTCCAAGTCACAAGAGTCTCCAAGTCACACGAGTCTCCAGGTCACACAAGTTTCCAAGTCACACGAGTCTCCAAGTCACACGAGTCTCCAAGTCACACAAGTCTCCAAGTCACACAAGTCACACGAGTCTCCAAGTCACACAAGTCTCCAAGTCACATGAGTCTCCAAGTCACACGAGTCTCCAAGTCACACAAGTCTCCAAGTCACACAAGTCACACAAGTCTCCAAGTCACATGAGTCTCCAAGTCACACAAGTCTCCAAGTCACACGAGTCTCCAAGTCACAAGAGTCACACAAGTCTCCAAGTCACACGAGTCTCCAAGTCACGCAAGTCACACGAGTCTCCAAGTCACACAAGTCACACGAGTCTCCAAGTCACACAAGTCTCCAAGTCACATGAGTCTCCAAGTCACACGAGTCTCCAACAATACGTGGTTAATGCCTTTAACCAGCAGCTCACTGCATAGTGCACTTTAAAGATAATTAGATTAGTATCTTTGTGAGGTTACTTTATTATTTACATTGAAAAGATACAGAGATAATTTGTTAAAGCTGGACCAGCGCACTACACCTAGGTTAGTAAATCATAGGCCCCATCCACTCCCTCTGCTAAAGCTCCACTCCTGCACTAAAGTCAGGGATTCAGTTGGACTCAGATCTGCTGCGTTCCCCCCTACCTGGTGACAGTGTACATCTCATAAAGTAGGGATAATCCAGCTGCTACACAAACATCTCAAAACAAACTGGTCAGACTACTGCTTGACCTTACTTCTAGAACCCACCTCGCCCCTGCCCACGTGACAACCTAGGATGGCTTAGAGTAGACGACAGAGTACAGCAACTTGCAATGGGCCTGTCTACAAGATACATACACGACCAAGGTATATGTGTACATGTCAAAATACTTCCCAAAGGTCAGTGAATACCACGACCACAACACCATGGGAGCTCCACAAATCATGTTAAACCCAGATTCGGCTCAAACAGGGACTAAACACGTTTAGCAATTATGCCACATCAATGTGGAATGCCCTACCCAAAGATGTAAAGGAATGTGAATCACTACCCACTTTCAAAACACTCTCAAAGAACACCTACGGGAGACTGCAATTCGAAACTGGCCCCTGTAAATGTCCTAACCCAACCCCCTCCAATGTACAGTAAAGTACCAAACATGGTTTTGTCAATATTCCAATGTACAGTTGTGCTTGTGCAGTTGTACAGTGTCCCCCACCCACCCCTCCTACCCAACCTACCCCCCCCCCCCACCTATAATGTACGGTTCTACATCAAATATATACTCTCTTTTCTAGACTCTTTTTGTATCACAAACAGTAGGCCTACTGTATTTGCAAATCTGGTATGTCATAAATGTATAGAAGTGTCTATCTGTATGTCACATGTCATGTTATGATGAATTGAAAATGGGGGTCCCTGATGTAAACAAGACGAACGTCTTTCTCTGGTCTGCATGCCCTTAACAATTGTATGTATTGAGCTGTACTGTATTGTACCCATTCTGCAATCTGTTAACAAAGTTTTCAATCAATCAATCAAAACCGTGGTCAGTCTGTGCGGAGAAACAAGGAAGAGCATGGTTGCCAGATCGGATTAACAATATCCGAACCGCCCATTATTATCAAAGGTTTGTCAGATGAAGGCAGACTCTCAAATCTGGCAACACTGATGCGTTGCATTGTGGGGGATCCCGGTTTGAAATTTGAATTGAAGCGCGTTACAGACAGAGCCTGCACCACGTCGTGAGCAACTGTTGCATCTTCTCCTCAGGTAATTGTGCAACACATATATTTTATTATTTATAAGTAATGCGTGCCGCTGATATAAATGAGTGCTGTTTAGTCTGTGTTTTCAGTGACTACTGTAACGTTATTAGCTCGATATTATGAAACTGGCGGGATCTGTAAACTACCGGAGCTGCTAACTGGCTAACGGTATGACTATGAGAGCTAACGTTGGTACCTATACTGTACCCGGAGCTGCTAACTGGCTAACGTTATGACTATGAGAGCTAACGTTGGTACCTACTGTACCCGGAGCTGCTAACTGGCTAACGTTATGACTATGAGAGCTAACGTTGGTACATACTGTACCCGGAGCTGCTAACTGGCTAACGTTATGAGAGCTAATGTTGGGGTACCTACTGTACCCGGAGCTGCTAACTGGCTATCATTCAGGTGGGGCTTATAGTGTGAAAAGTATGCTAACCTTACTGTCATGCACTAATAAACTAACCTACACTGTAACACTTTGATGAATATTGTTACTCAGCTGATAGAGTTGTAATAAAATATATAATTTCATTGTTGCAAATACTGTTACAGTGCTGGATCTCATCAATGAGATGAACGCAGAAGAACAACTACTTCAAGTGGTCGTAAGTGATGTATAATTTTTTTTTATTGTGTGTGTGACTGTGTATATATAATATATACTTTTTAATCTGGGACATCATTTCAAAGAGTCATCCTGTAATGCCTTCTCTCTCTCTCTCTCTCTCTCTCTCTCTCTCTCTCTCTCTCTCTCTCTCTCTCTCTCTCTCTCTCTCTCTCTCTCTCTCTCTCTCTCTCTCTCTCTCTCTCTCTCTCCAAAGACAGTCAAGATCTACCGGTACTAAGTGGTCATGCTTGTAAGTGATGTATAAAATGTTTTATTGTGCGTGTGTGACTGTGTATATATATACTTTCTAATCTTGGACTTTCATTTCAACAGCTGGAAAGAGTCATCCTGTAAATGCCTTCATATACTGAATGTTGAATGTCCTTACTTTTACTTGTCATTCTGACCCTGTCCCTGACTAACGTTACTACATCCGTAAACTTCCTCAAGTGATCTCTTGCACAGAGAACACCCACGGATGCTACTGTAGCTCTCCCTGTACTCCTATATCTGTGCTATACTAACTCTGGTCTGTACCTCTGCATTAGGAGAGCTCTCTCTTCTCCCCTACAGTACATGTATTCAGCGGACCAGCACACACTTGTAATTTTAGTTTACAAGATTACACTTTATGATTTTATGACCTGTTTAGTGAACAGGTCATTCTGCGCTGTTGTGTGGGTGTCAACATTTAGAATCACGTCTTACTCCCACATGGCTCAAATCACTGTTTGGTTATGGTCCACTGGTATTGGGGAGTTCATAATTATCTTTTGTCTTCACAGGTGATGACACCAGTGTACTGTCAATCTAACTAACTGTAACTGTCCCCTCCTACTTTTCTCCATTGCCAATCCGTCCTACAGCTCCCACCACACCTAGCGTGGCACCCCGTACCCTGCCCAGGCTAACCAACAAGTGGGATCACAATGAGTGGGATCGTAAGTGTTCTACAGCAATTACTACTACACAGTAAATCTCATTCAAAGTGTTGCATCTGTATTGAAAAATCCACTGTGGGGCACCGGAGAGGAGGACTGCGCTGCAGCTCACTACCAATCTACATAAAAATAACGCAACGAACCATTCGGTATTTAATATAACATAATTTTTTATCTTTGGGCATGGGGGAAGCTCAAGTCTTCTCAAGTCAAAAGGCTCAAGTCCAAGTGAAGTCACAAGTCATTGGTGTTAAAGTCAAAGTATTTTTTGATTTGGTCAAGTCAAGTCCAAAGTCATCAAATGCGTGACTCGAGTCTGACTTGAGTCCAAGTCATGTGACTTGAGTCCACACCTCTGCTACACAGTAAATCTCATTCAAAGTGTTGCATCTGGGGGGGTGAGACCTTGACACGAAATAGGGAACCATGACTCAAGACAATGGATATTTGTGTCTCAGTTCAGAACCGTTAGTTTACCACAGTTCTGCACCCAATTTCCCTGTGTAATGGATTTTTGTGACATTTTAGATATGCTTACTTTTGGTTAGGCCTCCAAATTAAGATAATCTGGACAAACCTGTCAGATTTTCTGATTTATATGTAGACCGGTTTGAGTTTATTGTAGTGATGTTACTGTGTTTCCAAATCTCAGATATTAACTTGTTAAGTGTTTGTTTTTTACAGCTATTCTCCGTGAGATTTTAACTACTGTGGCAACGACTAATCAAATGATAAAGGAAATGCACACCTTACTGCAAAAAAATGGTGCAGCAGCAGCAGCACTTGTCCCAGATGGCCTTCCATATACGGTGTTACCACTTTCCACCCTGGATGACCTGAGAACCCTTGATGAGCGCATTGCACAGGAGGATGTTTATAAGCAAAAATTGGTAGGTGAAAATGTATATTTGAGGAATTGACATTTGCTGAGACTTTTGACCTATGGCCCCCCTTTTTTTTTATCTACTTTTTTTCTCCCATTCTATTTATTATTATATATTTGGTTACTTGATCATGATTAGGGCTACTTCTACGCACTAGGCCTTATGCTTTTTCTTCTTTTTTTGCTATCATGAATATGATCAGTTTCCAATTGTCTACCTATGGTGGTAATGTTCTTATGTTGGTCCACCACTCCTGAATGAAGTGTAGAGGAAACTAAACAATTTTGTCTTTCAGATCCTTTACTTGGCGATGGCTGCGGGATTGACTGTTAAAGAAACTGTTTGGAGGACTATGGCGAAACTAGTGACAAACCAGCTGGCCAAGAAAATTAACTGGCGTGGGGCAAATGGCAAGCAGGCCTTCGAGCCACTTGCAATTAAAGATGTTTTCCTGAGTAAGTTTTGCTTTATTATTATATGGTTTATTAATCTTCTAAAGGAATAGTTCAACATTTTGGGTAATATGCTTATTTGCTTTCTTGACCAGAGTTGAGGAGATTGATACCATTCATGTCTGTATACTTTAAATATGAATTAGCACGGAAATGTACGTGGATTCACGTGGATCACATTTTCAGGCCGGAAAAATCACATCCTTGATTTATTCGAGCTCTGAGCAGATGTAAATCTAATGCCTTTCATCACTCTGACCGACTCTCAAAACACTTATAGTTGGATGAGTATCAAGAAAGCATTAAAAAAAAAAGTTAATGGAAGTTTCTTATGATAGGGCTTCACCTGTCCCATTCTTTGTCTTTTTTTAGGGTCCGTGAGACTCAATGCGGGCACTAAAAGTGCATCTGATGCAGATGTAGAGCGCTATACTAAAAGGTGGCTTCAGCTCTCAGCAGATAGAGATGGAGGAAGGAGAGAGCGGGCCTTGAGACAAGTTCATTCTTAGTAAGTTGTGGTCTGTCTGTCTACGTTTACATACTTACTGAATGTTGAAGTCATTAAAACTACATTTTAACCACTCCACAGATTTCATGTTGGCAAACTAGTGTTTGCAAGTCAGGACATCTACTTTGTGCATGACACAAATAATCTTTCCAATAATTGTTTACAGACAGATTATTTCACTTATAATAGCCTACACTATCACAATTTATTGATTTATCACAGTGAAGACTGTATTGAAAACTCCACCCTGGTGACACCAGTGTACCGCTCTGTAGAAACATCAAACTCTCAAGCATGAGGTACAGAAGCCAACCTAGACATAACCAAGAAGCAGATGGAGAAATGTCACCACCTTCATTCTCAAAATCGACTTGAGAGCGAAAGAGTCCATTAGTCCAACTGCAGCCCTTCACAGTAGGCAAGACTAGAGGAGGCGGTTACAGGTGTTGCACAATCTGGTTGCAAAGAAGAAAAGATAAGGTCCTACCGTTAGTGTTTGAGCCAGGATGACTTGGGAGGGGTCCGATGACCCCCTTTACATTTTTTAGGGGGACACTGAGATATTTGATGCATTTTCTTTGTCCCTTTCCTCTCCCACCTTCCTCTTCCCTGGGAACAGTTCAATCTATACAAATAAAATGTGTTCATTCATTCAAATGGAGTGTTTATAATATATATATCATTTAGAAGATTTTCATGTTTTTTTCTTAAGGCACAATCACATCCCTGAACTAACTATCTGTCCCCTCCCCCTACTTTTCTCTATCTATCTTTCTATCTATCCAGGAGCGGGAATCAAACCGGGAACCTCCGGATAAAGACGACTGCTCTACCGACCAAACCACTGTCGTATACACATGCAAACACAGTAAATCCCCCAGCCATCCCTAAGTAAAGGATCTGAAAGACAAAATTGTTTAGTTTCCTCTACACTTCATTCAGGAGTGGTGGACCAACATAAGAACATTACCACCATAGGTAGACAACATTTTGAACTGATCATATTCATGCTTACAGTCTTCTTCAGAGAGAGACAAGAAGATGTATACTAGTCTCGTATCTGCATTGAGTATAAATCTATCTGGCTTAGCACAATGAATGGAAGCGGACATGACTGTGTATAGCCTTCGGGAGAGGTGTTAGTTGGACAATGCCTAGGCTAACCAGTCATGCCCGCTTCCATTCATTGTGCTAAGCTAGGCTAACATGCAGCCAGATAGCTTTCTACTCGACGCACAGAGAGGAGACTGGTATCTATCTTCTTCTCTCTCTCTGGAGAAGACTGTAAGCTAATTTCACAAAATGTTGGGAGTTTTAAGTGAAAGTATGGGTACCGTCTCAAAATTGTACTCAAGTAAAACACACGAGTAAAAGTCTACTAAAGTTTCTACTTTTAAATGTACTTAGTTAAAAGTACACATTTTTTTTCTGACTGTCTATTCTTCTGATAGCAGTGTTTAATCAAAGATCCCCGCCTTCTATAGTCTTGCACAAGGACCAATCCGCAAACCTAATACTAAAGTAAAGTACAAATGTACTTTTGACTAATTGCACTTTGTTCTTTACACCCATGTTGGGTGTATGGACTATTTTATTTTGTTACATGTTTTGTTAATTATCTCAAGGCCTGTTTTATGGTAATAAATGTTTACTAATGTTCACAGAGAGAGAGAGAGAGAGAGAGAGAATACATTATTCTATATGTATGTTGGTGTAGGTATATTTACATAATGAGCAATAATGGATATTCAAATGTTTTTTTTTGTGAAGGTAATGTAATTACCACCATAGGTAGAACAATTTGAAACTGATCATTCATGCTTACGGTCATCTCCAGAGAGAGAGGAGGAGATATATACCAGTCTCCTTATGTGCATTTGAGTAATCTATCTGTACTATGATTTATTGTGATGTTGATTTGATTAAACCTCATTTTGGGTGTAATGGCCCAGTAAAGTCATTAATGTGATTAATGTGATATTTCTTTGTTAATAAATGTTTAAATATCTATTCAAGTTGTCATTTTTAACTGGAAAAAGTAGCATTGTTACTTTACTTGATATTTGAGCTTCACTGCAGAATGATGTATATTGTGTACAATGTGCACATACACTGAGAATATATTTCAGTGAGGTAGGAGACAGCATGTAAACTTCTGAATTTTTCAATGAGGGACATGCCAATACTGAATTGGTAAAGGGAAGGGTTCTTAAATATGTGGCATTGTATTACTAATCAACCATTTCCTACTGTATTTCCGGTAATGTACGGTCATAGGCAGATAGTGGAGTAGCTCTGGCAGAATACTGGGTACACAGTAAATTCCGCTGACTCAAACTGAGTACATTTCACTCAAACTGAGTAAAATTTCTTTACTCAGTTTGAGTCAAATGTACTCTGCGGAATTTACTGTGTAGTACCAGTATTGCATTGGCAGTGTCGGCTAGGCTTCGGGCAACCAGACCTGGCCCAGTGTGTTTGGGCCGCATCTGGGCTGCTTTAGGCAACTGGACGTTCACCGCTTCCGGCAACCCCGGACCTGGCCCAGTGTACTCGGGCCGCAATCGGCCAGTCAGTCATTGCCGCCTACTGGGCCGATTCCGCCAATTCCGGACGTTCACCGCTTCCGGCAACCCCGGACCTGGCCCAGTGTACTCGGGCCGCAATCGGCCAGTCAGTCATTGCCGCCTACTGGGCCGATTCCGCCAATTCCGGACGTTCACCGCTTCCGGCAACCCCGGACCTGGCCCAGTGTACTCGGGCTGGAATCGGCCAGTCAGTCATTGCCGCCTACTTGGCCGACTCTGGCAACCGGACTTGGGCCGATTAATTTCTTCCGGCCTGCCGGATACAGGCCATTAATGGGCCGGAACTTTTTGGCCACCTGGGAAGCTTCGCGTTGGCAGTTGGAGGGATGTAAACCACCAGCACAATAACATGACTGATCTCTCTCGGGAGATAATACGGGCGGCAACTCACTGCAAGCAGCTCAATGTTCGGATCACAGGCTTTCTCCTTCACTGTGACATGGGAGTACAAGCAAACGCACCCACCTTGTTTCTTGCCGGTCCTTTCAAAGTCTCTGTCCATCCGATGTAACAAGAAGCCATCCATTTTCACATGGGATTCGGGAATTTTATCCAAAAGCCAGCTCTCTGTGAAGCACAGCAGGCTGGACTGTCGGTATAAGCGATCAAACTTGATAAGAGCTGACAGTTCATCCACTTTGTTGACTAATGAGCGGATATTGCCCATAATAACAGACGGGAGCACAAGTTTAAAACCCTGCTGTCTCGTCCTGATTCGGGATCCTCTGCAACCCCTCTTCCTCCTCTTCACATGGGGTACAGGTACCGATGAGTCGACATCGGGAAGTAGGCCGCCTAGTCCGCCCGTTGAAGGACGCTGAAGCTGCAGCAGCTCCAGCCGGCTGTAGGTGATGATGGGTGGAGCAGCTGATCCACTGACATGTAATGCTTGGGCCGCTCTCCGAGCGATTATCGCCCAAAAGCACAAAAGACACACCAAAGCATGAATAAGAGCAGCCATGATTGAGATATAACTAGCACAGGTAGCCCTGAATGAAGAGGTGTCAAAAAAAGATAAAAACTATAAACACATAAAACAAACAAAACAGAACTTTCAGATGCAGAACATTCAGACGCTCAGGTGACAGAGTCGCACGCACAGGGGGCGGCACCAGGTGAGTGTTACTACATGACACAGGTCATAAAAGTATAGTACAGTGGAGAAGTAAAAATAGAATAAAAATAGGCAGTGTAAACAATATAACAATATAATGAACTGGCGGCTAGGTGGCGCAGTGGGCAAGGCGCTCGTCACCAACGCAGGAGATGCTGGGTTCGAGCCCAGCTCTCGGCGTTGCTACCAGCTTGGCTGATCGTTCATACTAATACAATTGACAGTATTAGGGGGTGGGAAGCTGGTGGGTGGGGATCGGACGTTGTGGACAGCGACTCCTACAGGTCGGTTGGTGCGCCTGCGCAGTAGAATCAGGAAGCGACGAGGGCGGCGTGTCCCTCCGACGCAGACCCTCGCCGCTGAGAGATCGCGCTGTGCAGGTGAAAAGATGCGACGGCTGCCTCCTCGAGTACCGGAGGGGACACGTGATGCAAGGCTTCGTCCACATTGCAGCCGGCTTGTGGGAGGCATGGCCTAACAACGTTCGAGACAGGGGAGGGTAGAATTGGACAATACGAAATTGGGGACGGGAGAAAAATAAAATAAAAAATGAGGAGAAAAAGCAGATAAAAAGAAATGTATATATATAATGAACTTATACTTAATTAATTGAGTATGCGCATAATATGGGCAAGTACAGATCCAGCTCTTAAAAATCACACCTCTACTGCAAGGGCGCAGTATCGTTAACATCACTGCCAGGTTAATGGTGCATGCAAGTTTTTAGAAGTGAAAGCAAGATGGCGGACACGCTGGACAGTAAACGTTACGAAAGGATATGTTGATAAAGACTAAATGAAAAACGATTCTGTCACGGCGAATGTGTTAGTTTCTTAAACAATGTTGGATTATGTAATTGATGGGTCATGAGTCATTGTGGAACAAAAGAAAAATCGCGCGAATTGATTGATTGATTAATTGCATGGCGACTCTTTCGAAGTCGCTCTCTTTCGAAGTTGGTTAAGGTTAGAGTTTGTCTTTAGAGCAGGGCGATAGACCAGCAGCCCTGATTCCAAACTCTAACCTTAACCAACTTCGAAAGAGAGTAACTTCGAAAGAGTCGCCAAGCTTAACCAGTTGGAAACAAGGCGGACAGTAATACAATTTGCAATCAATCAATCAATACAATAATCAACGCTCACTTAAAACAGTGCACCTCCCAGCTGCTTCTATAGAAAGTAGGTTTAAAAAAAAAAAAATTCCCTCTTATAGGGCAAAGAAAACTTTCCCCCCCCCCCTATAGGGCAAAGATTTTTTATTTTTTTACCTACTTTCTATAGAAGCATCTAAGAATGAAGTTCTATAGAAAGTAGGTTAAAAAGAAAAGTTGGATGTGTTAGTTTGTTGGATGTCTTAGTTGAAAGACAGTTGGATGTGTTAGTTTGTTGGATGTCTTAGTTGAGAGACAGTTGGATGTGTTAGTTTGTTGGATGTCTTAGTTGAAAGACTGTTGGATGTGTTAGTTTGTTGGATGTCTTAGTTGAGAGACAGTTGGATGTGTTAGTTTGTTGGATGTCTTACTGAGAACAGTTGGATGCACTTCCGAGCTGCTTCCACATGGAGGCAACTTCTCTTTTTTTTTGGGAACTACTTTTTCTGCGGATGGTTTTTTCAATAAATATTCAATTAATGTGTGTTTATTGTATAGCAATAAGGTTGGATGAATGCGCCAGTTGTATAAAAGCCATTACACCACGTGCAGTCGTGGGTTGTGAGAATTAGACCATGCCTAGCGGGGTCTAATGACCACCCCTAGGCATGGTCTAATTCTCACAACCCACTCCTGCTCGTGATGTAATTAGTCATGCACCGATGTGAAAATTGTGGCCGATACCGATATTTTGCTGTTCTGGCCGATACCGATATTTACCGATGTCGATATCTCTGTATAGAAAACACTTTTTTAATATAATCAAATAAAGAGCTATTTTCCAAAACGCATATTTTTTTAACTTTTGTAACTTATTTTCAGAAATGACAGATATTTTGAAACTATTTAAGGCCAAAACATGTAAAAAAAAAAATTAAAAAAAAATTATCTATCTTGATATCGGACCGATACCGATGTGTAAAAAAATTGCCATATCGGCCGATATTATATCGGCGGCCGATATATCGTGCATCACTAGATGTAATGCTTTATTAACAACTTGTGCAGTATAATCCATGTCTCATTTATCCAGTCGTAAAACCTTGCTAACGAAAACATTTCGGGTTAATGCTGCCTTCGAATGGAACTCTCCGTGAGTTTGTGGTCTCGACTTCAAGTGGGTTGACACCGTTGCTAGGCAACTGGGCAGTGCATCTTGAGACTACTGAGGCTAATGATCTTTTTCACTTGCAACGTTGTGAATACCAACAAATGAGTTGTTCAGATACCGGTACCAGTATCGGAAATGCCTCCGATACAGCCTAAAATGCTGGTATCGGTATCGGCGAGTACGCCGAAAGTCTAGCCTCCGATACCATATGACGTAATTGATCTCCTGCTGAGAGTGAGCATTATAAAACAAACATGTTTTTAATCGACCGTGAATTAAAGTGTCAATGCTGTTTGTCATTTTAACAGCAGATACTTTCTTAAATGCCATCGTCCCGACAGAGCAGTGTGACGGGGAGCTCTGATGTTCGCTTGCTGGTGTTATTAGCATTAGCTGAAGTGCTATCTGAAAAGCTAGTTTTAGCTTAACGTTATCTTGGCTAAAGTTGGGACTATTCATAATAACCCACCTGTTCTCCCTTGCCTTCAACCCCCCACCCCCACCCATAACCCCCCCCCCCCCCCCTCCAACCTGATTGATGTCTGTCTCCTGTCTTTTTGTGCTATCATGCTGTCTTCCCTGTTCCCCCCATGGTCTCATGTTCCTTTTGTTTTTGTTTCTTTGTTGTTTCTTTGTTTTTGTTTCTTTGTTTTTACTTTGCTGCCGACTATTGTCAGCGACTTCGGGTCATTGATAAGCGCTATATAAATTAAATGAATTATTATTATAATCCAGCAATAATGGCTGCAGACCTGCAAGCAAAGTACAGCAAGTTGGCAAAGGAGTATTCCAAGGTAAATCACTTTTTCACCAGTAACGTTACATTGTCTTTCCATCTAACGTTAGCTCACGTTAACTGGCTAACCTAGCTCACGCTAATGTGGTGTCGTCACTGATCGACCTCTCCCACACATCCACGCAATTAATGACATAATGCGGACAGCCATACCGGTGACAATGTTTAGCTTTTAGTGCCAAATGATAAGAGTCTGAGGCGGAGTCTCAAAAGAGAATGTTGAATATTTATTGTGCATTCAAAATCACAACAGAGCCTCTGCTACTAGCTAACTGAACCGGAGCCTTCTGGTAGCAAGTGCAACAACGTATAACGTCCGTGCGGAAACCAATGTCCCAACAACCTTTCCGTGGGTGAACTCATTGAGCATAGTTGTCAATTAATGATACTAATACTAATCTATACAATCACCTGTTGTTGAATAAATACCATTACTTTCTAGTTATTACTAAAAAACAGTATATATAAAACAGTAAAAAATAAAAAAAAAGTTTCATAATTTATATAATATATATATAATTTTTTTTGTTTTATGTATGCACTGGTATCGGATCAGTATCGGTATTGGCCGATACCCAAAGCTTAGGTATCGGAATCGGATCGGGAAGGAAAAAATGGTATCGGAACATGGGTCGTTCATATGGACTCTTCTCGTGAACACAGAAAACACGAGTTCCATTTGAAGGGAGCACTTAACCGGAAATGTTTTCGTTAGTAAAGTTCTAGCAAAAATGCATGTGTTTGTAGAGTACTGAGCCTACGACTGGATAAATTAGACTTAGATGATACTGCACAAGTTTGTAAACAGATGTATATTGATATAGTTTGGCTAAACCATATCCCCATTAACTTAAATTAATCAAGTATTTCTACAGTTTTTTGGGATTCTACGTTTAAGGTGGGAAAAAAGAGAGAGAGATACTGGGACAGAGAGAGTGAGAGCAAGAGAGCAAAATACTGGGACAAAGAGAGAAAGAGATACTGGAACAGATGGAGAGATAGAGAGAAAAATACTGAGAGAGAGAGAGAGAGAGAGAGAGAGAGAGAGAGAGAGAGAGAGAGAGAGAGAGAGAGAGAGAGAGAGAGATACTGGGACAGAGAGAGAGAGATACTGGGAGAGAGCGAGAGAGAGAGAGAGAGCGAGAGAGAGAGAGAGAGAGAGAGAGAGAGAGAGAGAGAGAGAGAGATATGAGAGGCATCACAGGGTGAGTAATTGGTATACAAATTATAATTGTGTATAAAAGTGTTTAAGTGACTTTAAGTCTGCTGTTTGGGCGCATTACAGATGTGATAGAGATAGATTAAACAGAGACTGTGTGCAAGAATACTGCAAGGCGTATGCAAGCTTCAATACATTTGACCAGTGTTGTACTCAAATCCAGGACTGATTTTCAGGACTTGTGACTCGACTTGGACTTGAGCACTGATGACTCGGACTTGGACTCAAGCATTGACTGCATTCGTACTCGGAAGGTGCAGACGAGGACTCAGACTTGTTAATTGATAAATACAGTTATTTATTAAAAAATCAAATGGAATAGGCCCTAATCATTTGGCATAATATATTGATGGCTAGTGCATTTGTTTGGCTATTGTGTCACCAAGTAAATAAACTCCCTTTGTAATGGTGACCGCTGTGTCATTTATCTTTAATGTAGACCTTTTTTTATTTGTATGTCAGCTCTTTGACTGCCAGAGTGGAGTGGACTCAACCTTGATGACTTGGACTTAGACTCAGACTAGGGTAATGGGGACTTGACTTGGACTCTTCTTTTCTGGACAATTTCTACAGAAAGTGTCTTGTGTAAAGGTGTAGGTGCATCTTAAGGTGCAGTGCAGGGTGGATGTGTCTTGTGTCTGTGTGTGTGTGTGTGTTCAAGAGTTTTTAAGAGGTGTGTGTTGAAGAGTTTTTTAATAGGGCTGTAGCAGCTTATTGAGATAGCGTGAAGATAGATAGATTGCCAGATAGCATTGTGATACAAATGAGAGTAGAATCTGCAGATACCAGCTATGTCATGCTAGCTCCAGGAAAGCGATTATGTAGTGCTCCAGAGTGAAGCGATTGTTTTTACTGGGGGGAAATGGGCATGGCAATCTTCACTGGGGTACCTTGACCTCTCACTCACCTCAAGATATCTGAAGGAAAATGTGCTCAACAGGCTCTTAACACATCCACCACCATCCACGCTTTAAAGCGTTATTGCCCGCCATGCTTTGACCGCCAGATCTCGCTGTACAGCGTTATTGAGATCAATATTAATTTTTTTCGCCATGGCATTCATAATTCATATATACACCTCCGACGCTGCAGCTGGACCCTAAAAGTGAAGGCAACGACGGCTCAATACCGCCGCCTGGTGGATGGTCGGGTGAGTTACACTCGGAACAACGGGAAGTGGCTGCTGTGCGTCAATTAAATTCATCCGGCCGTCAGACATTGTTGCAAGGCTCCCGACAGAGACAATGTACATAATGGATCGCTTTATAAACTTAATAATCTATAATGATTTCGGCGTTTATTGCGACATACAAACCGGAAATGGACCTAGGCGATCGACGCCCTATATTTGGGATATTTCACCGCCAGTCTATTTGACGCACGGTAAGAGGACACTAACGTTATTTTCAGCCCAATTGTTTATTCATTTCACTGCAAACCATCTGATCAATAAATCAACCCATACTACATAAAGCATTTACTGATGATCGGGGAATTATAAACGACCCCCCCCACCCTTTCCTCCATGCATGATGAAGCATACGTATACGATCATATACAGTTGAATTTTTTAATATAGCGTGTCTAGGGAATAAACGGCAATCAATAATCTATATATGCGTTTAGGCCTATAACTCACGTTCTAGGAATTACTGCAGAAAACGATAAAAACATACTTATATTCTAGAAGGTATTTTTGTATTTTTGTATGAATGAAAAAGTATAACGTTCCTACATCCTGAACGATAGATAATCGATGTTGAATGGGCCATAGTAATGTCAATTTAGCAATACAATTTAAAAAGTTATAGCCCTGCAAAGAAGGTAAACATCTCCATAGGCTTACAGTGGTGGCAGACTGGCTATATTGATGGATATAACCAATGGCAGGGAATGTGTTAAGAGACTCTTAACTAGAAATGTCAGGTTGAATTAGGAGGTCTTGTTTGTTAATATGGCCACAGATCAATACTTAACCTATACTTAGGGAAACTCCACCTCAAAGCAACATTAAAGTTGCGTGCAGAGTTGAGGAGTAGGTGTATAAAAGTGACTATAGCTCGGCAGAGAAAGTGCCGATCAACTTGGGACTGATCTCTCCGTATTCAGGAGACTCAGGTGTATAAAAGTCTATCATGTCTCCAGCACCCCCACAGCCGTAGCTACAACCACTTAATGTCAAGGCTCTCATCCACATTCATTCATTTTCTCCCCCCGCTCTCTCTCCCATGAGCACAATGTAATGCGGAAGTGGTAGTGGTCTATGGAAGGTGTTCATTTGATAGAAGTGTCGCAATCTACTCTCACTCGGTTTTGAAGAACTACAACCATGGAGTTTCCTGATACCTTGATCATCTCACAATCAGCTTCCCACTCTCTCTGTTACCGGGAAACGGAGTAACCACAAGTAAAAGCTTAAGAATTGGAGGACATTTTCAGTCCCACCCATGAAATTCCAAACAATCCATACACAAAATACTAAAACATGCACTTGTTATGTAACTTGTACTTGTCCTGAGACTAAATGTAAATATGGTTGTGGAAAAAGTGGTTAGAAAATATTATTTAAAATACCAAATAGCTCTTGAACACCCCCTAAAATGGCACTTTTCTCTTGTCCCACCTTCTTGATGACCAACTTGCATGTCCAATATAACATTTAAATATATGTTTTAAATATACTTTTTTGGTATTAGATTGTTGATATATGTCTTTTGTAATTATAAAAACTATTTGTTTACTCATCAACATATTTTAAATAATAGTAATTATGAACTGAAGTTGTGTCCCACAACATGTGTGCAACCCTGTTACCGAAACCTATTTCACCTGATAGAGGAAAAAAATAAAAACAGTGAGTCACATGACAAAGGAAATGACATCATCAAGCCATCTGCTAACAAAATGGCTAGACCAAAGGTAAGTCCTCTCTTCTACTTTTTATATTTTTCTAATCTTTTCAGCCTTGATTGACTGTGTCACTCTAGCTAACGCAACCCTGTTACTCATATTATCACAATAAGACACATTTATTTCAAATTTGTCTTTCTTTATTCATATAACTATGTTTAACCTTGACATTGACAGTAACTTACATTCCTCAGCTAGCATATTTTCCTGAGGTAAAAGCTAACATTAGCATGGATTTGCAACCCTGTTACTTGCAACCCTGTTACTATAATTAGAGTAACAGGGTTGCACTACAGTAACAGGGTTGCATCTCCTTCAGTTCAGCAGTATGTCTTTACAGAAGTAGAACATGAACATGTGTAATTACACACATTTCTTTGTAATTATTATATGTCTTGTTCCATCTGTAACTAACTGTACTTACGTGTACTAGTAACAACTATGTTATTAGTGCCTAATAGTAGTGAATGCAGACTTAATGTAAGGTGTTACCCAAATCATTATTTTATCAAAGGTTAATAGACATTTTGTTTGAAATGTAATTGATTTCTACAGAGTTCTTCCACACCATTGAGCACTGCTGAAAAGCAGAGGTGCTACCGTGCCAGGCGTGATACTGATGAACAGAGGAGACAGCAGTACTTAGAAAAAGAGAAAGAGAAGTGGAGAAAAGATGTAGAAACAGGGAAGAAGAAAAGGCAAAAAGACTGCAGTATGAGAGAGCAGCGTGCCCAGCGTAAAAAATGGAAGAAGGCTTATAATAGGAGTGATGCCAGGAAAAGTGTACTTGAAGGATTGAACACCCCTCCAGTCAGCCTTGATGCCCCAGTCAGTCCAGACGTTCCAGTCAGGCCAGAATCCCCAGTCAGCTCTCAACCTGGGACTTCAAGGTCAGGACATAAGTTTAGGTCATTGAGGATATATATTTAAGTAAAGAAAGGTGAATTAACGTTATCTGTAGAATGGACAGTGACATAGTGAAAAAAATTATCATTAAATCTTTTACAAAACATTGTAAAGTGCTTTGGATAAAAGTGCTATACAGTAAATGCACCATTTACCATTTAATTTACTTGATATATGTACTCAGTAATTATTAGGCCTATCTAATCCTGGTAATTACTTTGTTTGGTGCAAAACTACAATTGGGAAAAAGTCCATGCAAGTGAAATGATTATGTGACAATTTATGTTTATATCTTTCTTTTAGGCAACGTGATGCTGGGAGAAGAACATTGAGGGCTACCAAAGCAAAGTTAAACAGGGAGTTCCAGAAAGTACAGGATACGTTGAGGAAAGCTGAACAGAGGGCAGCAAAATACAGAAAGCGACTCCAACGTTTGAAAAAGAACAATCCATCTCCAAGATGCAAAGTCAACAAGTTGATTCGACACATCTCGGGCACAACCCTAAGGAGAACCCTGTTGTTCCACACAGCTGTAGCTGAGGAAGTATGTGACAAGTATGCACATTCAAAGAGAGAGAGTGACAAACAGGTCATTGCAGGAATAGTCACCAACAAAGTCCTGAAGAAGTACAGGCTGCAGAGATTGGCACAGGAGGTTTATGGTTTTTCAAGGAGAAGGTGGACAAAACTGGCAAATGAAAATGTCTGCAAGTACCAGAGGAAGAAACACAAGGGTTTAGCTGCTACACTGAGGTCAACGGTGAGATTGTTCTTTTCACGTGACGATGTCAGCAGGATCACAACTGGAAAAAAGCAAATGCTGACAAAAGAAAAAAAGAAAAGGTTACTGATGGATTCAATGAAGAACCACCTCCAGTTGAAGTTCCTGGCTGAGCACACCAACCTCCATCTATCATACTCACTGTTCTGCACGCTTCGCCCCTACTGGATTGTGCATCCAACATTGGCAGATTGTGAAACCTGCATGTGCAAACAAAATGAAAATCTAGGCTTTATTGCCAAAAGGCTTCACCAGATGCACATCATTGACACATCCAATTTGGAGAGCCTGACACAAGCCATCATGTGTGACTGACACCACAAGCAAGCAATGTATGTATGGGGAATGTGAGAACTGCAGCAACAATACCTATACACTCACAAGCCACTACAGAGCCACCGATCGTGTCTCCTACCTTCAGTGGGCCACTGTGGACAAAGAGCACACAAATTATCCTGGAGCAGCCTCAAAGGTCACTTTGAAAAAATAATTTGAATGCTCCCAAGAAGAGCTGGTGGAAACTTTTCAGATTTTGCTCCATAAGTTCAGGCGCCATCTCTACAACATCAGGCAGCAATATGCTTTCTCACAGGCCCTGAAGCTGAACCTCCCTGCAAATGAATGTGCAGTCCATATCGACTTCTTTGAGAACTACAGCTGCAAGTACAGCACTGAAGTACAGGCTGTCCATTTTGGTGCATCACACCAACAGGCCACTTTGCACACTGGGGTTTACTATGTGGGGGAGGCATCTGCCCCTACCTCCTTCTGCACTGTATCAGCATCCAGACTGAAGGGACCACCTGCCATATGGCAACACCTGCAGCCCATCCAGATGTGAAAACCATCCATTTTCTTAGCGACGGACCCTGCACACAGTACAAGCAGCGTGGCCATTTTTACCTGTTTTGTACTGAAATCTTCAAAAGGGGGTTTACAAGAGGATCATGGAACTACTTTGAAGCCATCCATGGAAAAGGTGCCCCAGATGGTGTGGGTGTCACATTGAAGAGGAGGGCCGACAGGCTTGTCACCCAAGGAGTTGATATCCCTACGGCACTGTCCCTGTACCAAGCTCTGAGTAAGGAACAATCAAAAGTGAAATTGTTTTACATTCAGGAGCAAGCTGTGGATAATGCAGTGAAAGAAATGCCAGCTGACCTTCCAGCCGTACCGTCCACTATGAGGCTCCACCAGGTGGTCACTCTTTCACCTGGGAAAATGCTCTACCACGATGTCAGCTGCATATGTTCTGCAACAGGGAATCTGGAGTGTGAGAGCTTCAGCTTTAATCCCACAGATGACCACACAGAAGACCCCATACACAGCACACGTGTATGTGAAGAAGTGCAATGGCTCAGTCCAGGTGTTGTGGGGAAATGGTGTGCCCTGCTGTACGACCACACCATCTACCCTGGGATCATCCAGGAGGTGAATGAGACCAACTGCCAGGTGAAATGTATGCATAGAGTGGGGGCAAACCGTTTTTTCTGGCCATTGAGGGATGATCTCCACTGGTATCCCTCAGAGGATATGCTGACCCTCATTCCTCCCCCAGAGAACGTTACCTTGCGCCACATGGCTATAGCAAGAGAGGTATGGGATACTCTGGCCAGCCACGAAAAATGAAATCTGAACATAAAATCAGCTTTCTAAAAGATTGATCAGTTCATTACTATTGTTGATATGCTTATTCAGGTGAGGAATGCAGCAAGAATGCCAGGTTGTTGGCCTATTCTGATCCAGTTTGGGGTTTTGTTGACATTTATTTATTTTAGTTTATTTTGTATCATTCCTACTCATCCTGTTGAGTCCCAAAATAAAATAATATTATTAAACAACATTCCTGTGGTCCTGAGTATGTATGTGTCACATATGTCATGATCTACAATCAAAAGTAAAGTAACTGTTACTTAGCGCAACCCTGTTACTCTAATTTGAAGGCTGTTACCATATCATTTTTATTCAAATAATCGTACATGATTTTCTCAGCTCACAGTGGTTTAACCTATTGTAAATGTAATAGTTTGCATGATTAAATGCATAATGTATTTGAACAAATATTTGAAATGAAATACTAAAATTAGTAAAAGGAAAGATGTGACTATTGAAAAGTTGGGCAAGATCGATTTCAAAGTTGCTTAAATTAATATAAGTGAAGTCTTATCTGAAATTAAATCAGTATTCAGTAAGCATGTGACTTTCTTTACTTAATTGTAAAGGATTTATTGAAAATATTTTAAAATGTACTTTTTTCAGCTTCCTGAGTATTTGTAACAGGGTTGCGGCAAACATAGCACACAACAAATAAAACATATCATAAAAATTGTACCTTTGATGCCTGAGCTGGACGAATCCAATTATTTGATGGTTTAATACCTGTTTTTATGAAATACATAACAGAAAATTATCAAATAAAGGGTCCATTTTTCAAAAGTATTGATGCCTAATTGTCCTCCAATTCTGGAATGACCCTTATAGCCCTCCCCTCCTTGTGTGTGTGTGTGATAGGAGTGGTCAACCTTCAACCTTTTCTCACCTGAGTGTAGTCCTTTGTAAAGCAGGAAGCTGGAGCATGTGCAGTATGTTTAGGGCTAAATATCTCTGGCCTGACGATATGTACAGAGCCGGCTGTGGGCTCATTTGACGGTGAAGGGGATGTTTCCCCCCCTTGGTGGATTTTTTTGTCAAATCAGTTGTGCAATAGTCACTTTTGGTGAGTTGTTTCAATACAATTCAGTTATATGACATTTAGGTATACACAGGACTACACAAGCATTTTTAGTATAGAAATGTGTCAACAGACTAAAGCAGGGAACCACAATATTTTGCATACGAATTATGCAGAATGTAATATCATAACTGTCTATTACTTTTCTTGCAATTGAGCCAATTTTCCTTAGGTACAGTTTTGAGGTGTGTGTTCAACAGAATGTAGTATCAAAAACACATTCACAAAAAGTATGGGTTACTGAATGCTGAACTGCACTATTATAATCACTAAGCCATTGTAAGACCTTACCTGTGTCCCTGTATCACTTGTCTCTGCTGCCCTTTGATTAAAAAACGTCCCTATGTCCATTTTCCTTTTTTTGGGGCATATTTCAGTTAGTCACAGTAAAAGTCACCTAGTAAAAGTGAGATAATTGACAATATCAAAACATGCTAGGGCTGTACCGAATAGTTCGAAGCTTCGTTCATAATGTTGACATTCGAATTCTAAATCAACATAAAAAATTGTAAAATAAAAAATAAATAAATAAATTAAATTTTTATTTGGCAAGGTATGGCGAGTGCCATACCTTGCCATACCAAATGGACGCCCCTGGTCACAAGTCCTGGACTCGAGTACTACAACACTAGACATATCTATACAGTAGATGAGGAGGTAGGATTGGACAGAGATTGATTGATTGATTGATTGAACATTTTATTAACAGATTACAGAATGGGTACAATACAGTACGGCTCAATACACACAATTGTTAAGGGTATGCAGACCAGAGAAAGACTTTCGTCTTGTTTACATCAGGGTCCCCCATTTTCAATTCATCATAACATTTATGACATACACGACGACATACAGATATACAGTACTGTTTTGTTGGCGGTGTTGCAGCCATACTTGGTAGCTAGGTTAAATGTCTTTGGTAATCAAGAATACACATGACTGCTCACTTCAGTTCACTGACTGGAAAGAAAGATTTATTGGCGCTCTTTCAATATATACAACGTGAATAAACGTATGACGTCACATGACGTGAACGTGAATATGCAGATGAGTATCGATGAGATCAACACTCAACACCCCCACTTGATCTCAGACTGTATAATACCGTAATGAACAAGGTACTTATCAACATTAAACATCAACACTCAACACCCCCACTTGATCTCAGACTGTACAATATCGTGATGAACAAAGGGTACTTTGACATGCATTTTTATTGATCACACACCCAACATGAATCGCATGAATCTCTCCATCTTGAACTTGGTCATTGGTTTAGTCATAACGTCCACCACCATGTCTTCTGTATGACAGTACTCAAGTATGACTTTACCATCATTTACTACTGAACGAACAAAATTATATCTGATATCGATATGTTTGGACCTTTGGCGGCACACTGGATCTTTTGATAAAGCAATTGCACCTTGATTATCTTCAAATATTTTCACTGGTGCATATTGACCATTGTTTTCCATCCCATTCATTAATTGTATCAGGTATAAACTCTCTTGCGTGGTCGCGGCAAGCGCCATGTATACTGCCTCGCAGGTTGACAAGGCTACTGTAGCTTGTTTCTTTGATTTCCAAGAAATCAGTGGGCCATCATCTGTTAGACTGAAGCAATAGCCTGTCGTGCTTCGTCTGTCACTTAAGTCAGATGCCCAGTCCGAATCACTATATCCCACAAGTTTGAGATCTGTCTCACTCTTCCTGTAGCATAGCTTGTGGTCTACTGTGGCCTTCAAATACCTCATCACATGTTTAGCTGTTACCCAGTGCTGTCCATCTGGTTCTGATAAATGCTGTGATAGCTTTCCCACAACCCAGCTCAAATCAGGCCTGGTACAGGTCATTAAGTAAATTAGACTCCCCACAACCTCACGGTATCTTTTGGGATCCACTGGGTCAGCATCACTGTTGTTGTCTAATTTCTGTTCACATGGGGTGGATCTTGGTTTACAATCTGACATACCAAATCTTTCTAGTACCTTAGAAATGTATGTTTTCTGGCTCATCTTCACTGTTCCCGCATCATCCTGGTCAAAATCAATGCCTAGGAAATGTTTCAGCTTCCCAAGATCCTTCATTTTAAATTTCATAGCAAGTGTTTTCTTTACATCATTCAACAGATCATCATTGCTTGCCGCAATTATCAAATCATCAACCCATATGAGGATTATTGCCCTTTCTTTTCCTGTTTGTTTACTGTATACACAGTGGTCTGCAGTATTTTGAACAAAATCATTTTCACACAAGTAATCACTCAACATCCTGTTCCAGTTCCTGCCAGATTGTTTCAATCCATATAGTGACTTGTTTAGTTTGCAGACTAACTTTTCCCATGTGTCTGATTTTAATTCAAACCCTTCTGGTTGTTCAATATATACCTCGTAATCGATAGGAGCATGTAGATACGCTGTCTTTACATCCATTTGGTGTAATTTAAGACCCTGTTGCGCTGCAATCTGCATCAGGGCACGTATTGACGTCAGATTTGCAGTGGGAGAAAATGTCTCCTTATAGTCTATCCCTTTCACTTGGTTATATCCTTTGGCTACATATCTAGCCTTGTAGGTGTCAGATTGATCTGCACTGGTCTTTACTGTGTAGACCTACCTGCCCCCCACTTCCCGTTTTCCTTCTGGTAGGGTGGTCAATGTAAATGTGTCCTTCTCTTTAAGATAATTTCTTTGTGCATGGCTTTAGTCCAGTTGTCTGCCTTGTCTGAGCTCATTGCTTTTCTGAAGGTGTGTCACATACTCTGTAGCAACAATCTACACTAAATAGTACATGATCATCTGAACTCTCATTGGTAACATATTCAGAGAGGTACTGTGGGGTTCTCCTATCTCTCCTCGGGTAACGAGGCTCACCTCCCTCTATCTGAATATTGTCTGGTCTATCAGAATTATCAGGATCCTGAGACACACCTGTCGTTTCTGTCACATCTGCTCTAGGGATACTTCTCCTCCTATGTAAGTCAGGGAAGTCATCATCAATCACAATTGGATCTGTCTGTGTCTCTTGTGTCTGTGTCTCTTTTACCATGTCAGGCTTCCGTCACACTTTCAGTTGCAGACTTCTTTAAAGACGTTAGCTCTGTGTACAGGCTGATCACTCTCGGTTTTCCTTTTCCCGCATAATAGTCCCTCAGCATCTGGAAAGCCTTTCTCCCTCTGCTGCTTCCCGCATTATTATGGATAGGCTTTTGTCGTCCAGAAACTGGATCAGTTCTGCATACACCTGTTCATTTTTATCGAGGTCCGCAGCGTCTCTCTCCTCATCTGACTCTCGGTCGGAGTCAGGATCGTTTAGGATCGTATCCTTCAGTCCCATCAGACGCAGGTGACCCAAAAACTTTGTCTCCCATAGTTCGTAATTTCTCTCGTCTCCACCAAAGCACAATCTCTAGACCATCTGCTTCCTCCTGTCCGCCTGGGCCCATAACCTGTTGGTGGTGTTGCAGCCATACTTGGTAGCTAGGTTAAATGTCTTTGGTAATCAAGAATACACATGACTGCTCACTTCAGTTCACTGACTGGAAAGAAAGATTTATTGGCGCTCTTTCAATATATACAACGTGAATAAACGTATGACGTCACACAACGTGAACGTGAATATGCAGATGAGTATCGATGAGATCAACACTCAACATGTTTATTTACAGATAGAGTTTCTAAAAGAGAATATATACATTTGAGGGGGAAGATGGGACAGGGCGGGACCCCAAACGACAATAACAGTTATGGAAAGTGCAGCGATGTGAGTTGAATGAGTGTGGCTACAGTACAGCCTCTATTACAGCCTGCAACAAGCAGCAGTGCAGGGATTTTCAAAGACAAACACTGCCGACTGGCGCTTGCGAGTGGGTCCATCTTCACAGGACTCGCTGCTCTGGCCGGTTTGATATTAGCATAAAAGCCAGGCGGCAATTCCCCATTTGAAATGGCTCCTGGAATGTCAGGCTAGAGGAAATGTCTTAATTGTGGACACCTCACAAGATGTTCCGGCTGGTAGCTGAGGCTGAGAGGAAGAGAGCGAGGTGGGAACTGATACAGTGGAAGGGGGTGAGCGTCGACACATATAACAGACACACTCATCTTGCTCCTGGCTAGAGAGAGCAACTGAGCGAGAGAGAGAGGGGGAGAGAGAGCGAGAGAGAAGAAAGAGTAGAGAGAGGCGGAGAGAGAGAGAGGGGGAGAGAGAGCGAAAGTGTAAAGAGGGGGAGAGAGAGACAGTAAGAGAGAGATAAGGTGTAGAGAGAGAGAGTGGTGGGATGGAAGTAGAGAGAAAAAGAGAGGTAAATAGATAGAAAGGGTTATTGGAGGATAGGAGAATAAACCCTAAGGCAGGATAAGGATGCCATCATGAGGTGTGACCACCAGAGGGCAGTGTGCGGCTACGTAGAGGTCAGCCGGAGGGGTAAGTCCTTCGCCGGCCTCATTACATTCCTTGAGCAACATCACACCTGGGATTGCGGTTGTCCTTCTGTGTCTGTGTAAGATTCCTTTTTACCCTTTTACACTTCATCTCCTCACAAAGATCGGTAGTGAGCATTGTTTTAAAATATCATGACCTCTAAGCCAATAGGACGGGCTGAAAAAATCTTGCAGTGACAGGTTCAAATCAATCAATCGACACTTAATTTGTATACCACATTTCATACAGATACTAGACACTTTACGAAGATAAATGAAACAAGTAACAAGACCAGTGGTGCCGTAATTCACAATTATTTGTTCTCCTTTTCCTCCAGGTACTCTGCTTTCCTCCCATACTATAAAAGACATGCATGCTATAGGTACATACTCCTGCCATTGCCCTTGAGCAAGGCATGGGTATTAAGATAAGATAAGATATTCCTTTATTGATCCCCTTGGGGAAATTCAGGCATCATAGCAGCATGGGGGGGAGGGGGGGGGGTACAGGTAGTAAAAACAACACAGTGTACAGGTAGTAAAAACAACACAGGCAGTGTAAACAATTTGGTCAATATGGTCAATATAATTTACTATCTGACTAGCTGAAGAAATATTCACATTATTCACAGTGCCACATAAGGTGCAGTATGCCTAAGGTAGTGTTATAATTTACTATCTACTGAGTATACATTATTCACAGTATCACGGTATCCACTGAATATACATTATTCACAGTATCACAGTATCCACCTAAGGTGCAGTAAGCCTAAGGTAGTGTAGACCTAGACTATGGCTGCACACTGCTCTTAAATAGTTTTGGTGGTTAAATACAGAGGCGACCGTCGGTTGTGTGATAGTAAAGGGTTAACCTTCTGTCGTGTGGCAGTGAAAGGGTTAAGATGGTTAAATACAGATGATACATTCCTGGTTTATGTAAATAGTTAGGTTGGTTAAATACAGAGGATACATTCCTGGTTTATGTAAATAGTTAGGTTGGTTAAATACAGAGGATTCATTCCTTGTCTGTGTGCAGATTCACAGACAAAACACATACTGTAGACACCCATACATTGCCACACTGCAGTAGACAGGCTGTCTGTGTTGAGTTTTGAGCAAGAGACTAAACCAACACCCAGTGGTGGAAAGTAACTAAGTACTTTTATTCAAGTACTGTACTTGAGTAAAATGTCGAGCTACTTGTACTTTACGTGAGTATTTACATTTTAGGGAACTTTATACTTTTACTCCACTACATTTCAAAGGAAATATTGTACTTTTTACTCCACTACATTTATCTGAACCCATCAGTTACTAGTTACTTTGAAGAAAAGATTTTGCATAGAAAACGAAAAGTTATATGAGTACTGGCTAAGCGTCCCGCTCTTAAGCCTATCGAGATATACCTCATCTCATGTACCTATTGTACTCCATCAACGAAAACAAAAAATACGCCCATCACCTGCCGGGCCCCGCCCCTATAGAGGCGTGCTCTATAAGATACTCGGCATGGTCACCAAACACTCTTCCTTGCAAAAAACCCGTTTCCAGGAAAAGATTTCCCAAGGGAACTCAGGGCCGCTTAAGAGCGGGACGCTTAGCCAGTAATCATATAACTAGGTTATATTCATAACCTGTCGTTATATTATCGTACTTGGCCATCGCGTCCCGCTCCTAAGCCTATCGAGATATGGGGTAGAGCGGACGCGAGGCCCGACAGATGTACCCCCTGAGGACCCGTAAGCCCACATCAAGGGGTTGGGGAGTCCCGTCACCCCATCCTTCCTAATGAAGGGGGGGCGCAGTCAACTCCACCCGAGTGCGAGCAAGAGGGAACTAGAACCCCTTGAACACACAGCACAGGCGGAACCACGTGTGACCCAACACACTGTGGCCCATACCCACACACTCCTGCTACCCTACCAAAGGACGGGAAGCAGGAAAGGCCACAGACCCAGAACCGCCTGGGAGACAGAACCCCCGGTCATGTCCATGAGGTAAAACCTTACAAAGGGGCCCGGGGAGGACCATGAAGCTGCAGCACAGATGTCCTCCACCGAGGCCCCACCCAGCAGAGCGGCAGAGGCAGCCACGCCACGAGTGGAGTGCGCCCTGACGCCCCCAGGGGGATCCAGCCCGGCCAACGTGTAGCAGAGGGCAATGCCCTCGCACAACCAATGGGACAGGCGCTGTTTCGATAGTGCCTTACCGGCATGAGAACCACCGTGACAGACAAAAATCCGATCGGTGACCCTGAGTACGGCTGAGGTAAATTCCCAAAGCACGGACCGGACATGACAGGTGAAGGCCCGCATCTAACTCACTAGCGTGAGGAGGCGGATGAAACGCCTGAACCACAATATCCCTGGAGCGGAAGAACTCCGGATATTTTTAGGCACGAAGGCAGGATTAGGCCGCAGAGTGGCACCGCAATCGGAACGAAAGACAGGCACTCTGGTCGTACCGAGAGAGCACAAAGCACACCCACGCGTTCAGCGGAGGTGACGGCCAGCAAGAACGCGGTCTTGAACGACAGCTGTTCCAACGGCGCTTGCTCAAGAGGCTCAAACGGGGCCAAGGACAACCGACGAGGACCAATTGAAGATCCCAACTCGGAGCCAAAGAGCGTTTTACCGGCTTAACGCGTCGGGCGCCAAACAGGAAACGCTTCACAAGAGGGTGGCTGAAAAAAACATCACCCTCAAATCCCTCATGATAAGATGATATAGCTGCTGCATATACCCTCACCGTCGAAGCCGACAGTCTATCAAGGAGAGACTGGAGGTAACAAGGACAGTATCCAGGGGGCAGGACACCGGTCCCTGCCCCCGCCTTACACCACTCTTGGAACATACGCCATCTGCCCGCGTAAGCGCGACAGTGGCGTACCCGTCCCAACAACTGACCTAACAAACGTATGGGGAAAGAATCCCAGGCGGCACGGCATCGGTCCCAGACCTACCTGGCTATGTCTGGACGTAATCCCCAACAGAAAGGGCCGGTTTGATACGGGGGAAGCTGACATCAATCTAGGTGACAAAAGCCCCCCCCCCCACTGAACACCCCTCCAGAACATGCTGAGGAGTTGTTCTGCAGCCGGACATGCAAGGCGTGAGGACCCCATGGGTTCCTACACACCGTAGCCCTGCAGTGATATTACTACCACCCAAATCACGCGCGCCTGCGAGACCACTGCCAATCTTTCAGGAGTGGGAGGCACCAACATGATACCTGGCCTAGCGAAGGCGAGGCCGGGGAAGCCCGCACTGTGTGCCTCAAAAGGTTTCCAGCCCCCCTGCTGACAACACTTATAGTTGACAGACGTAACACCAGGCTCAACCAACACAGCTTATGGTGTGGGAGCCGCTTGACAGCACAACATTCTCACGGACAGACCCAGGCTTATCAACTGGGTGTCAGCCCCTGTCCCCATGAGAAGCGAAAAGTGGGGCCGTCCGCGCTTCAACGAAGGCACGCGGCCCGCAGCCAAAGGAAACAATCAGAACCCCCTTTTTCCGCTGGTGTTGGGGAAGGGAGTGATCGGAGAGCGGGCTGCTCGCGGCAGGACGACAACGGCTTGTTTTTCAAGCCGAGCCCATCCAACATGGCCGATCCCTCGGCCGCCAAGGCTGTCGGCCTTGTGGACACCTGTCGACTCAACGCCCAGGATACCTCTGGCGGGGGAAAACATGGCCGCCTGTCGAGGGCCTCGTCATCGCCGCTGACGAGGCCGTGCTCTCTCTTCTTCTGGCTGTGCGGTGTGAGGCGGTGTGGGGCCTAGGACAATACCGCCCGCGCTCCAGCAGAAGACCAAAATCCTCTGCGGAGAGGGATTTTACCCTGAGCGGTTATAGCTTGCAGCTAGGTCAAAGCTAATAAAGTCAACAACCTCGCGCGATGTGTCGACGTCGGCTGGCCCTCAAGGCCCCGCCACCAGACACAATTCTTTTTATAGAAAAAACAGCAATTCGAACACAGTTACTAATCGCTGCCAATTCCATACCGTGGCGGTACAGGCTTTAGCAGCCCACCAGCCACTCGCCAGGCCGACCCACCTCATGGCGTCGGCCGGGCGGGGCACTGTTTCAATATGTCAAAAGCAAAGAACTGATGTTAACACGGAGCACCAGTGGTGGTTGCAAACAGCAACCTCCACTGTGGTGTGCACCATGAAGGGGTTTAATGAATAAAAGAACTAACACCACGAAAATACTGTAGAATGAGCAAGCCCATGTACACAACGTTAAGGGGAGGCGGACCAGAGAGAACCAGTCCCGCATTCATTCATAATATTTACAACAGCACACCAGCCCCAGACCTTAGCCCATTTACCCATAAAGGTAAACAAAGCCCCCCCCGCACTACTCCCCCAGTAGACACCGATTGACCGTCAGCATGAATGGTTGAGAGGAGAGAAAACTGTAGCATAGACAGACATTCTCGTAGCAGAGAGACAGAACAAAACAGTAGCCCACTATAGCATAGCGTTCAACGCTACTATGGACAGAAAACAGTCAGCTGAGCCACAACAGGGGCCGCCGCTAAGTCCCATCCTGCAGTAGTATAGCTCTACTGCCACCCGCCGAGCCTCAAGCATCGGCTTCCAGGTGGGAACACCGTTCAAAACCCCGCCGGGGCACAGGATTAACGCTACCTGGCTAGACTACCTAGCCACGGCCCACCCTGTTGTCAACCCATTTACCCGTAAAAAGGGTAAAATAGGACTCAGCAAAACCCCCACATTAGCTACCGACTGACCTTCATTGATGAACCGGGCAAGAGGAGGGAAAAGCGGCAACATCCCACGGCGGAGACATTAGAACAGCGTAGCAGTAGTGTTAGCATTTAGCATTAGCATTTAGCTTAGTTGTTTAGCAGCACGCTTCCAGGACCGCTCGGAACCCGTCCACTGCAGTGAAACGTTCACCAAACCATCCCACCCGACACACAACATGGTTGTGTAACAAAACAAACCAGCATTTACTAACACCAACATCAATACCTGTTGACACAGGGCCTACCTGTGTACAAGCCGGCTCGATAGCCAACCTTGCACGCTGCTCCTTATCCTACTGCCACCAGACGAGGAAACATCAGAATAGGCCCGACGTGTCGCTGAAACATGCCCCGAAGATTCCAGGGGTAAGCAAACCTCCGGTAAGCATTCAACATTACGCAATTTCTCTAATCTTTTCATAACAACTAGTTACATAAGGCGCCTTGCGACCGATTTATGATGGAAACGAAAATAGAGGAAGAGTGTTTGGTGACCATGCCGAGTATCTTATAGAGCACGCCTCTATAGGGGCGGGGCCCGGCAGGTGATGGGCGTATTTTTTGTTTTCGTTGATGGAGTACAATAGGTACATGAGATGAGGTATATCTCGATAGGCTTAAGAGCGGGACGCGATGGCCAAGTACGATAATATAACATTACTGGACCACATACCACTTTAACATAACCTTTAATCAGAGCAGCATAACTGGGCCACATACCACTTTAACATAACTTTTAGAGGTCAATGGAGGTTTGAACGCTCCCAAGCACTGGAACACACAAACATCATGTAGAATGCATACTTTAGAATCTGATACTTAATTACATTCAGTAGCAAATACTTCTCTACTATTTGAATGGAGGACTTTTACTTTTACCAGAGTACTCATTTATCTGGGTATTTCTACTTTTACTTAAGTAAAGGAACTGTGTGATCTTCCACCACTGCCAGCAGCCATGGTCATGATAATTACTTCATAAAACATCTCTTTATTACGGAAGCCCTAAGAGGCCATACATTCATACATTTTATTTACTCCGTTTTCCCGTGATAACGAGTTAATTTAATTTGTTTTCTCGTGATAACAGGATAATTTTCTCGAGATCTAGAGAAAACGAAACGATAGTCTAGTATATATTAAATCACTGCAGGAAACATCAGTCAGTGTCGCAATGTCAGAGGAGCAGGAGGATATTGATCACTGCGTCACATATCTCTTCAATCAAGGCCTGACACAGGCTGAAATAGCTTTATGCCTTGCTGTTACAGATAATATACACATTAGTGTGCGTCATCTAAGAAGACGGTTAGCAAAGGCTTCAGCTTTACCGGCGGTGCAATCAAAGTGAGCTCTCAAAGAGCACCTGGCTACGGGAGGCTGCAACTCCAAACTGGCCCCCCGTATGTCCAAACCCCTCCCACCCCCTCCAAATGTACAGTTTCCTCCCCCTCGTATGTATATATTTTCTGTTAGGATCTCACTCTGTTAACAGTATACTGTATATTTGCATATCTTGTATGTCACAAATGTAATAGTACTGTGTATACCTGTATGTCATGTACCCCCCTGAAAAAAATTTATCCGTTATCACGAGAAAACGGACTTCGTTATCTCGAGATAACGAGATAATAAGTCGTTATCACGAAAAAACTGACTTTGTTATCTCGAGATCTCGAGAAAATTATTCCGTTATCACGAGAAAACAAATTAAATTAACTCGTTATCACGGGAAAACGGAGTAAATAAAATGTATGAATGTATGGCCTCTTAGGGCTTCCGTACTTTATACCAACTCACACACTCCTTCTCTTTTCGCCCCATCTTCTCCTCCACTCATCAATCCCTCCATCTTTATTCCTCCTCCCCCATCATTCTATCCCCTTCCCTCTCATCTCTTCCTGATTTATCTGTTCACTCTGTCGTGCTCTCCCTCTCTTGTTCTCTTCTACTGTTATCTGCCCAGGGCACGGTGAACGATCAGACAGGTATTTTCCCAGAGTCCTTCGTGAAGATCATCAAGCCCCTCCCAGAGAGTGACTCAGAGGGGGATGGGGGCGGGGCCACCGCTGCCGGCTCCTACAGCTGCCTCCGCTGTTACCTGCTGACATCCTCTGGTGTTGAGACGAGGTCTGTGTGTGTGTGTTTGTGTATATGTGTGTGTGTATGTGTGTGTGCGTGTGTATATATGTGTGTAAATGTGTATGTGTGTGTGTGTATATATAATGTGTGTGTGCGTGTGCGCATGTGTGTGTCTGTGTGTGTGTTTGTGTGTGCGCGTGTGTATATATGTGTGTGTGTCTGTGTCTCTGTGTGTGTTTGTGTGTGTGTGTGTGTGTGTGTGTGTGTGTGTGTGTGTGTGTGTGTGTGTGTGTGTGTGTGTGTGTGTGTGTGTGTGTGTGTGTGTGTGTGTGTGTGTGTGTGTGTGTGTGTGTGTATACAGTATGTGGTTGGGAAGGTGGATTAGTGTGTGCAGGTGTTGGCTTTAGCACGGTAGTCATTATCAAAGAACACAAGCACACCTGTCATATTGCTGGTTTCACATGGGATCACAATGTGTACATAATTGTATGACTAGAAGGTTTTTATATACTGTAGCTCGACACGTCAGATTCATGGAACGTAGTGTAACTAGCTTGCGTACGTTCCATGGGTCTGTCAGGCTATATATATATACACGGTACATTTTACATTTAGTCATTTAGTTGACGCTTTTATCCAAAGCGCCTTATAAATTGTCAACAACAAGTCAGCAGGAGGGGTACCTCTCAGTGGTCAGTGGCGTTGTTTGTCAAATAGTGTCAAACTTGAGTGTTACACTCGGAGTGCATAGTAGTATGGCCATATTAGGTAAGGTAAGGTAAGGTAATTTATTTATATAGCACGTTTAAAAGCACAAGAGCCAACCAAAGTGCTGTACAGTCAAAGCTTAAAATCAATGTCCTAATATAAAATACACAAATACAAAAAGGCACAGCAGGACAAGACAGTACATTCAGAGAGTAGGACAGTAGGACAACACACGAATAGGGGAACACAAAGTACAGTAGCATAAGAAGAGATACAAGAGGGAGGGGGCAGGATAAGATTACATGGGAGTGTGTGAGTTAGGGTGTGGGAGAATCAGGGTTTATTGAAGGCCAGGGAATAGAAGTGGGTTTTTAGACTGGCCTTAAATGTCTCCAGCAAGGGGGCAGATCGGATCTCCAGGGGAAGCTGGTTCCATTAGCATGATAGGTAGCACTATAAGGATAGTAACATAGTACATAGTGGTAAAGTACATAAAAGTACAGTAAGCAGGTTATTGAGGTTTCAGATATTGACCGAAGAGGTGTGTTTACGGTGGTACTGATGATGTGAACACTGTGTGTCCTTGTCACAGAGACGTGTGCGTGCAGGAGGACATCGCCGCCCAGCCGTCTCACGAGGAGCTGCTGTCTCGCATGAGGTAGGGCTCAGGACTCTGTCTCGTAGGAGGTAGGGCTCAGGACTCTGTCTCGCATGAGGTAGGGCTCAGGACTCTGTCTCGTAGGAGGTAGGGCTCAGGACTCTGTCTCGCATGAGGTAGGGCTCAGGACTCTGTCTCGTAGGAGGTAGGGCTCAGGACTCTGTCTCGTAGGAGGTAGGGCTCAGGACTCTGTCTCGCATGAGGTAGGGCTCAGGACTCTGTCTCGCATGAGGTAGGGCTCAGGACTCTGTCTCGTAGGAGGTAGGGCTCAGGACTCTGTCTCGCATGAGGTAGGGCTCAGGACTCTGTCTCGCATGAGGTAGGGCTCAGGACTCTGTCTCGTAGGAGGTAGGGCTCAGGACTCTGTCTCGTAGGAGGTCCCCGACTTAGAGGACGCGACCCTGGTCAGACGCCTCTGGTTTTAGCTCCGCAACGATGTACTCACTTTTAGCTATTATGTTTGTTTTTGCTACTTTTTTATTTAAAGCAACACTGGCGGGTACGTCATACGACCGTCAGACACTTATGGACCTGAACCCCGGGCTCAAAGAGGAGTTTGGAGACACTTTTGACCTAGAATGGCCAGCAGAAATCAGACGGGAGAATGGCGGCAAAGAAAAGAACAAAGGCGACGGCAGGAGGAGACACAGAGGGAGACGAGGAGGTATCAGATTGAGACAAAAAAGAGCTGCTTACCGCCCAGCAATTCCATCCATCTTTCTGGCGAATGCCCGTTCGTTGGAGGGTAGGATGGATGACCTGAGAGCGAGGGTTCGGTTCCAACGGGAGATGAGAGACATCAACATTATATGTCTCACAGAGACATGGCTCACGTCGACGACCCCAGACAAAAGCGTCTCTCCCTCGGATGCCTTCACAGTCTTACGTGCAGATCGCAACGCTGGCTCAGGAAAGACCATCGGCGGCGGAGTCTGCCTCATCACGAACAATTCCTGGGTTAATCCCGAGGGGGTGCAGGTCCTCTCAAACTCGTGTTCGCCGGACTTGGAACATCTTTCTATCCTATGTCGTCCGTTTCACCTCCCGAGGGAGTTCACAGCAGTCGTCATGACTGCCGTGTATATTCCCCCACACGCGAATACGGGCAAAGCGCTGGGCGAACTACACGATCATCTCAACAGACACCAGATCAAACACCCAGACGCAGCGATGGTAGTGGCCGGCGATTTCAACCAGGCCAACCTGAAGAAAGTGATGCCGTCCTTTTTCCAGCACATCGCTTGCTCCACCAGAGGGAAGAACACACTCGACCACTGCTATTCCCCGTTCAAAGCGGGTTACAAGGCAGTAGCCGCTCCGCCATTAACGGGGTCCACAAGCTCGAGCGATCATGACTCCATCTTGCTATTTCCGGCATATCAACAGAGATCACGTGACGCCGTCGTGTCACGTGAGACAAAGAAGTGGACCGACGAATCAGAGGCCACGCTCAAGGACGTGCTTGCAGACACGGATTGGGATATGTTCATAGGAAGCGCCAGTGACGTCAGTGAACTAGCAGACACAGTGGTGTGCTACATAACAACAATAGCTGATGGTATTGTCCTCAGGAAAACGGTGCGGATTTTCCCAAACCAGAAACCGTGGGTGGATAGCACTATTAGAGCAGCTCTGAACTCTCGTACCACCGCCTACAACCTGGGTAGAGAGTCAGGAAACATGGAGGAGTATAAGGCTTCAGTCTATACTCTACGCAAAGCTGTCAAACTTGCTAAGAGGACATATGCTGATAAACTGGAGACACAAATGGCACAAAACGACACAAGAGGATTATGGCAGGGACTGAAGACAATAACTGACTATAAAGTCAGCGCCCCCTCAATGGGGAGCGACGACGCCTCCCTCGCGGACAAGCTCAACACCTTCTACGCTCGGTTTGGTGTAGACAGTGGCGCTGCTGGGTCTCCGGCTAGTGACGTCACTGGCGCGCCGGCTGTTGTGGAGGGGGGGGGGCAACCGCGAGGGGGGGGGGACGCTCTCTCGTTGTCGGAACACAGTGTGAGAAGAGCATTTATGCAGGTGAACACCAGGAAGGCTGCTGGCCCAGATGGCATAACAGGACGTATACTCAAGACCTGTGCCAACCAGCTGGCCCCTGTGTTCACCGCCATATTTAATCAATCACTGGCGGAGTCAGTGGTCCCTGCCTGCTTCAAGATGTCTACCATCATCCCTGTGCCGAAGAAACCCTCCCCAGCATGTCCAAATGACTACAGACCGGTGGCACTCACCTCTGTGGTCATGAAATGTTTCGAGAGGCTGGTCAAGGACCACATTTGTGCCTCCCTCCCCAGTGATATGGACCCTATGCAATTTGCATACAGGACAAACAGGTCCACCGACGACGCGGTCTCCCAGGTACTGCACAGCACCCTCTCGCACCTTGACCGTCAGAAGGGGGGCTATGTGAGACTGTTGTTCATTGACTACAGCTCAGCGTTCAACACCATAGTCCCCACCAGACTGGTGGACAAGCTGATCGAGCTAGGTCTGAGCTCCGCCCTGAGCGCCTGGGTACTGGACTTTCTGAGCGAAAGACCCCAGGCGGTCAGGGTGGGGGGTCAGACCTCCAACACCATCACCCTGAGCATCGGGTCCCCCCAGGGCTGTGTTCTGAGCCCCCTGCTGTACTCACTCTACACACACGACTGTGTGGCCAAGTTCAGCTCCAACTCCATAGTGAAGTTCGCAGATGACACGGTGGTGGTGGGGCTGATCTCGGACAACGACGAGAAGGCCTACCGGGAGGAGGTTGAGGTACTGGAACACTGGTGCCAGGACAACAGCCTGCTCCTGAACATTGGCAAAACCAAGGAACTGATCGTGGATTATAGGAGAGGACAGCAGGAGACACACACACCACTGATGATAAACGGGGCTACCGTGGACAGGGTGAGCAGCTTCAAGTACCTGGGGGTCCACATCTCAGAGGACCTGACATGGTCAACACACATAGACACAGTAGTAAAGAAGGCGAAACAGCGTCTCTACCACCTGAGACAGTTAAGGAAGTTCAGAGTATCGGGGAAGATACTCCAGTCCTTCTACTCAGGAGCTGTAGAGAGCATCCTGACCGGAAACATCACTGCCTGGTATGGAAACAGCACGGCACAGGACAAGAAGGCCCTACAGAAAGTGGTGCGCTCAGCCGAGCGTACCACGGGTATTGCACTACCCCCCCTGCAGGTTCTATACAACAAGAGGTGCAAATCCAGAGCCTGCAGGATAATGAAAGACCCTCACCACCCCAATAACAGCCTGTTTCAGCTGCTGAGGTCAGGCAGACGCCTGCGAACCCCAGCTACTAGGACAGAGCGGCTTAGGCTCAGCTTCTTCCCCCAGGCCATCAGAGCCATGAACAATGAACATTGAGTGCTCAGAACATTGAACTGTCCACACACAAGCACACATGAACACACACACGACACGCACACTGTGCACGCTCACACACGAGCAGCCACTTAACACTTTAACATGAGCGGGCACACACTCATGTCGCACACACGCACACTTATGGCCAAAGGAAAGGACACTTTAAATTAGAATAACAGGAACAGTGTATTGCACTACCAAAGCTAACTAGCATGTCACACATGCTCTGTAAATAACTATGTACAGATACCGAGATGTCACTCCATGTTACCTGCTACCTGTTACTGCACAATGTTGTTTTCTTCTTTTGATTCTATTATATGTACCACTGTATTGCACATAGTTGCGGGCAAGACCACCCGCATTTCATTGTATACCTGTATGCCGTGACAATTAAAACTCTTGACTTGACTTGACTTGACTTGAGGTAGGGCTCAGGACTCTGTCTCGCATGAGGTAGGGCTCAGGACTCTGTCTCGTAGGAGGTAGGGCTCAGGACTCTGTCTCGTAGGAGGTAGGGCTCAGGACTCTGTCTCGCATGAGGTAGGGCTCAGGACTCTGTCTCGCATGAGGTAGGGCTCAGGACTCTGTCTCGCATGAGGTAGGGCTCAGGACTCTGTCTCGTAGGAGATAGGGCTCCAGACTCCGTCTCGCATGAGGTAAGGAGCATCATGGCATTTCCACACAGCTCCTCCTCCCACAACGTCCAGTTCACAGTGCGTTCATAAACTGACTTGGTTGATCATTTATTTACTTATTTAAGGTTTGCTCACTATCTGTCTCTCTCTCTCTCTGTCTTTTTCTCTCTCTATCCCCCCTCCATCTATCTTTCCCTCTTTCTCTATCCGTATCTCCCTCTTTCTCTTCTCTCTCTCTCTCTCTCTCTCTCTCTCTCTCTCTCTCTCTCTCTCTCTCTCTCTCTCTCTCTCTGTGTCTCTCTCTGCCCCCCCTCCATCTCTCTCTCTCTCTTTCTCTATCCTTATCTCTCTCTTTCTCTTCTCTCTTCATAATCACCTCATGCCAGCTGCTCATTACGGCTCAGTATATCGGTGTGTTTAGACCTGGAGGGACAGCAGGAGACAGGAGGAGGCTTTGGTGTGAAGGACGTTTTAATACGGCTCTGCCGAGGATTGAGGGAAGGAGAAAACGAGAGTGACGGAGGGAGAGAGAGGGAGAGAGGGAGGGAGAGGGAGGGAGAGGGAGAGAGTGATGGAGGGAGAATTGAGATGCAAAATGAGGAGAGGAAAAGAGGAGAGAGAGAGAGAGAGAGAGAGAGAGAGAGAGAGAGAGATACCATTACTAATGTATCTGACAAGAGCTAATCATATTGTTATTAAACTCTATGCCATCTTCTCTGACAATTATCATACCTTGCTCCAGCGAATCCATTGCCTGAATAGGCAAACTGTTTAAAAAGGTGATTTGGACGAGTTGATTGGCCATATCTACAAGATGAGATATATAAATTAGTACTACTGAGTAATACAGCAGCATAACTAGTAAGAGTAGGTAAGGGTAAGGGATATGTATAGATATAGTATGTAAAAAGGATTATACATAGGTAGGTTCAGACAGATGTGTGTATATATATATATTATATACACAAAACCTGTGGCCTGTGTGGCAGTGAAAGGGTTAACCTTCTGTATTGTTGCTGTGAAAGGGTTAACCATTTTGTAGTGTGGTAGTGAAAGGGTTAATAAAGCATTACATCATGTGCAGGAGTGGGTTATGAGAATTAGACCATGCCTAGGGGTGGTCGTTAGATGGCTTTTATACAATGGCCGATCCAACCTTATTGCTATACAATAAACACACATTTATTGAAGATTTATTGACAAAACCATCCGCCGAAAAAGTAGTTCCCAAAAAAAAGAAAAGAGAAGTTGCCTCCATGTGGAAGCAGCTCGGAAGTGCATCCAACTGTTCTCAGTAAGACATCCAACAAACTAACACATCCAACTGTCTCTCAACTAAGACATCCAACAAACTAATACATCCAACTGTCTTTCAACTAAGACATCCAACAAACTAACACATCCAACTGTCTTTCAACTCACACATCCAACTTTTTTTTTTTTTTTAGCCTACTTTCTATAGAACTTCATTCTTAGATGCTTCTATAGAAAGTAAGTAAAACAAAAAAAATCGTTTTCTTTGCCCTATAGGAGGGAATTTTGTTTTTGTTTTAAACCTACTTTCTATAGAAGCAGCTGGGAGGTGCGCTGTTTTAAGTGAGCGTGGATTATTGAATTGATTTATTGATTGATTGCTAATTTTATTACTGTCTGCCTTGTTTTCAACTGGTTAAGCTTGGCGACTCTTTCGAAATCGCTCTCTTTCGAAGTTGGTTAAAGGATAACTCCACTATTTTGGGAAATTAGCTTATTTAACATCTTCCCTGGAGTTAGACAAGAAGATGCATACCTTTTTTGTCTCTGTGCGTGCATTTTAGCTTTGGGAATAGATGCTCCGTTAGCATAGCTTAGCTTCATCACTGGAAGTGAGGCAGGACAGTAGCCTTACAGTGCCTTACAGTGTATTGCAAGGTCTGACATTGACCAAACTTGATATGCATGACCTTGGTGGGCTCTAGGTCAACTCCTGAAAAGGGGGTCAATGTCAGACTTTGCAATCAAAAGTTAGGGGGCTAATAACCCTTGCCATAATTTCAGTGCGCCCCTAACTTTTGATTGCAAGGTCTGACATTGACCCCCTTTTCAGGAGTTGACATAGAGCCCACCAAGGTCATGCATATCAAGTTTGGTCAATGTCAGACCTTGCAATACACTGTAAGGCACTGTAAGGCTACTGTCCTCCCTCACTTCCAGTGATGAAGCTAAGCTATGCTAACGGAGCATCTATTCCCAAAGCTAAAATGCACGCACAGAGACAAAAAAGGTATGCATCTTCTTGTCTAACTCCAGGGAAGATGTTAAATAAGCTAATTTCCCAAAATAGTGGAGTTATCCTTTAAGGTTAGAGTTTGGAATCAGGGCTGGTGGTCTATCGCCCTGCTCTAAAGACAAACTCTAACCTTAACCAACTTCGAAAGAGAGCGACTTCAAAAGAGTTGCCAAGCTTAACCAGTTGGAAACAAGGCGGACTGTAATAAAATTTGCAATCAATCAATCAATCAATCAATCAATTCAATAATCCACGCTCACTTAAAACAGTGCACCTCCCAGCTGCTTCTATGGAAAGTAGGTAAAAAAAATAAAAATAAGAAATGTGTAATTAATCAGCAATCAATCAATTTGCGCAATTTTTATTTTGTTCCACAATGACTCATGACCCACTAATTAAATAATCCAACATTGTGTAAGAAACTAACACATTCGCCGTGACAGAATCATTTTTCATTTAGTCTTTATGACCCTATCAACATATCCTTTCGTAACGTTTACTGTCCGCTCGGTTGTAGGCGGGTCCTGGGACCAAGAGCGTGGGGTTATGACAAATACCCACGTGTAACTTGACTGTTTCAGCCAATCATAATCGAGAAATGTGCATGCCATTGTATAAGATCAGTTACATAGGCTACATTCAGGGTTTATCTTATCAGGAGGGGAAACCCTTGCGAGCACAGGGGGAGAACATGCAAACTCCACACAGAAAGGCCCGGGAGATACCCCACCTGGGTACCTGGCAACGCGGCAACCTGGTCCCCAATCGAACCCAGGACCTTCTAGCTGTGAGGCGACAGTGTTAACCACTACACCACTGTGCTGCCTGGGAATAGCCTCTGATCTGCATAGAAAGAGCTGGACAAGTCAACTTTAAAAGCAAAACAGAAGTATAAATCTGAACTAGAGAGAAAGACGGGGGCTAATGACCTTGGCTCAGCCTGTAGACTATGGCAGGCCACTGGAGGCCAAGGGACAGCGGTTATGTCACTTTCGATGGCTTCAACTCAGATACTTTCACAGTTTGCTAATGCCCTTTATCGTTTTTATAGTCGTTTTGACACTTTTGACTTTAGTAATGAAATTCAGGAACTAAGTCGCAAACACGAAGACAGTCAGCACTTTGACAAAAAGTAAGAAAGTAAGTAAGTACATTTTATTTATATAGCACCTTTCAAGATACAGGATCACTTGGAAACAAAAGGGCATTACTCATCTTCACCACATCTTCACAGACAACAGCCTAATCACCTCTCAAGATTTGACTGAAGGATACAGTGTGTGGAAATCCAACCTCCCCCGTCAAATCAAGCTCAACTTCTTTCATGCAACAGTTGAGTCTGTCCTTTTGTATGGCAGTGAATGCTGGACCTTGAAGCCCACCCTGCAGAAGTCCTTGGATGGGTGCTACACCAGAATGATGCGTGTGGTGCTCAACATCAACAGGGATGAGCATGTCACTAATGCAAACTTGTATGGGGGGGTGCTAAAGGTGAGCGATAAAGTGGCAGTCAGGAGAATGAGGCTGGCAGGTCACTGCCAGAGACACCATGAGATGCCAACCAGCAAACTTGTACTGTGGGAACCAACACACGGGCATCGATCACGAGGACGTCCCACGTTAACCTATGTGGACGTACTCAGGAGAGATGTGGGAACAGAAAGCACCGGCGAGCTAGCCAGATGCATGGAGGATCGGGATGACTGGAAGCACCGATGGAGGGCCCGTCCGAGGACGACCTAGATAGATACGGCATTGGGACAGACCAACACTTCCAATTTCTACAGCTGAAATCCATTTTGAAATCTAAAATGAACACTACACAAAATGATCTTGAACCACCTCCAATTATATTAGCGATGAATAAAATAACATCACAGAAGAAAATATTTTCAAAAATATACAAAATACTGGCAAGCGCAGACACTACATTCCATCTCCCCTTCACAAAATGGGAACAGGACTTGGCTTTCTCTCCCAATGCCTGGGAACAAATTTGCACCAACACATTCACAATGACTAACAACACTAACCTTCAATTAATCCAATATAAGGTGTTACACAGAGTACATATCACACAGCACAGGATGTTTCAAATGGGATTTGCAAGCACAGATGTATGCTCCCATTGCACCCTCAACACGCCAGACAACTATTTCCATGCCACCTGGCTCTGCCCACCTATTCAAGACTTCTGGAATTCTGTCATCAATACACTATCCCAGGTCATGATCTGCAGCCTTCCTCTCTCCCCCTCCCTCTGTCTACTCTGGGATACTACTGCTATCCATTTAATAGTCCAGAACACCAAACCCCTGCTCATTTGCTGATGATACTAATTTACTTTGTTCAGGGGAGGACATAAAAGAATTATTGAAAACAGTAGAAAGGGAATTGATAATGTTAAAGAAATGGTTTGATAGGAATAAGTTGTCTCTTAATGAAAACAAAACAAAATGTATGGTATTTGGTGGTGTTCCTACCGACTGTGAAATTAAACTGAATTTAAATGGAACCGTAATTGAAACAAAATTCTTAGGTGTGATTATAGATCACAAACTCTGTTGGAAGTTACATATACAATATAATATATCAAAGGTAAATTAGCCAAATCTGTTGGCATTCTGTACAAAACAAGGGAGCTGTTAAATCAGAAATGTTTGCATATATTGTATTTTTCACTTGTTGTGCCATACATGTCATATTGTGTTGAGGTCTGGGGGAATGTTTATAAAACAAATATAGATCCTATTATTAAACTACAGAAAAGAGCTATTAGAATAATAAACAAAGCTATACCTTGAATCGACAAACTATTATTCATAAAGTCCTGCACATTAAAATGTGTAGATATGGTGTACATAAAAACCTTGGAAATAATTTTTTCGTGCTAAGAGTAAAAGCCTACCAGTTTGTATTCAATGTCTCTTTCAACCAAGAGAAGGAATGGATGGAGTGCCCTCAAAAAAGGGCAAAATAAATAAATAAATTTAAAAAAAGATACAGGATCACAAAGTGCTTTCCAGTAAAAAAAAGAAATACATCAAACATCATCAGCAATACATAGAACCAATCATACACACCAACTAGAAAGTATAATACAAAGTAAAACCAAGATAAGTCTAGCCAAACGCCTGTCAGAACAGTAGCAGTAAAAGATGTTGAAAAGGCCTTCCTTTTGTTTGGATCTCTGGTCGTTTACTTGAGTCCTGTATTCCACTACATTTTGAATACGTCTTTACAGGCACAGCATGTACCTACGGTCTGGAGGGATGCTGTAGTTGTCCCTGTTCCCAAATCCAGTTGCCTCTATGTGCCTTTACATATTAGATCTTCCCCCAAGCTGTGGAACAGCACCTTTACATATTAGATCTGCCCCAAAGCTGTGGAACACACCTTTACATATTAGATTTGCCCCCAAGCTGTGGAACAGTTACCTTTACATATTAGATCTGCCCCCAAGCTGTGGAACAGTTACCTTTACATATTAGATCTGCCCCCAAGCTGTGGAACAATAACCTTTACATATTAGATCTGCCTTCAAGCTGTGGAACAGTTACCTTTATATTAGATCTGCCCCCAAGCTGTGGAACAGTTACCTTTATATTAGATCTGCCCCCAATCTGTGGAACAGTAACCTTTACATATTAGATCTGCCCCCAAGCTGTGGAACAGTAACCTTTACATATTAGATCTGCCCCCAAGCTGTGGAACAGCCACCTTTATATCAGATCTGCTCCAACCCTAGTGATGTTTAAGTGTTTGTTAAAGACTCACCTCTTCTCACTGGCTTTTCATTCAGGTTGAGCCGTACATCGTGCTTCTATTGTGACTGTGCATTTTCAATTGTATTGTGTCGTACTGTTTGCAGTACTATTTCTGTTTGTGTAAATTGTGCACCTTGTGTTGTATTTTTAATAGTATTGTATTTACAGTACTTGTGTACTTCCTATTGTGCAGCACTTTGGTCAACCTCGGTTGTTTTTAAATGTGCTATATAAATAAATGTGAGCTTGACCTTCAGTGGTCTCATGGGCTGAGGTGAGTCACAGTTTAACCAGCGTCCCTGAACACCAGACAGTTACAGCTTGCTTTTGAATGACGACTCCCACCTTCTGCACAGTGAGGTTCAGCTCCTTCCTTCTGGACCAAGGTTTACAGTCTCAAGGTGTTCGGACAAAGCGGTATAAAAATAGCCTCGTTCCAGCAGCCATCACTCAGATGAACAAGGTGTAGTAACGTCTGATGCTATGAAGATTAGATTAGATTGAAATGTATTGTCATCATGCAGCACAAGTACAGCACAATGAAAATAAGTTTGGCATCCAACCAGAGTGCAAATGTAACAGTAAAGTGCAATAGTAATATGCAATGTACAGGTGATTAAACTGGGTATAAAATATATAAATTAGTACTACTGAGTAATAGTGCTAATCAGATGTATGTACAGAGTTGTAGTATTAATATGTACAGTGATACAGGTATAGGTAAGGGATATGTACAGATATATACTAGATGTAGTATCTACAGATATGTACAAATTATTATATGCAGGTACTGTATGTACAGATGGATGTGGATAGATACTATATAAATATGAATGTATGTGGTAAATATAAATATATATTTGTTCATGCTATCATACAGAGCTATATGAGTAGACTATAGTATTAGGCCGTGAGCCAGGGCCCCAAATTTGGGCCGCGGCTACCATCTTGGGGGACTAACTTTCATAGTGATTTTTGGGAAGGTATACAGCCCTGCTTCTAGAAAATATGTGATAGCAATGCAGCAGTTGCCTCCAAATGTGTGCTATTACATGTTTTATAACACTACCAAGCATATTTTTCAGGCCTCATGTCCGAAATTACATGCCCCAAATGAATCATGATAGCTCCTGAACCATAAGGCCTATATGCATGTTTCTGGTCTCCTTTGATAGGTAACAAGCTAGGACATATGAATCCAGTGTAAGTAAACCCACATCTATTACCATTCCAGAGTAAATGGAGATACAATGAAGGAAAACATCATATTTTTACCCTCGCCTGGTACATAATCTTAATTTAAAAGGCAATATGACCATTATAACCAATATCCCATGGATAATAATGCAACTGAATGTGTTCTCCTACTCCTTGACTACAAATCTAACTCTGGATCTGATGAAAATACACTAAAAATACAACATTTATGATACAATTTATAAAGATATCCCATTCGATCCATGGACATGACTTTTCAAGGCTGTCTAGATCTATAATTATTGTCATCTGACTCCACCGGGTCCACCCACCCATATGAACAAACATTTGATTGGATGTCTATAAGCCAACCACTGTTCTAACATCATCTAAAGTGGACTGCATTAGAGCCACACCCTTCTTTCAGCAAGCATGGACGATCGTGATCCTAGGAGAAAGCGTAAGGAAATTTCTTATCAATTAATCATGTTTTAAACATGTTACTGTGCAGGTTAAGATGTGTTAACATGTTACTGTGCAGGTTAAGAGGTTAGGATGTTACTGTGCAGGTTAAGAGGTTAAGATGTTAACATGTTACTGTGCAGGTTAAGATGTGTTAACATGTTACTGTGCAGGTTAAGAGGTTAGGATGTTACTGTGCAGGTTAAGAGGTTAAGATGTTAACATGTTACTGTGCAGGTTAAGATGTGTTAACATGTTACTGTGCAGGTTAAGAGGTTAAGCTGTTACTGTGCAGGTTAAGATGTGTTAACATGTTACTGTGCAGGTTAAGAGGTTAAGCTGTTACTGTGCAGGTTAAGAGGTTAAGATGTTAACATGTTACTGTGCAAATTAAGATGTCAAAGTACATAATCTGTGTTTAACCGTTATGTTGTGTTCGAGTCTCCCCTGACCCGTTTCAAGTTTAAATTATATAATAACAACCCTCTTTTTTTCATTGGAACGAGGCTTCATGATATCCTTCACGATAGCTAAACACTACACAACTGATTTTGACAATTTTTGCAAATTCTGAAGGTCTCTCTAAAACAAAAGTGTATAATTTGGTGTTCAGGTCTGGGAAGACCCAGCAGTGCATTTAAATGTTGTGGGTAACTCTGGGTCAAATTTGGGTCAGTCAAGATTCATCTTTGATCTTTAGACACCCCACCCCCACCTTCACGGGAACAATTACTTTTTGCAACATGCACCTGTTCTCCCAATCCCTCTGGCACCCCTCCCCCACATGAACTCAACCTTTCTCACAGAATATGGACCCTGATATTCAACTTGAACGTAAACACACAGGTGATTTTTTCATCAGCAATGTTAGTGATTATTATTTTTTGTTTTTTTTGTTTCAGGTACTGTGGTGAGAGAAACGAGTAGAGTAGATTTAGTAGCTGAATCAATTTGCATCAGAATGGAGAGCCATACACACAGATATTCTATTACGAAACAGTGTATCATACACCAGGACACATCAAAAGAAGATGATGACCATTTAGTTAGTCCTCAAGACTATGCATCCTGGGAAACATTACTTGAAGCAGCCAAAGTGAGAAAGTATGCCCCTATTTTAGATGTTGCGCAAGAACTTGGAGAAAAAGAAGTCCCAAGAATCTACTATCACGGAAAATGCAGAAGCCTATTCACCATGAAGAGAGACTTAGAGACTCTGAAAAGGAAAGTCAAAGAAAGCATTACTGATGAATCTGGTGAGACATCAAAAAGGCCAAGGAGGAGATCTTCATCAGAAGCAAGAGTGTATGATAAAATCTGCATTTTTTGTGATAAGATGAAGAAGGTTCTAAAGGGCTCCCAGGTGCGTGAAAAGCTTACACAAGCTGTACAACTCAGAGCTGACCAAACACTACAAGAATGTGCAACCCAAAAGGGAGATGACAAGATTCTAGCAGTAACAAGCAGAGACATAGTAGCTGCAGAGGCGCACTATCATCGTTCATGCTATAAGGATTACACCAGAATGAAGAAAAAGGCACCTGAGTACAAAGAGAATGATGAAAAAACAGATGGTGATGAACTGTATAAAAGGATTGAAAGGGAAGCCTATAAAGACCTTTTCAATTATATCAGAACTGATATCATACCCAACAAGATGATTGTACAAGTCACTTCTTTGCTCACAAAACTTGAATCTTTCATGCTATCTGGTGCAGTTACACTCAGGCAAGATTCTACAAGGAATCACATTCGTAGGAAACTTGAATCTGAGCTGGGCAATTCAGTAGATATATTTCCAGATGACAAAGGAAAATTGTTGATGGTTCCTAAAAGTGTATCCTTAAGGGACATTGTCTTGGAAAATCAAACTCTACAGAGGGAGCTCAAAGTTTGGAGGGCCAAGTCAACCAATCTCAACAAGATCATAGATCAAACTTCATCATATATCAGATCAATCATTAGACAGGAGATGACTGTGACTCCCTGGCCCTTCCACCCATCTGATGTGAAAGATAGATATGCTCATATGTCCATACCAGAACAACTAGAACGGCTTCTTGTTGGACTGCTCACTGGAAATCCTGACACCAAAACTCAAACACAGAGAGTCAATGCTCTGGTTCAGTCATTTAGTCAGGACATAATATATGCTGTGACATGTGGTCAACACAAACCACCAAAGCACCTTCTACTTCCTTATGCAGTAAAAACATTGACGGGTAACACTGAGCTCATCCAAACACTGAACAGGCTTGGGCATGGGGTCTCTTACTCCCAACTTGAAGAGAATGACACTGCTCTGTGTCTCCAAAAGCTAGCAACAGCCTCAAACCAGAGAGTTGTACTTCCAGCATCCATCAAGCCTCATGTCTTCACCAATCTTGCATGGGACAATATCGATAGACTTGAGGAAACTCTCACTGGAAAGGGCACATCACATAGAGTCAATGGCATAGTTGTACAGGCCAATGTCTATGGACCACAACTGCCAAGAGCTGAGCTTCCACACATTGAGAAACTGAAGCAGAGATCGGTCACCATTGAGGACCAAGAACTGGGAGTATATGTAGCAGGTGCGCGTGTGGGCCCACAGCCTCTCCCAACCAGGGAACACTGTGTCCAGGAAACCAAGGAAGCTGCTCTTCTTGCCTGCAAGAAGAACCTGGTGTGGGCACTTGCACGGAAAACAGATACAGAGAATCAGACAATCCCAAGCTGGACTGGTTTTAATATCAGCACCAGGGACCAAGAACCAATCTCACAAGATATAGTTGGGTATCTGCCAACCATCAATTCACCAGCCACACAGTTGACCACAGTGTTTGAAATCCTGAATCAATCAGAGATAATAAGGAAGGAACTGCATCTAGAAACAATTGTGGTAGTCATGGATCAAGCACTCTATGCGAAAGCCACTGAAATAGCCTGGAAGCACAAAGAGCGCTTCTCCAACATTCTTCTCAGAATGGGGACATTCCATACCATATGTAATGCCTTAGCCATCCTAGGAAAGCGATTTCGGGATGCTGGTCTAAAAGACATATGCATAGAGGCTGGAATTGTCGCAGAGGGTTCGGTCAATGGAGTCCTTGATGGTAAACACTATAACCGTGCTGTCAGGGTCCACAAGTACATCTATGAAGCACTGATGAGACTTGCATGGGCAGAGTTCACACCGTGGGTTGAGGACAGCATTCCAGAGAAGAGTGGGATGATCAAATCACTCTTGGACAATGTGAAAGACATGGCCAGTGACTTGAACCAACAGACGACGAACAATCTTCTGCAAAGTCCTCTCTTAGCTGAGCTGATAACCCTGTGGACAGACTTTCTGGAACACCTCCGTCACAACAATGGAGAGCTTTCTGCATTCTGGATGTCATACATTGACATGGTAGAGGACGTAATACTTGGCCTTCTGCATGCCTCTCGGGAGGGGGACTGGGAGTTGCACCTCCATGCTATAAGAAGCATGATCCCATGGTGCTTTGCCTATGATAAGATAAATTATGCCAGGTACCTGTCCCCTTACTTTGCTCAGATGACAAACCTCCCAGAGAAGCATCCTTCTGTGTATGAGGCCTTCAAGACAGGCCAATTCTCAGTGCAGCTGTCAAGTAACAACCCCTTTGGACGGATCCCCGTGGACCAGGCTACTGAAGTCACAGTTAACAAAGACACACAGACTCCTGGAGGCACAACACGGTTCAGCCTGAATGCCGGAGCTGTCAAGCGCCACTACATAACAGCTGAGCACCGCAGTGCATTCCTGGGACAGTTAAGGGAGATGGTGCAAGGTAACAAATCAGAGGTTTGTCATGCAGAGCTACAGCGGCCAAGAATCCAGAAAGATGAGGAAGCCGTTTCAGCAGTGGTTAGCCTCATACAGGAATGGGTCAACCCATTTGCAGAGAAGCGGGACCTCATTAGCATCTCTACAGCAAAGACAGCCCCCAAGGAGATTGCCTCCGACCTGATGAATGCATATGAGATTGGTGAGCAATACTATGCAATCTTCAAGGATGAGAGACTGGAGAAAGACCCACCAGCAAAGAAATTCCATGACCCAATGAAAACGAACAAGCTGAAAACATTCAGTGATATGTGTAAGAAGAAAGAAGTTAAATCAAGTGGGAGGGCAATCATCTTAAAAGCAGACAGGTCTTTGTTTGGACGCCTCATAGTGATGGCACAAGGGCGCAGTCTACATATGGAGGATATCCTTTCTCATCCCCTTGGGCCATTGCCCTGGGCCCTGTCCACACCAGACGGATTGCTGAGAAAGACCAATAAAGCGACTTTGGCCACGACCTTGCAGAAAAATTTAGCAGTAGCAGAGCAACTCCCAGGGAACTCTGCTACAGTGGTTGATGGAATGAACCAAAGAGTGAAAGGTGATCAAGTTACTTTCAGAGATGTTGCCACAACAGTTCTGGGTATGGCTCTGAGGGAAGGCAGTCAGAGTAGCAGAATAGATGTTGTATTTGACACATACAAGGAGAACTCTATCAAGAACAGTGAAAGATCTCTACGGGGTGAAGAGACTGGTCATGAGTTGCAAGGTATCACAGGCACACAGATGGTGAGGCAGTGGAGGAGCTTCCTGACCAAAGTCAGTAACAAAACTAGTCTCATTAGCTTTATAGTTGATGAATGGAGGAAGGCAGAGTACAGAGCAAAGCTACAAGACAAGATTCTGTATGCAACTGTGAATGACAAATGTTACAGAATCACATCTCAGGACAGTGAGGAGGTGTCAGCTCTTCAATGCCAACAAGAAGAAGCAGATGGCCGCCTACTTCTCCATGCTGCCCATGCCACAAGAGAGGGATACCCATCTGTAGTTATCTGCTCAGAAGACACAGATGTCTTTATCATGTCTTTAGCATTCTGTGACAAGATTGAGGCCCCATTGTTCCAGATGTGTGGCAGTAAATCCCGTGCAAGGCTTGTGGACATCAGGAAGGTTGCTGCCACTGTTGGCGTAGAGGTGTGTAGGGCTCTCATCGGGTTGCATGCATATACAGGATGTGACACTGTAAGTGCTTTTGCAGGCAAAGGGAAGACAAGTGCCCTAAAATTCTGACCAGCAACAGGCAAAATCAGGACACATTCTCAGAGTTGGGTCAGGAATGGGATCTCTCCCCAGAGCTGATGGACAAACTAGAGGCATTTACATGTCTCCTGTATGCCCCAAAAGCATCAACCACCAACGTCAATGAGCTCAGATATCACCTTTTCTGTGCCAAAAAAGGTGAACTTGAAAGTCATCAACTCCCACCATGCAAGGACTGCTTAACAAAACATGCACAGAGAGCCAACTACCAGGCTGGTATATGGAGAAGATGTTTGGAGAAGGACCCACAAGTGCCAAGCCCTGTTGGCAGAGGCTGGAAGATGGAGAGAGAAGAGGAAGCTGAACAGTTGGTGGTGGACTGGATGGAAGGCCAGCCAGCACCCGATGCCATCCTGGATCTACTGGCCTGTAACTGTCCAAAGAAATGTTCACTCCCAAGATGTATGTGTGTTGCAAATGGCCTCAGGTGCACTGACATGTGTAGACTGGCAGACTGTGAGAACCAGGCATCCACCTCAGATCGTGTGGAAAGTTCTGATGAAGATGTGGAAGACATGGAAGACTTGGAAAATGATTATGATTACTAGGTTATTAACAATAAACCAATTGTAGAGCGCCACCAACAGCGCCACGGATAGAGACTGAGAACTGTCTGTACTTTCCAAAATAAATAAATATTTTTCTGAAAACCAATAAGCATTATATCATTGTATAGGTCTACCTGGGCTGAAAACATAGATAGGTCACATGGCATGACACGCTGTGGCCTATATATGAATGTTGAATATGCATATTGATCAATATTCATTGTTTTTTATTACTATTTCAATGTTCTGGGGAGATTTATGTTTTTGTAACATGGCAGTATTGAAAGAAATAGTGTTTTGGAGTAAAATTACCAGCAAACAGTCAACATGTAAACGGTAACCATGGCCAAAACATTTACATCATCTGAGTATACCTTTTTAAACGGTATCATAAATGTTGTATTTTTTGTGTATTTTCATCACATCCAGAGTTAGATTTGTAGTCAAGGAGTAGGAGAACACATTCAGTTGCATTATTATCCATGGGTTATTGGTTATAATGGTCATATTGCCTTTTAAATTAAGATTATGTACCAGGCGAGGGTAAAAATATGATGTTTTCCTTCATTGTATCTCCATTTACTCTGGAATGGTAATATATGTGGGTTTACTTACACTGGATTCATATGTCCTAGCTTGTTACCTATCAAAGGAGACCAGAAACATGCTTATAGGCCTTATGGTTCAGGAGCTATCATGATTCATTTGGGGCATGTAATTTCGGACAGGAGGCCTGGAAGATATGCTTGGTAGTGTTATAAAAGCTGTGATAGCACACATTTGGAGGCAACTGCTGCATTGCTATCACATATTTTCTAGCAGCAGGGGTGTATACCTTCCCAAAAATCACTATGAAAATTAGTCCCCCAAAATGGTAACAACCAACCCTACTGGCTCACGGCCTATATGAGGTAGGTAGTGAAGCAACTTATTTATTGATTTATTCTTACCTGCATTTACTTTAGTCTAGTGGTTATTTCATTTAGTGTTTTTATTGTTATTTTTCTCTGTACGTGCTTTTTGTGAACACATTTTTAATTTTTTTGACATGACATAAAACTAGACATACAAGTATTAACAGTAAATATCCACAATAAATCACAGGATTATACATTCCAATATTTGAATCAATATAGATGTAGTTTACGAGATATATACATAATACTTGCAATACAATGCAATACATACATATGCTCTTGCTCGCTCTTCTCCCCCCCCCCCTGCTAAACCTCCGTCGGCTTTGTTTCTCTGTGCGGTGGATCTTTTTATTCGTGGAGGTTTGTTGTTCCAAATAAATTTATATGCGGTGGAGTGTAATTTTTTCCAGTAACCAGCAGGGGAAGGTAACGGTAACATTGAACTAAAGAAGTTGATTCTAGGTAAAACATCCATCGTACTGTAACTATTGATACTCGGGCCTGTACTGAGTTTTTAAGTTTTGACCACCTGTCAAAGTCATTTGTGATCCTATCTTGGAGTCTTGTATAATTATACTTCACCATTTGGCATATAGTTGGGAATATTTCAACTCCAAGACATCTAAAGTGTTCTACCATTGGTATACTACCTGGAAGGATTGTAGTTTTCGCAGAGACATTAAGTGGGAGGAAGGCCGATTTTGGCCAGTTTATCCTAAATCCCGATAGATTGCCAAAATCATCAATCAGCTTGAGAAGGTGAGGCAGTGAGGTGGTAGGGTTTTGCATGAACAATATTACGTCGTCCGCATATAAACTAATATGATTCTGTGTGCCCTTAATTGAGATTGGCTCTATGGATTGGGATTGTCTTATATACTGTGCTAAAGGCTCTAAGGATAGAGCAAATAGTCCGGGACTAAGAGGGAAACCCTGTCTGGATGAGCGCGACACAGGAAAGAGTGAGGAGGTGAATTTACCTGTTATAATCATGGCTGATGGGTCTTTGTATAATACTTTTATCATATTAATGAATCCGTTTCCTAACCCCATCCTTCCGAGTACTGCCCATAAATAAGACCATTCCAACCTGTCAAAAGCTTTCATCGCATCCAAGGATAATACAGCTGTAGGTGGAATGGCATCCTTGCTGGCGTCTAATACATGTAGTAGCCGTCTTATATTATCCGTGATCAGGCGGCCTTTTATGAAGCCAGTCTGATCAGGATGAACTAAAGATGTCATATGCTTTTGAAGTCTGATGGCTAGTACCTTAGCATACAGCTTGAGATCGGTTCCGAGGAGACTTAAGGGTCTATAACTACCACATTCGGTGGGTTCTTTGTCCTTTTTAAGGAGGACAGTTATGAGTGCCATATTGACGTCCCTGGGGAAGTTCCCCTCTTTGATTGAGTATAAAATCATATCGAGTAATAGGGGTCCAATTACATCCCAACATGAGAGGTACAGTTCTGGTGGTATACCATCCCAACCAGGAGCCTTACCAATTTGCATTTCAGATATAGCCTCCCTAAGTTTCTCTAATGTAATAGGTGTATCTAACTGTTTAGCGTCTTCCATTGAGAGTTTAGGTAGGTTAATTTGATTAAGAAATGTATCCAGTTTATTTAGATCGAAAACCATTTCTGACTTGTACAGGTTGGAGTAAAACTCTTTGAAAGTCTCGAAAAAAATGTTGGGGTCTGTAACAAGTCCTTGTTTGTCCTTAATAGTAGGGATATCTGCAAATTTTGCGTTGGATCGTATCTTCATAGCTAGTAGGTGACTTGGTTTAAAACCATGAAAGTAATAATGTTGTCTTGTGCTACGTATTTGAAATTCAGATTGTTGTCTTAAAATGGAGTTAATCTCTTTTTTTAATACATTAATTTGAGACTCCAATTGAACCGAGTAGTTGTATTGTAAAGAGGAGAACAACGAAGAGTAAAATGTTTCCAGCTCTACCAATTTTGAGCAACGATTCTTGCGTAGGTTGGAGGCAAAGCCCGCTGTGTAATCCTTGATAAAACCCTTTACCGTCATCCATAACGTTCTGGGGTCCTGTACCGAATTCGCATTACTCCGCAGGAATTTAATAAGTTCAACTTTGAATTGTATAATGTATTCATTGTTTTTCAGCAGTGTCGAGTTAAATCGCCATCTTGGGGCTCGGGATGACAGTCTACCAAATGAACCTTTCAGGAGTAAATAACTGTGATCTGATAGTGCATTGGGCACCATTTCCACATCATAATTATCAAATAGTCTTGGGGATGCAAAAACATAATCTATTCTGGAAAATGTCTTGTGTCTTGCAGAGCGAAAAGAGTACTCTCGGGCCGTTGGGTTGAGTAATCGCCATAGGTCATTTACACCTGTATTCTTGGCCCAATCCTTTAGTGCATTAGATGCATGTTTCTGATCATTGGAAATGGTGGGATTAGATTTATCCATCACGGGATCCCAAATAGCATTAAAATCCGTGCCAATTATAAATGAATACTCGGGAAGGTTCAACATTGCTCTAGTGAGTGTAGCGTAGAAGTTGGCGTCGTAAAGATTTGGGGCATATGCCACTACCAACGCGATTTTCCTGTTACTGTATTTTATTTTAGCTATGGTTACTCGACCATCCACATCAGACCATACATCCAACAATTCAATATTCAACTTCCGTTTCACGACTATAGCAACCCCACGGGATCTCGTTCCAAAAGATGAGTAGCTAATGTTATGATATATTTTGTCCGCTAGCATTACATTGTCATCCACTAATAAGTGCGTTTCGCTTAAAAAAGCCACATCAACCTGTTTGTTTTTCATCAGTGTAAGCACGCTTTTGCGTTTGTGTTGTTTGTTTAGTCCCATTCATTTAGCGGATATACAGTACGTTCAGTTCAAGTTCGCCCAAAATACGAACGCGTTCATGAACGATCGTTCATTGAACGCGTTCAGGTACATCACTGCCGGCGTCTTATAGCAGGACGTGGGGGCGTGGCCTGGTCACGTGCATGAGTGCAAACAGTAGGTGCTATGGAGATAAGAGTTATCTCATAATGGCAAAGAGCGAGACGCGATGACCAGTATGATAATATAACATCTTTATGTGCCACTGCTTGGTGATCTCTCAGAACAACACACTGCATTGCACAGTAACATTCACACACTGCATTGCACAGTAACATACACACACTGCATTGCACAGTAACATGGTGTTCTTGTTCTGTTCTTGACTTATTGTTATGTTTTCTTCTTGACTTGTTTAAAGAAGACCTGTACGGCCCATGGGGACATTAACGTGTGTTGTCGGGCCTTATAAATAAATACATTTGATTTGATTTGATTTGATTAACATACACACACTGCATTGCACAGTAACATACACACACTGCATTGCACAGTAACATACACACACTGCATTGCACAGTAACATACACACACTGCATTGCACAGTAACATACACACACTGCATTGCACAGTAACATTCACACACTGCATTGCTAACATACTGTACACACACTGCATTGCACAGTAACATCCACACACTGCATTGCACAGTAACATCCACACACTGCATTGCACAGTAACATTCACACACTGCATTGCACAGTAACATTCACAGACGCTAATATTACTTTTTGCCAGAAGCTACAGCCAAATCTTCTTCCAGAGCAGCCCAGAGGGGACAGGCATGTCTGAGCTCTACAGGAAGTCCCTGTGGATTCCTAAAGGACTATAGATAACTGACAGCTGACCAAATCAGCCCATTGAAAATGCATTTTATGTATACATTTTCTTTAATTTAATACAGTACACAAAATGAAGATTTTACAGTCACTGAAATGTCAGTAAATAAAATTATTCTCAACTCAATGCTTTGGTATTGATTGCTTATTGTGTCTGCTTCTCTCTCTCTCTCTCTCTCTCTCTCTCTCTCTCTCTCTCTCTCTCTCTCTCTCTCTCTCTCTCTCTCTCTCTCTCTCTCTCTCTCTCTCAGTGATGTCTTCAAGGTAGACGACATAGCTCTGAACTATCGTGACCCAGACGGTGACCTGATCCGTATCCTTGACGATGAGGACGTCCAGTTAATGATCCAGGAGAGCAGACGTCACAGGGGCGGTGTCAAGAGACCTGTCAATCAGTTTCCATGGGAACTGCATATGACCATGGCCTCCGACCTGTCTGTGTACAACACAGAGATTTAAGATAGGAGAGAGAAACCAGGGGGGGGGGGGGTTATGAAGAGATATTATTAAATGCATGAATTTGTAATCAGTAACACAATCCTGTCCCCAAATTCTGTAGAATATGAAGTTGCAATAATAATTTACTTCGATTTAAGTGTAACATTAATTACAAACAGTCATTTATATTAGTTTGTCCCCAACCTCGCATTCAAGGTATCGGTAGAGAAGATAAAAAGCATTCATATGTATTGCTTTGAAGAAGATAATATATTGGCTGATTAAGGGTTCATACACACAGGTGTTTGCAGCCTCAAATCCATTGGAAACATTGGATTTGTTTACAATTGTAAACATTGGATTTGTTTACAAATTTAAACAGTATAGATGCGCGGCAGGCACACTCAAAAGTGAGAGGGACGACTTGCAAATGTCTGCGTTTCATCCACTGCAAATCCACCCCAAGTTTGGACATTCAAGGATAAAATACAGATCAAGAGAGTCCACTACCTACTCATTTCAGATTCAGATTCAGCTTTATTGTTGCATCTTTGTCATATTTCTCATACAAAAAGGAGAAAGATTCTTGGGTTTTGCCCCCTTGACCTACAGCATGGCAATAAAATACATAATAGAACAATACAATACACAAAAACACAATAAAAACCAGCATAATAATGATGTATAAAAAAGATGACAGTGCAGAGAGTAAAGTGCAACAGTAGAATAAAATCAACGTAAAGTACTTAAAATACTAAATACATAAATATATACAATAAAATCTGAATGACTAAGTAGTGTTCATGAGTCTGATGGCTTGATGAATTCACTTTATTATCTCCGCCACGGTGGTAGCACCGGAGGGGATTATGCGTTTGGTCTTGCATGTGTGTGCGACGTGCACGTACAATATATGTGTGTCCACAGCTAATCTAGCATACTACAGGGCCTATTTGGATGGAACATTGCACATATTTTTCATATTGGTCAACAACAAGTATTTTATTTGAATTAATTTCCATCATTGTCCATCGATATAGATATGATTCAGTATGAAGTTACATCTTTTGAACACAAGATGGCGACAGGTTCGCTGATAACCAGCTCTCTCCGGCATCTCTTTACAACATACCATAGTGCAGGGCTATTCAACTAAATTGTTCAGGGGGCCACATTGTCAGAAACCCAAGGGGCCAGGGGCCGGACTGCCACGGCGCCTCCCCGTGCTATGAATATATGTACACTTGACACAACACGCAACCACATTTTCACAAGAGTGAGACTCCTGCACAAACTAGTGAGACTCCTGCACAACCTTCACTTTAGGACTCACCTAACGCCAGCCCACTTTAGCAGTCTGGGATGGCTTAGGGTTGAAGAAAGGGTACACCAGCTTAAAATGCTACTGGTTTTTAAAGTACTGAAAGAAACGGTCCCCAAGTACCTAGTAAATTATTTTAATAAAGTAGGAGATGTCCACAAACACGCCACAAGAGGAAGCCCCACGGACCTGGTCCCGCCGAGAGTCAGGACATGCATGGGGAAAGATGCATTTTTTTACTCGGCTACGGTAATGTGGAATACCCTGCCAACATTCATAAAACTCCTGAACTCCCCTCTCGGATTTAAATCCGCCCTAAAAACATGGCTCAGCAGCAACTCAAATTGGTCTTAAAATGTTTTTTATCTCTTTTATCATAACTTGGCTTTTATTTCTTTTATCATGAGTTGCTTTTAAGGGTTTGCGGATTTTCTTTTAACATTAGTTGTATGAGTTGTCAGGTTAGGCGTTTTTATACACATTTTTAGGATGTATCCTGTCTAGTGTACATGTCCATTTGTGTTTCTGTGCCTTTTTATGTTCCATGTATGGACCACAATGGAAACAAGCCTTGGCTTTATTGTGTTTTATCCATTTTTGACCAGCGTTGTGGACACTGTTATTGTCTTGTCTTTTAAAATGTTTTTTTGTCCTACGATTTGTGTCAAAAATAAAGTATTCAATTCAATATTCAACAACTTTTATTTAACTACATTGCAAAAGTAGTATACTTTTCAAAAAAAGTGCTTCATTTATGTGCCACATCTGCAACATCTCCTGCAAAAAGTGCTTCATTTATGACTGTGCAACAACTGCAACATCTCCTCTTTAACATTTCAATATAAAAATAAAAAACAAACAAGTGCACGATGTGCATCTGAACATTCTAACATCAACACTTGAACAAAAAAACACATTTATAGTGCAGCTGAGCTTATGAAAAAGTGCTTCATGTCTGTGCAACAACAGCAAATCACAGCATCTTATTAGCACTTATTGTCCACTCTTAACTCTCAAACATCAGGGGGGGGGGGGGGGGGGGCAGACAGGCCTAGCCTACATACACACATCTAATGAGAGATTGCACTTCTTTGACTGGGCAATGGCAGAGAAAGAGGGTTCATAACTGAGGGCTACCCGCAAACAGTGATGCAAATGCTCATTTTGTCAAGGAGGCACGGTTGCTTGTTTTAATGGCATTCATGTGAGAGAAACTGGATTCACAGGTGTATGTTGAGCCAAACATTGTTAGCACAGATATTGCCAGTGTTTTTATTTTGGGGAATGTCTTGACATGAATACGCTTTATCCAAAATGTTGTGGTGGATTCATTCTCAAGTGCCTGCTTCAGAGCAGATGATGCTTGCATGTAAATTATTTCAAGTTGCAGGAGACCTTCATCAATGTGAAGTGATGCAAGGAACTCTTGTCCTTTTGTGGAAATAGCAGCTACATTGGCAAATGGGTTGCTCACAAAATGCATCAATTCTCTGGACATGTCAAATTCATCAAATCGACTTGCAAAGTTTTCCCTCAATTTATCAATGAAATCTGTCATTAATTGAGTGACTTTTGGCTCAATTGTGCGTGTTAACGTTGACATGAAAAGTAAAAAAGTAATTTTTTTAAATTTTTTAAAAAAATTTTTATTATCATGTAATCTTTGGCGGGCCGCCAGTTGAATAGCCCTGCCATAGTGTAACCTATTGTCGTTGATATACCTATGCATTATGCACACAATAAATGTTAACGTCAATTAAAATCCATTTTTAAAAGCATTTTCCATTTAAGTTACGATGCAACCAAAGGAGACCAATACCATAAACAATGGAACCACAGAAACAATTTGAGAATACAGTCACAATCTAACAGATATTCCATCATAGAAATTACAAAGATATATGTAGCACAGTATAAATATGTATGTAATATTGTCTGTTAATAAACTGTGTTACTTGAACGTTTTTCACTGTGCTCCTAAATGTCTTTGTGTGCTCCTACATTTTTCTCATTTAAGAGCAAATGTGCTCCTTGGGGGAAAAGGTTCGTGTAGAGCCCTGACCCAGAGGAGGTACATAGTGATTTGGAAATCTCACAAATCGATTTGTTTTTAGATTCTTGGGGTCACAATTCAATTAAAGATCGATTCTCGATTCAATACATGCATAGATCTGATTCTAGGTTGCTGTTTTGAGTTACTTGTCCCATTTGACCATTTTCCAGTTTAGTCCACTCAATATGAAACATAAATGCAATAATTTGAACATAAAAAAATATTTTTGGAGTTTGAATAGATTTTGAATCGGTAGTAATATGATTGTGAGAGGAGGAGGAGGAATATTTGGAGTGTATGGGTGAGTCTTCTGTTTCAGAGCTGACAACACTGTAGAATCACTAAAGCCAGAACCCAGATGCAGACATAGGCAGACGATGTGCAATCAGAAAACCCAAATGACGGGTGTAAATGACCACAAACACTTTGATACTGTCTTATGACAGATGATTATTATTATTAGTGGCGGGTTGGCGGATAAAGCCAACACCGCTGCTGCGTGTGTGTGTGTGTCATTGGAGATATTTATCAGAGAGAAGAGGTGCGTCCAGTGATACATCGTATTTTTCAAAGGTGGTGGTGGGCAATGCGGTCTTGGATCTCCGAGATGCCGGGACCCTTGCCCGGGCCTCCGGGGCTATACTGCACTTTAAAGGGGCTATGTATTATAAATGTCATTTTTCAGTCTCTAGCATTGTATTATAGTAATAGGAGTTCGTATCAATGTGTTTTAGGGTCTAAATACCATATTGGCGGATTGCTCAGATTCAGCCCAGCCCCTTTCGTCGTCTAGTAAATCAGGTCATATATTTTTTGAACGGCCAATACGCGTCATATGGCCGCTGGGTAGCGCACAGTGATGCGATTGGCTCTGTGGTTGGAGCTAATGCCCGCCCCCATTCTACCTAGACTGACTGTACACAGCGAAACCATTTCCTCATACTCGAGAGGGAGAGAAAGGAAGAGAGAGGGAGAGAGATAGAGAGCACTTGGGGGGGGCACCTGCAGCGCGCCACACACACGCAAACGGGAGATAAAAAAAAAAAAAAAAAAAACATTTCCTCATACTCGAGAGGGAGAGAAAGGAAGAGAGAGGGAGAGAGATAGAGAGCACTTGGGGGGGGGGGGGGGACCTGCAGAAAGAAAAAAAAAAACCACAAGCTGCCGGCGGACTGTATTTTTTTTCTCTCTCTCTCTCTCTCTCTCTCTCCCACCCCCTCCCTCTCGCTCTCTCTCTCTCTCTCTCTCTCTCTCTCTCTCTCTCTCTCTCTCTCTTTCTCTCTCTCTCTTCCCCCCCCCCTCCCTCCCTCCCTCCCTCTACCAGTGCAGACTGTGTGGCACTGTCACTCAAAGTGCTTATGGGCGGAGCCAGGCCATAACAGCCTGATTTCTTGAGGCTGAAAAATGATGGTTTTGAGTACTTGATTAGAAATATAAAACAATGCATTTTTTTTTGAAAAAAACCTTACAAATGTCTTCAATAGACCAACAGGAATTGTGTAAAGTTGCCCAAATAGTGCTAGGAATAGCAATACATAGCCCCTTTAACAGTGTAGGCTGTAGCCGCGGGGAAGATGATGACCCTAGCCACAATGTTTCACACGCATCTGTGGCGAGAGCAGTCATCCCTGGAGGAGGTGAGGAGGGTTTCCTCTCCTCAAAACCCCCCCTGTTAGGATGGCATTTTTTACCTTGTCCATGGAGGAGGTAGCCGTAACTTGTAATCCAACGAAGTGTCAGATACGCCTCCGGGCTTCCAGAGAGCTTTACCACCACATCCAGGGGAAAGAGCGACTATCTCTCGACCAGCAGCACGAAGGGCATTACCCATTCATTAAAATAAGAATACTTCCGCTTAATTTAATTAAGAGTTTGCCCGAAACACAGACATACCCCAGGTGTGTGCTTGAACATGATGTGCGTGTTTACACGCGTCGCCATTCTGCTGTGTCTACTCGCCATTTCATCTCCTAGCGTTGCAAGGGGCTCTGTTTTTCCCTTGAGACTGTCTGGCCGTGCTACCAATGTCACAAGATAACGAACAGCCGGTCTTCTCTCCAGGTGTAACGTCAGCTGGCCTCTCAGGTCTTCACACGGACCGGGGCTGATGGTGCGTTTGGTCGGTCGGTCCTCGACAGGTCGGGAATTTATCATTTGACAGATTGACTAAACGAACACACAACAACTAGGAGATATCTGGTGACCCCTCCCTCTTGAGTTGAGTCGTGGTGGCTCGTGTGGCTTGTCTTATCAGACATAGCGCAGAGATCCCAACGACCTGTAAAGTCTACGTGATAATATACGTGGCAATTTTCTCCCAAGGAGCCTCGTAGGGTACGTTTTACACAAGGCTGTCAGTCTGAGAAATCCTTCTAAACGCAGGGTTTTTTCATGTCAAGACAACCTGACGTCAGATATGTTGACGGAGCAAATCTTCCCCAGTTTCGCTTGTTGCAGGGGGAATCCCTGTGCACCTCAACATGATGTCGTGGCACTATGTGCACTGTAAACCCGCACGTTCAAAATAATCAATTAGTTTGAGTAGGGTATACTCAATATTCTATGAAAGTTCTACTAACTTGAATGTCTTGAGTTCGTGTGACGTGTTCTTATGTTTTGAGTAAATAAAACTCATAGTTTTTGATTGACTTGGAACTATTCACTTATTAAGTAAGTATAATGTAAAAGCATAACTTAAGTACAACTTAAGATAATTAAGTAGATACAGACTCTAAACCACATTATGTTTTGAGTAGATAAAACTCATAGTTTTTGATTGACTTGGAATTATTCACTTATTAAGTAAGTATAATGTAAAAGCATAACTTAAGTACAACTTAAGATAATTAAGTAGATACAGACTGTAAACCGCATTATGTTTTGAGTAAATAAAACTCATAGTTTTTGATTGACTTGGAACTAGTTTCAAGTTTCAAGTTTCTTTAATAGTTGTCATACAGAAGTACAGAATACTTTTGTACAAAATGCTTCTTACTGTTGCGCTCCAGAGACTGTGCATGACAAGATAAGTATGAAATAAAAACATAGTAAAAATAGTAAAAATTAGAAGTAAAAAAAGAGGTCACAGTGTTCAGTTTAGACATATGTACAATGTTCGTAGACGTAGTTACCATACAATATACAATACTGTGCAGTGTACTAATATACAATACTATATAGTGCAAGGCATAAATGGACGAGGTGCAGTTTAGGTACAATTCACAGTAGGTGTACGAGTTGTAGTGCAAATCCTTTATCAATAAATATAAAGTGTAAGTGTGTTTGTGTGATCTAAAGTGTGGAGAGTGGGTGCTGCAGTGTGTTGTTTGTTTGAGTGAGTGTGTGCGTGTGGGTGTGTGTGCTGTGTGCATTTGATGGTTGTTGCATAGTGATTATTGTTCGTTTAGCGATTATTGTTCGTTTAGCAGCCTGATGGCCTGGGGATAGAAGCTCCTTCTGAGTCTTTCTGTGCTCGCCATAAGACTCCGGTATCGCTTGCCTGACGGCAGCAGTTCAAAGAGGCAGTTGTTCGGGTGGCTCGAGTCCTTAATAATTCTCTTAGCCTTCCCCTTGCACCGCTTGTTGTAAATGTTCTGGAGGGTGGGAAGCCCCCCTCTAATTGTGCGTTCGGCTGAACGTGTCACTCTTTGTAGTCTGCTACGGTCTTTTGCAGTGCTATTCCCAAACCAGGAGGTGATGTTGCCGGTCAGGATGCTCTCTATTGTACATGAGTAGAAGTTCCTAAGGATCTTCTGACTGACTTGGAACTTCCTTAGGCGCCTGAGGAAGTAGAGGCGTTGTCGTGCCTTCTTCACAACACTGTCAATGTGTGTGGTCCATGTCAAGTCCTCGGATATGTGGGCTCCGAGGTACTTGAAACTGTTCACTCTCTCAACTGGTGCCCCGTCGATGCTGAGGGGGCTGTAGTCCTTGACCCCCGACCTCCTGAAGTCCACAATCATCTCTTTTGTTTTGCTGACGTTCAGGGAGAGGCAGTTCTCCTGACACCACTGTGACAGGTTCTCTACCTCTTCCAGGTAGGCCCTTTCGTCGTTGGCAGAGATCAGGCCCACCACTACTGTGTCATCAGCAAATTTGATGATGGTGTTGTTGTTCCGCTGTGCTAACTATTCACTTATTAAGTAAGTATAATGTAAAAGCATAACTTAAGTACAACTTAAGATAATTAAGTAGATACAGACTGTAAACCGCATTATGTTTTGAGTAAATAAAACTCATAGTTTTTGATTGACTTGGAACTATTCACTTATTAAGTAAGTATAATGTAAAAGCATAACTTAAGTACAACTTAAGATAATTAAGTAGATACAGACTGAAAACCGCATTATGTTTTGAGTAAATAAAACTCATAGTTTTTGATTGACTTGGAATTATTCACTTATTAAGTAAGTATAATGTAAAAGCATAACTTAAGTACAACTTAAGATAATTAAGTAGATACAGACTGTAAACCGCATTATGTTTTGAGTAAATAAAACTCATAGTTTTTGATTGACTTGGAACTATTCACTTATTAAGTAAGTATAATGTAAAAGCATAACTTAAGTACAACTTAAGATAATTAAGTAGATACAGAGTGTAAACCGCATTATGTTTTGAGTAAATAAAACTCATAGTTTTTGATTGACTTGGAATTATTCACTTATTAAGTAAGTATAATGTAAAAGCATAACTTAAGTACAACTTAAGATAATTAAGTAGATACAGACTGTAAACCGCATTATGTTTTGAGTAAATAAAACTCATAGTTTTTGATTGACTTGGAACTATTCACTTATTAAGTAAGTATAATGTAAAAGCATAACTTAAGTACAACTTAAGATAATTAAGTAGATACAGACTGAAAACCGCATTATGTTTTGAGTAAATAAAACTCATAGTTTTTGATTGACTTGGAACTATTCACTTATTAAGTAAGTATAATGTAAAAGCATAACTTAAGTACAACTTAAGATAATTAAGTAGATACAGACTGAAAACCGCATTATGTTTTGAGTAAATAAAACTCATAGTTTTTGATTGACTTGGAACTATTCACTTATTAAGTAAGTATAATGTAAAAGCATAACTTAAGTATAACTTAAGATAATTAAGTAGATACAGACTGAAAACCGCATTATGTTTTGAGTAAATAAAACTCATAGTTTTTGATTGACTTGGAACTATTCACTTATTAAGTAAGTATAATGTAAAAGCATAAATTAAGTACAACTTAAGATAATTAAGTAGATACAGACTGTAAACCGCATTATGTTTTGAGTAAATAAAACTCATCGTTTTTGATTGACTTGGAACTATTCACTTATTAAGTAAGTATAATGTAAAAGCATAACTTAAGTACAACTTTATTAACAGATTGCAGAATGGGTATAGAGGTGTGATAGGTGTGATAGGTGTGATAGGTGTGAGAAGTGTGATAGGTGTGATAGGTGTGATAGGTGTGAGAGGTGTGAGAGGTGTGATAGGTGTGAGAGGTGTGATAGGTGTGAGAGGTGTGAGAGGTGTGATAGGTGTGAGAGGTGTGATAGGTGTGATAGGTGTGAGAGGTGTGAGAGGTGTGATAGGTGTGAGAGGTGTGATAGGTGTGAGAGGTGTGATAGGTGTGAGAGGTGTGATATGTGTGATAGGTGGGATCGGTGTGAGAGGTGTGATAGGTGTGATAGGTGTGAGAGGTGTGAAAGGTGTGAGAGGTGTGAGAGGTGTGAGAGGTGTGAGAGGTGTGAGAGGTGTGATAGGTGTGAGAGGTGTGAGAGGTGTGATAGGTGTGAGAGGTGTGATAGGTGTGATAGGTGTGAGAGGTGTGAGAGGTGTGATAGGTGTGAGAGGTGTGAGAGGTGTGAGAGGTGTGATAGGTGTGAGAGGTGTGATAGGTGTGATAGGTGTGAGAGGTGTGAGAGGTGTGATAGGTGTGAGAGGTGTGATAGGTGTGAGAGGTGTGATAGGTGTGAGAGGTGTGATATGTGTGATAGGTGGGATCGGTGTGAGAGGTGTGATAGGTGTGAGAGGTGTGATAGGTGTGAGAGGTGTGAAAGGTGTGAGAGGTGTGAGAGGTGTGATAGGTGTGAGAGGTGTGAGAGGTGTGAGAGGTGTGATAGGTGTGAGAGGTGTGAGAGGTGTGAGAGGTGTGAGAGGTGTGATAGGTGTGATAGGTGTGAGAGGTGTGATAGGTGTGAGAGGTGTGATAGGTGTGAGAGGTGTGATAGGTGTGAGAGGTGTGATATGTGTGATAGGTGGGATCGGTGTGAGAGGTGTGATAGGTGTGAGAGGTGTGAAAGGTGTGAGAGGTGTGAGAGGTGAGATAGGTGTGAGAGGTGTGAGAGGTGTGATAGGTGTGAGAGGTGTGAGAGGTGTGATAGGTGTGAGAGGTGTGAGAGGTGTGATAGGTGTGAGAGGTGTGATAGGTGTGAGAGGTGTGATAGGTGTGAGAGGTGTGATATGTGTGATAGGTGTGATAGGTGTGAGAGGTGTGATAGGTGTGAGAGGTGTGATAGGTGTGAGAGGTGTGATATGTGTGATAGGTGGGATCGGTGTGAGAGGTGTGATAGGTGTGAGAGGTGTGAAAGGTGTGAGAGGTGTGAGAGGTGTGATAGGTGTGAGAGGTGTGAGAGGTGTGAGAGGTGTGAGGTGTGAGAGGTGTGATAGGTGTGAGAGTGTGAAGGTGTGAAGTGTGAGAGGTGTGATAGGTGTGAAGGTTGATAGGTGTGAGAGGTGTGAGAGGTGTGATAGGTGTGAGAGGTGTGATAGGTGTGAGAGGTGTGAGAGGTGTGATAGGTGTGAGAGGTGTGATAGGTGTGAGAGGTGTGAGGTGTGAGAGGTGTGATAGGTGTGAGAGGTGTGTGAGAGGTGTGAGAGGTGTGAGAGGTGTGATAGGTGTGAGAGGTGTGAGAGTGTGAGAGTGTGAGAGGTGTGAGAGGTGTGAGAGGTGATAGGTGTGAGAGGTGTGATAGGTGTGATAGGTGTGAGAGGTGTGATAGGGTGTGAGAGGTGTGATAGGTGGGAGAGGTGTGAGTATGTGTG